>NW_008334376.1:0-2200 GCF_000622305.1 Nannospalax galili | reverse complement strand
CCAGAGTGCACAGTGGGAAGGGGAATCCCAATTCAGGTGTAGAATGGCAGGCAGTGGTTTTTGTACCTCCCAGCCAAAAACCTTACCCAGGGAAATTTTAAAGCATGACAGGGCATTTCTCTGGACAAAGAGGTGAAACACTGTGACAGCATGAAGGTATTATTGTTATCATCTAAAGTTCACTAGCAGTTAATGCCACACACACACAAAAGGAAATGTCCCTCTTGCCCTTCTTTCCCCTGATGTACAGTTTCAGCTGTTCTCAGAGCTCCTCACACTGGACTGGTTCCTCTGTGTGAAGTAACCTTAAATTTGGACTACATGTGTGCTATTGTTTCTGTCTTGTGCTATTTGATGTGGGCATCAGGAGGCACACATTTCCCTTTCATCTGGAATCTCCACCACATCCTCCATCCATGGTGCCTTCCTTCCCACCATCTCAGTCTCTGAGTCTTCAGAATTTCACAACGCTGATACCTTTGGCTTTCCAGTGCACCCCTAGGGGGTCTTACCCTGCACAGGGAGGAGAAACAAGAGCCCAGAGACTACAGCATTCAGCCAGCCAGAAAGTCTGTCCAGTGGCATGCTCGGCTCTTAGGCCTGAGTCTGTGCTCCTACAGGGCGATCTCCTTTCATAGAGAGCAAATGCAAGGGATGGGCCTTGCTCAGGCACGAATTTGAAGCAAGTGAAGTTGGTGGGACAACTTGGTGGGATTGCAAGGGACATTTCTAGCCAGATTACTGCCTGATAGGCAATGGCCAGCAGGTGGAGCAAAACCACCTGGGTTCTTTCTCCTCTTCTTTGGCTTCTACAATTATTCTGGGATATCAGGAACCCTGTCCTCAAACCTAGAGCCAACGTGCAGGTGAATACATATCTCATATTTTTATGTACATTTGTTAAATTATGCTGGAAAATGCAAATTGAATTACATACATATCATTTGACAATGAAGCTTTTCAAAAATAATACAGCTACTGAAAGTCTAAAAACCCTTTTGATGAAGTGTCCTGGGCATTGGTAAAACAAAACCACACAGAGGTGAGTTTGCAGTAGGAATTCAGTAAAGTCTTGAGACTCTGGTAGTATCAGGCATCAGCCATTCTGCACCCAGAGAAAGGACTCTTTCCTCTGTCCAGCTCCTCAGCCCAGGCAGAAGGGTGTCTTTATCTCTCTTCTGTACTCTGCTGTTCAGAATGGGCAATGCTAGAATCATCTCTAATATCTGTGGTTGATCTTCAATGCAGTGGATGAAACTTGGAAAAAGTGGTACCCAGGAGGGCAAGTGGGTGATAAATATTGGGCTGGGAAGTATCAGGGATTAGAGAATGCATTCAGCCTCTCAATGATGGACAGAAAATGCATTGGGTGCACATGGGGGGCAGACAGAGTTCATTTACCATGTTTGTACAAGATAAGAGTTTTTAATGGAAAAGTCAAAAAAAGTTTAGGGACAACAACAAGGTAAGTGTCAAAATTAATAACGTGGAAGACAAAGAGGAATAGTGACATCATAAGGAGCTTTTGGGCTTCATGGTGGCTGTGGATGGCAGCTGGACCCCTTCCACACACAGGCAGGTGTTCAGGGAGAAAAATCCTAAGAATCGCTTCTCTTGTACATTTCTATACCTTCTGATACTGCATCCTATAGTTAAAAGAATTCACAGATATTCTGGGCATGCAAATATAAGCCTCCCAGTGTTATGAATCCCTGGGAAGAAAAGAAACCTCTAAACACACCCATATGCACACACACACACACACGCACACATGCACACACGCATGCACACGCACACACTTTGATAAACTCAGGCTTGAGAGTCTTTGGATATACCCAGACTCATTAAAAAATTGGCCTCTCACCATTTGGGAAGGAAATAGATGAGTGAGTGGATTGTCTTAGATGTCAAGCATAGTTGATATCTAAGTTGCAGCATGTGTTGCAACTGAATATCCATAGTCATCATATTAAGAGTTCGAGATGAGAATGGGCGTCAGAGCCTCCTCACTCTTCAGGATACCATGGGAGAATACTTGGGACCTGTGTCACAAGGAGATGAACCATTCCTTCTCCATGATAGTATAGACAGAGCTCTAATATCCCAAATTATACTCAGTTTGTAAAACTCAGTTCTATACAGCAGTTAATTGGTTGCCAGAGTGCAGGGCTCAGGAGAATGCTTAATATAAAGAGGAATG
>NW_008334375.1:0-574 GCF_000622305.1 Nannospalax galili | reverse complement strand
ATTAATTTAGAGTGAAAATACTACTGTCAAATGATCAGTTGTGTTCATATTGGTCTTTTAGCATCCTAAGAAGGAAAACTATAGTAAGAACGCTTTTATCCAGTGTGACTTTCTGGCTGCATATCTTACTATTCCTCATCTGAAGTCCCCAATTCCAACTGCCTTTGAAGTTCTACCAAAAACTGTGCTAAACACCATCCTGAGAGCCCGTGGTGAAACAGCCATCTACACAAAGAAGGGGTGGGCAGGTGAGGGGAGACAAGCCTAAAAACAAGCGAAAGGAATCACTACTCTTTCTCTTCCCCATACAACCTCTTCTCTCCCTCCTACTCTCTCTCTCTCTTGCTTACTCAACACACTTAAGTTAGAGATTTAACTGTAAATTAGAGAGTGTAAATTGTGTCCTTCAATTTATTTAGTGTATAGTTTCTAAGAAAAGGTTATTAGATTGAATTAATATGGCATAATAATCAAAATCAAGAAATCTAACACTGATACAATTCTATCATCTAATTCACCGTCTACTTTCAAGTTTAGTCAATTATCCAAGTAATATCCTGCATAGCTAATGTTT
>NW_008334374.1:33485-34688 GCF_000622305.1 Nannospalax galili | reverse complement strand
TTGTCTTGATTCTCTGTTTTTTGAGTTCATTATATAGTCTGGATATTAAACTTCTGTCAAATCTGTTGCTGGTGAAGATTTTCTCCCATTCTATGTGTTTCCGCTTCACTTCCCTGGTTGCCTCCTCTCCTTTGATGTACAGAAGCTTTTTAGTTTAATGAGGTCCCACATGTTAATTCTTGCCCTTGTTTCCTGAGCTATTGATGTCCGGTTTAGAAAATCCTTTCCTACACCTATATCTTGTAGGTTTTTCCCAATGTTTTCTTCTAACAGTTTCAGGGTTTCAGGCTTGGTATTTGGTGGGGATATGTTATTTCGGTTTTTCATGTTTTATTTTCTCTCTGTGATTTTGACATGTGAATTTCTTTTGTAGTTTCTGATTCTTGTGTGAGACTCAAGCCTTCAAGTTTAGGTCTGCTTTTTGTGAACTTTATGTGTCTTCGTGGTTTACTTTTTGGGCATGAAAGGCTGGTCCCTCTAAGCATCTGGTTCTCTCTTTTGATTTTATATTGGAGTGGCCAGATTGCTTTTGTCTTCAGGAGTTCCTACAGAGGCCCAAGTCAGATGAGGATCAGATGCTCTCAGGCTTTCTCCTAAGGTCTGGATCCCTACAGGAAAGATGTTGTCCTCAGGAATTTGGGGGTTGGACTGGCCTGGGAGCAGCACCCAGGAAAATGCTGGTCTTGGGCAGCTAGTAGCTGTGCCATCCAGGGAAGCAGAGGAAGATGAGGGTGGGACCAGGCCCAGAGGGCTCCTGGTGACCGGAAGAAGGAACCGTGTTGGTCTGGATGCAAAGGATCAGGAAGCAGTGGTGGTTACGGGCTGAGAGGTCCAGCCCAGGTGTCTGAGGTGCCAAGACAAGAATTGGGCCAGTACCCAGGCTAGGAGGAGAGGCAGGGCCGGGGAGTTGGAATGGTGAATGAGGCTGGGGGGTCAAGGCAGGGTGGGCACTGCTGGACTTGCCCAAGAGAGAGGCTGGTGGCTTGTGCAGCTCAGTGAAGCAGAGGGAGGTGAGGGCAGGACCAGGCCATATGTTGAATCTTTTATGCTTATACTTCTCTTGCTTTGTGGGTAAGCTGGACAAACCACTAGCTCAAAAACTTACTCATTTTACTGTAGGATGAATAAACCTCCCATGTCTGGGCTTTAGGAAATATCTGGTTCTCAATTTGCCTCTGGCTAATTATTCATAGCCCTGGAAAA
>NW_008334374.1:31449-32586 GCF_000622305.1 Nannospalax galili | reverse complement strand
TAATCCCAGCACTCAGGAGGCAGAGGCAGGCGGATCTCTATGAGTTCAAGGCCAGCCTGGTCTACATAGTGAGTTCAAGGCCGGCTGGGGCTACAGGGAGACCCTGTCTCAAAAAGACCAAAAAAAAAAAGGCTTTGGAGATGAACAGAGAGCTCTGAAAACAAGAAATGTTAATGGATAATAAACACTTTTTAAAATGTTTGGTATCATGGAAATGCCGATTAAAAGTACTTTGGGCAGGATTGGAGAGATGGCTCAGTGGTTAACTCAGAAACAGCTAACAACCATCTCTTAATTTCAATTGCAGGGGATCCAATGCCCTCTTCTGTCTCAAAGGGCACTGCATGAAACTGGTGCACTTACATATGTGCAGGCATAATACTAAAAATATACATAAAGCAAAAATAAATTTTAAAAAACTACTTTGAGGACCTGTGAGATGGGTTGGGGGTAAGACACTTTGCTGAAAAGCCTGATGAATCAAAAACTGATTCCCAAAAGTTGTCCTCTGACATCCACATACATGCCATGGTTTGTGTACATGTATACACACACACACACACACACACACACATACACATACTAATTTAAAAAATGAAATTTTTTTTTGAGACAGGGTCTCACTGTAGTCTCAGCTGACCTGGAACTTGCTAGGTGGGTTGGCTTTGATCTCACAGAGGTCTGCCAGCCTCTGCCTCCCAAGTGCTGGGATTAAAATAAGTGTCACGATACCCAGCTAAAACTAAAATAAATTTTAAAAACTATTTTGAGATTCCATCTCACCCCAATCCGAATGGCTATTACAAAAAAATAGGATAACAGAAGATAGTGGTGAGGTTGTAGGAAAGGGGAACCCTTATTCACTGTTGGTGGGAGTATATACTGGTGCAGCCACTAAAGAAATCAGTGTAGTTTCCTCAAAAAGCTATGATCCAGCCATACTACTCCTGAGCATATACTTAAAGGACATTATATCTTAATATAGAGATACATGCTCAACCATTCACAATAGCTAGGAAATGGAATCAACCTAGACCTTCAACAACAGATGGACAATGAAAATGTGGTACATAAACAATGAAATTTTATTCAACTGTAAAGAAAAAAATTATAAAATTTGAGGGTAAGTGGATGGAA
>NW_008334374.1:23384-28846 GCF_000622305.1 Nannospalax galili | reverse complement strand
CTTTTTTGAGACAGGGTCTCCCTGTAGCCCCAGCTGTCCTGGAACTCACTATATAGACCAGGCTGGTTTTGAACTCACAGAGATCCACCTGCCTGTGCCTCTGGAGTGCTGGGATTAAAGGCGTGCCCCACCACGCCGGGCTATGAGCTCTATTTTTTATGAATTAAATTTGAGGTAGATAGTTTATAAGGTCAGTATGTTAAGAAAGCAGTTACAGATGACAAATGAAAATTTGGGAATTGTCAGTATATGGATGATATTCAAAGGCATGGGACTATGGGAAGTTATAGAGAAAACTTGCAAAGAGAACCAGAACAGCTCAGATACTCAAATACTTGGAGGAAAACCAGGAAAAGTTTGAGCAGAGGACAGGAAAAGATTGTACTTTTTCTCTGGAAATGAAGAGACCCAAATTTCTTGGTTCTTTGAGGCTGAGATGGCTCAACAGGTAAAGGAGCTTGCCACTAAGCTTGACAAACTGAGTTCAGTCCCCAGGACCCACTCAGTGTAAGGAGAGAACCAGTTCCCACAATTTGTCCTCTGACTTCCACACACATACACAGACAGACACACAAAATAAAGTATAATTTTTTACTTAATCAGTGCTTCTGAAGAAGTTAGGAAGATTGTCCTCTGAACTTGGAGATGTGCAGGTTACAGTTACTAGTATTACTCTCCACAGTTACAGAAGTGGGGAGTAGAAAATAATAGTTAAATGGGATGTGAGGAAGTGAAGACAGAATGAATTAGACAGTCTCCCATGTACCTATTTCTGTCTCAAATAAATGTGGCAGATGGAAAGTGTGATCTAGTTTGTATCCATTTTTTTACATTTCGGAGACAAGATCTCGCCATGTAACTAACTGGCTGGCCTAGAACTCCCTGTGAAGGCCTGGCTGGCTTCTGACTTTTGGTGATCCTCTTGCCTGTGTCTTTTGAGTGGCAGGATTATAGGCCTGTCCTGGCAGTTGCATAGTGAGTTCCAGGCCAGGTAGGGCTGCAGGAGACCCTGTCTCAAAAAAGCCACTCCCCACCCAATTTTTTTTTCCCTTTCTTTTTGGCCCGTTTTGAGACAGGGTCTCGTTGTAGCCCCAGCTGGCCTGGATACACTATGGAGACCAGGCTGGCCTAGAACTCACAGGGATCCACCTGTCTCTGCCTCCTGAGTGCTGGAATTAAAGGCGTGCACCACCATGCCCGACACCCCACCCAAACTTTTATTTTTATTATTTATGTGTGTGTGTGAGTATATGCCCAAAAAAACCTTAGTAAAAATTTAAAAGTGCAACTGAGAGGGAATATCATGCTGCTGCCCAGAGATACAAAAGGGAGGGTTACTGCAGAAAGTGTCAGCTAAAACAGCTGTACATCACAGGACTCCTCAAGATTCACAACAGAGACAGTATTTCATAGTACAAGTGAGCATGCAGAAAGCCAGAGAGGCACCAGTGAACATGTATGTAAGAGCTGCAAAGGGGAATAGTATGACAGTGACTTTGATTTATACAAATGAAGATCCAGTCACGCACCATGCTAACAACTGCATTAAATAGAGCAGAAAAATTCCTCTTACCTGGTGATGTAGCCAGTCTAGCATTGGACTAATATGCATGATCCATGTTTTTATGGTGATGCCAGTGTGAACAGGTCAACTATTCTATAGCGGTTTCCTCCTCAGAACTGAAACACTGCCTTATGGAGGGAATGGAGGAGGATGTTAAAACGGTGGCTCAGGAAACTCTTCAGAAAGTTGCAAGACTCCCAGGGAACATCCCCACTGTTACTTGTGCAGCAAAGAATTGCCAGGGTACAGGGAGCCTTCTGTGGAACTGCCTGTGTGGTGTGCATGGAAGTCCAGTGATGGAGCTTTTGTGAGTTATGTGGGTCACCCATGTTCCTGTAAATGATATTTCCAATAGATAACACCATTAAACAATAATATATCCCTGGTAAACTCTTTGGCTCACCAAGCTAGACATGCATAAAATCATTTCTTTCAGTGACCTAAGTGGGGTGAATAGACATTTGTTCATTCTCCCCAGGAAAAGCCATGCCACTCTGTGCTGTCAGTGGGATAAAAGTACAGTGTATATAATTATGTGGAATACATAATGTTTGATAATGATAGTGATGACTATGGTTCTGCTTAATGTATTTACTGTACTATACATTTATCATTGGCTTAATGTATGCTCTTACTATTTATAAAAAAAGTTTACTGCTAAACTTCTCCAGCATCAGGCTCATATATCTCTTATTTATTGCCTCTGTTAATTGCATCAGGAGGCCATGTTGGGGCTGGTGAGATGGCTCAGTGGGAAAAGGTGCTTGCCATGCAAGCCTGGTGACCTGGGTTTGATTCCAAGAACCCACAATGGAAAGAAAGAACTGACTCCTGAAAGTTGTTCTCTGACCTTCCCCTGCACGTTGTGGCCTGTGTGTGATCACATACCATACATACAAGCACATACGCTATAGTAACAAAAATTTTAAAAAAAGAAAATGGAAAGAATTCAGAATGGGTGAAAAATTTTGAAAATCTGGCAAGACTCTTACCGGAATACATAAAATACTAATTAGATAAAAAAACAGCACAACTGTCAGTATCTCTCCAAAAGTATACAAATGCCAGTAAGTACATGAATAGATGTTCAACATCACTACCTGTCATTGAATTCCAAATCAAATCCATGTAACTGCAGAGGTGGAGGAGGGGGAGGAGAGGGGAGGTTCACAGCAAGAGCCTGTAATCAGGCTCTCTGATTCCCAGGCAGAAGGCAGAGAAGGAAGTGAGGAGCAGGATGTGTGGCCACCAATTACCCCCTTGGATGTAAACTCACTCCCCCAGGTTAGAGATCTTGACACCTTGAAGTCCAGGTGAAGCTAGAGATTCAGACAGTATCTCAGTAGGTGCTTGTGGATATCTGTGAGAGTGGAAGGGCTGCTGCAGGGGCTGTGGCCTGAACAGCAAGACTGTTGCTTACAGTCCACACTCCAGCTTTTTGTTTATATATAAAAATAAAAGGAGCGGAATGATTTTACAGGACAGGGTGTTAGAGGAGGAAACCCAAGGGTAATAGATAGTGACCCATCCAACTTCTGAGCTGGAATTGGACATCATGGGATTTGGGAGGGACCTCCTCATCTAGAGTGAGTTGTCAGGGCTGGTGTCTGGGGCAGAGGTTGGCATCTGCATTTGAGCATCAGGAGGATGTTACTGACTCCGAGTGTCACACTGAGCAGTGTTCTGGATGAAGGGATCAACGTGGAGACCAAAGAGGGGCTACCTATGGATATAAGAGTCAAAGGAGTTATTAAAGGGATAATCACAAGTGTAAGTCAGGCGTCCATGAAGAGTTCTGAAATCATTTTGAGTTGGAATTATTGAGAAAAGGGGGTGGAGGGTAAGTGCAAGAGTTAGCGATGGAGCAGGCAGCAGAGGAAGGAGTGCCCACACGATTTGAATTTTTCATTTTAGAAGAGGCTGTGGGAAGGCAGAGAGTAAAGACAGGCTTTAAGCTGGGTGTACGACACCATGCCTGGCTTACAGGTCACATCTTAGAGACAGTAAAAAACACAGTGTAAAATCTCATTGCTGATTTGGTTACATTGGTGGAATGATAATTATCTTGGATTTATGGTTAAGGCAAGATCAATCAGATCTACCCATTTCTCTTAAGGTGTGATTGCTAGAAAATTTTAAATTCCTTATGTGGCTCATAATATGTTTCTGTTAATGCTGGTTTGTACAGTATTTCCTAAGGTGGCTCATGAAATAGTCACACGTTTAATAAACAGTTTGGAAGAGGAGTCCAGTAGAAGTTATTGCACTGATAGAGACATTCCCTGTTTGTGCTGCCTGGCATAGTAATTACTAACTTCCGGTTGTTATGGAACATATGAAATGTGAAAAATTGCAATGTGGCAAAAAAGGAACTGAAACTTAAAACTCTTTACTTTTAACCAGTTTAGTTTTAAATTTAAACAGCCACTTACAATTAATTAGTGCTGATGTAGTGAGACTGTGAGATGAGAGGATAAGGGATTATCTGGACTTGTTTACTATACTGCAGATTTGTTTGGTGGTTCAACATAAGAATACAATTTGTGTTTATTACAAGTAATACTAGAAGATCAGTAGTAATTGTTTAGTGAGTACCTATTACATAGCAAGTACTGTGTAAGAACCAGAGACAGAATTTGCGTATTTTCATATGTGTGTCCCTCTGAAAGCTAGACTCCTTTTAAAAAGTTAGACCAGGGATTGGGGATTTAGCTCAGTGGTAGAGCGCTTGCCTAGGAAGCGCAAGGCCCTGGGTTCGGGCCTCAGTTCCGGGGGGGAGAAAAAATAAGTTAGACCAATGTTCTTCCTTGTTATAGAATTTTTTTTTCTCGAAAGAGCCTCTGAAAGCTAGACTCCTTTTAAAAAGTTAGACCAGGAGTTGGGGATTTAGCTCAGTGGTAGAGCGCTTGCCTAGGAAGCGCAAGGCCCTGGGTTCGGGCCTCAGTTCCAGGGGGAGGGAGAAAAAATAAGTTAGACCAATGTTCTTCCTTGTTATAGGATTTTTTTTCTCGAAAGGGAAATCTGGGCTTTTCAACAAGTGGCCATGATAATGAAAAGTATTTTTGGAAACTTTATAAGTTAGACTTCGGTTTCTTGGTTCTAAAGGTTCATGCATGGGGCTGGAGAGATGGCTCAGTGATTAAGAGCACTGTCTTCTCTTGCAGAGGACCCAGGCTTGATTCCCAGCACCCACAAGGCAGCTAACAATGTCTGTTACTCCAGTTCCAGGGGATTCAGCGCCCTCTTCTGACTTTCACAGGAACTGCACAACACGGGTGCACTTACATACATGCAGGCGGTATACTTATACACATAAAATTGTATATTAAAAAGTGGAGAAGTTCTAGCCTGCTGGTTTCCTTGGAACAGTGGTGTGCATAGGTGAGATTACACTGGAAATGGTGTAAGTTTTTTGCTTTGTTTTTTTTTTTATTTTTATTTTATGTGTATTCATGTATTGCCTGCATATAGGTAAGTGCACCCGTGTTGTGCAATGCCCTTGGAGGTCAGAAGAGGCTGTTGGATCCCCTGGGACTGGAGTCATGGGCAATTGTTAGCCGCCATGTGGGTGCTGGGATTTGAACCTGGCTCTTCTGCAAGAATAACCAGTGTTCTTAACTGCTGAGCTATCTCTCCAGCCCCCCCCCCTTTAATATGCTTCCTTTCCCTGATTTTTTTATGATTAAATTTTAAAGTATACCTAGTAGCATCTAACTAATAACAACCCTCAGCTGCTGAGTTACATATTTAGTGTGTGTGTATAAAGTTTTCCAACCTTGAGGAAATTCTGTAACAGTACTTGCATGTTTGAGAAAGGGACATATACATTAGCTAAATACTTAACATTAGAGGACTGCTGTGGAAGAGCTATAATCAGATTAGGGAAGCAGTGAGTCTA
>NW_008334374.1:18432-23249 GCF_000622305.1 Nannospalax galili | reverse complement strand
CTCACACCAGCCCAGAAGCTGAGAAAGAGTGAGTGTCAGGAGTTAGGGACAAACTGTATCCTTCAAAGGCCTGTGCCCAGACCTCCTTCCTCCAGCTAGGCCACACCTCCTAAACTTAACTTCCCAATAGCACTGTCATCTGGGGACCAAGCTTTTACATGAATGGTGGAGAGCACACATTCCAACCAGATGTGATACAGACTTGAAGGTGATACACGAATGGAAATTTGGAATATGCTGATCTGATCTAACTCCTCTTCATAGCTACTAGTAGGTAAATTAAGGTTCAGAACTGTTAAGCTACCTTTCCAACACTGTATAATGTGTTGAAAAAGAAATTATCAACTGCCCATGATTTATCTTTTTTAAACTGCTGTTAAAATTGTATGTACTTGTGACTGTATTGTGTATGAGTGTTTTGCCTGCATGTATTTAAGTACACTTATGTGTGCAATGCCTGCACAGGTCAAAAGATCCCCTGAAACTGGAGTTACAGGCAGTTGTTAGCTATCGTGTGGGTGCTGGGATCTGAAACCCAGTCCTCTGCAAGAGCCAGTGCTCTTAAGCTCTAAGCCATCTGTTTGACTCCCAGTACAATTACCCAAAACAAGATATTTCAACATTTTCATGTTTCATATCTGTAATTATTGATTTTTAAAATTTTATATTTTATACGAATGAGTGTTTGCCCTACAAGTAAGTATGCCCACGTCATGCATTGCCCACAGGGACCAGAAGAGGATATTGGATCCCCTGGTAATGGACAGTTAGCTGCCATGTGGGTGCTGGGAACCAAACCCAGGCCCTCTGCAAGTGCTCTTAACCACTGAGCATCTATCCAGCCCCCTGTCTGTAGTGCATTTTTTAGGTTTATCAGCTGTCCCAGACTTGTATTTCACTTTGTTTCTCTCTCATCAATATCTAGTCAGAGCACAGGGAATGGAGCTTTCTTAGATCTTCAGTTTCAGTCTCTTCAGCCTCCCTTGTCTTATTTTACTGAAATATTTGAGTGGTACAGGCTATTGATAATTGCAGGATGTCCTTCAGTTTGCTTTGGTCTGATGTTTCATTGTAAGTGGATTCAGCATTTGAGGCAGAAACATCACTCAGTATTGTAGTCATCTTAGTGCATCGTGTCACAAAGCTCATGAGACTAGTTTGCCCTAATATTGGTGGTTTTAATTTTCCGTATTTGTTAAGGTGATACCCACTTGGTCTCAACTTCAGGGTTCCTGTTTCTCAGGTTTCTTTGGTTGCGGATTTAAATCAAGATAGCCACTGATTAACTAGGTATGTTTTGTGTTCTTCATGTAGCTCGAGATGCTGCTGTGCAGAAAATTGAGACTATTATTAAGGAACAGTTTGCTCTTGAAATGAAGAATAAGGAACATGAAATTGAAGTCACTGACCAGGTATAATGATAATGCATTGAAAAAAAATACTAAATCTATGGAGGGAAAAGAGTGTATGTTTGATGAAGTTTTAAAATTTTTCCTGCTGAATTATAGGTACTCACCTATAATTCCAGCACTTGGGAGATGGAAGAGGAAGATCAGAAGTTTAAGGTCATCCTCAGATGAGTTTAAGGTCATCCTTGTAATGAGTTTGAGTCTTTGTCTAAAAAAGCCACAATAAATAAATAAATGAAATTGTAGAAACAATAAAGAGAAAAAATTCTGCTTGAAATTCCATCCCCAAAGATGGAATTCTGGTGAGAGTTGAGAGATGCATTAATCTATGGATATAAGAATAAGTCATTAGGAATCAGTTTAATATGGTAACTGTTTAGTGCAGATTAGTATTAGGTTCTCCCCTATATTCTGTCACCTGTCTAGTCCCAATTCTTAAGCCCGATATCAATCACTGTCATGTATGGGCTCCATCCTATGAAGCCAACTTTAAATCCAATTAGAGATTGGTTGGTTACTCTCATAATATTTGTGCCACTATTGCACCAGTGGGCATATCTTGTCCAGCCAGTTCACAGGATTCACAGCTGGATAAGGATGATTATTTTTTCCTTCTAATAGCATGCATAGCATCTTCCAACACTGTAAGCGCAGTCGGTATACATGAGGCTCTGAAGTCAGCACCATCTTGATTTCTCCTTGTTTGTTCTACAGTTAATTTATGTAATGTTTAGCAGTAGGGTCTTACCATCCAGTTCTGGTGGGTAACCAAGAACAGGGGCTGTGGCCAGTATTGTTTAAGGGTCCATGGGACCCCTGGTCAACAGCTTGTAGAGAGGGAGTCCATTCCTGGCAATGAGGTTTTCTTTTTTTTTCATTAGCCTATGGTATCTAGAAAGGGCACTGTCCCCCTGCTATAAGGTAACTCCTTTTAGTCTCTTTTTATAATGTATTTGTATACACTTAAGAAGCTGTCTACAGTGGTAGGTTTTCATCTGGCTTTTCCTAAAGGCCTTTAGTGTTAGAGAAGTATCATTTTTATTAGTTTTTATTTGATGATTAGAGAAGCTGAGCTCATTTATTTTCTGTATTTTTAAGCGACTGATTGAGGCAAGAAGGATGATGGATAAGCTTCGAGCCTGCGTTGTAGCAAACTACTATGCTTCTGCTGGCCTTCTGAAAGCGTCTGAGGTAAGTGATCCTAACCCTGGCCTGTTCTCAGCCTCCATATCTGTTGTTTGGGGGGAAGTTAGATCAGTGTGGAATCCCTACTTTTGAAACATTTCTTACACTGATCTTCAAAATTCAATAAGCCTAGCCACCTTTCTGAGAAAACACGTGGAATTCTCAGTCACTGTTCAACCGTGATCCTATAGTCATCTTTCTTTGCCTTACCAGTAATCCTGAATACCATCTCTATTTTACTCATTCTTTTTCCTCCTAATTGTCAACATTATGCTAGGCTTTTCAGGTTCAAAGATGAAGAGACCTCATTACAGCTTGCCTGGTTTCTCGTTTGATTTACTTTATTCAGCATGCCTTACTTTTCCAAAATGCCACTTTTTGTGACAATTTTCAAACATTAAAAAAAAAGAGAAACAGAAATTCATCAATTTAAAATCTCCCATATTTTCTGTCTTACTTTCTCTAGAACATTTGAAAGTAAGTTCTAGGTGTCAAAACTTTTCAACTCTAAATATGAAGAGTATTTTTTTTGCTGGCCTTATCTCTGTGAGTTCAAGGCCAGCTTGGTGTACATAGTAAGTTCCAAGCCAGCCAGGCTACATAATGAGACCCTGTCTTCAAAAATTAAAAAAACAAAAAACAAAAAGCCAAAAGTGGGGCTGGAGAGCTGGCCCAGCCACTAAGTGCTCTGACTGCTCTTGCAGATGAGACCCAGGTTCTGTTCCTAGCATCCACATGGTGGCGACCAGTCATCTATAACTTCACTTCCAGAGGATCCTATGTCCTCTTTGGGCCTTCTGGGCCCTACACAACACAGATGCATTTACATGCAGGCAAAACACTTAACACATTAAAAATTTT
The DNA here is from genome assembly GCF_000622305.1 of Nannospalax galili. Classification (NCBI taxonomy): domain Eukaryota; kingdom Metazoa; phylum Chordata; class Mammalia; order Rodentia; family Spalacidae; genus Nannospalax; species Nannospalax galili. The sequence continues at coordinate 19,794 of NW_008334374.1, read as the reverse complement.
ATTTTTAATTTTAAAACACTGGGTATGGTGGTGCACGCCTTTAATCCTAGCACTTGGGATGCAGAGGCAGGTGGATCTCTGTGAGTTCGAGGCCAGCCAGGTCTCCATAGTGAATCCAGGACAGCTGGGGCTACAGGGAGACCCTGTCTCAAAAAGACAAAAAAAATAAATAGTAATAGTTTTTAAACACAAAAAAAAGTATTATAAAAGAACTAAATGCAATTTCGTAGATATCCAAGTGATATAGACACTTGAGAGAAATCTTAAACTGTCTTGTCTGTCTGTCCATATATAATGAAACCTTCCAGTTTTTTCAGCTTTTTAAGTGTATGTCTGTGTGTATGTATGTGCATATGAGTGCAGGTGCCCTCAAAGGCCAGAGATCACAGATCCCCTAAGGCTGGAGTTATAAGCATTTGGTAACCACCTGATCTGGGTGCTGGGAATCAAACTCTAGATTCTCTGGAAGAGCAGTAAACTCTCCTAACTGCTAAGATTTTTTTAATGTGTGTGAGAATTTTGCCTGCATGTATGTATGTACACCAGGTATGTGCTTATTGCCAAAATTCCCTGGAACTGGAGTTACAGGTGACTGTTAGCAACCATGTGGGTGCTGGAAATCCAACCTGAGTTCTCTGCAAGAGCAGCTAGTGCTTTTGACCACCAAACCATTTCTCTAGCCCTGAAATGTATTTATTAAAAGATATTCTTTATTATCAACATGACCTAAACAGAGAAATTTGCTGGTGTTACCTGATAACTAGTCTGAGTTCTTAAGTTCCCCCAATTATTCCCAAAGCCTTTGGGGTTTGTGTGTGTGTTCGTTTGTTTTATTGCCAGGGAAACCTTTGTAGTCCAAGCTAGCCCCAAACTCATGATTTTCCTTTCTTAGCCCTCAAGTGCTTAAATTATATATGTCTGTGCCACCATGTTTGGTCCCCAAAAATCTGTTGGTTTGTTTTGAAACAAGGATTCATGTAGCTTAGGCTCGCCTCAAACTTGATATATGTAGCTGAGGATGACCTTGAGCTCCATATCTTCCTACCTATACACACACATACACAACACACATAAACGCACACACACACACACACACACACACACTCACCAGTGCTAAAATTACAAGTATATCCCTCAGTTTTCTCAATTTTTTTTCAAAGACAAGGTTTTAAGTAGCCCAAACTGGCCTCAAACTCATGTAGTCAAGGAGGATCTAGAACTTCTGATCCTCCTGCCTCCATCTCCTGAGTGCTGGAATTACAGGTATACCCTGGCATACCCCATTTATATGGTATTGGGGGATTGAGACTGGGGCTTCATGTTTGCTAGGCAAGCACTCTAACAACTGATCTACATCAGAGA
>NW_008334374.1:15568-18084 GCF_000622305.1 Nannospalax galili | reverse complement strand
CCTCCCAAATGCTGAGATTAGAGACATGCACCACCATGCCCAGTTTATGCAGTGCTAGGGCTCAAACTCAAGACTTTGTACATACTTGGCAAGTTCTGAGCTTCATCCCTAGCCTCTCTTTTGTTGTTTTTAAATTTGTTTTCTTTCTTTTTTTTCTTTTTGAGTCAGTGTCTCTCTGTAGCTACAGCTGCCCTGGAACTTGCTATGGAAACCAGACTGGCCTCAATTTCATAACAATCCACCTGCCTCTGCCTCCCAAATGCTGGGATTAAAGGTGTGAGCCAGCACACCTGACTTTAAATTGGTTTTCTTATGTTTGGTCATAAGATACCTGTCCTTGGGAATTAGTGGCTTTTTTGAAGGAAGAGAGGGCTGGAGGGTGTTGATCAGAGGTACCTATCATGCTCAGACTCTCATGTCTCATGGAACTTCATGATATTGACTCTATCCCTAATACTGTCTTCTAAAAACTACTAGGTTTAATTATAGAAAGTAAACAGTGTTTCATTTTTTGCTGGAGTTTCTATAACACGTTGGTTTATTTAAGACGCCTATAACAAATGATAACAAGCTCTGTAGTATGGGGATTTATTACCACCTGACCTAGGGGCTAGAGATTCAAGTGATTGTCAGAGGGGCAGTGTTCCTTCTGCAGTTTTAGGGAAGGACCTTCTAGGAAAGAATCCTGCCTCTTAGCTTTATGATTATCAGCAGGGCAATGTGCCCTCTGCAGTTCTAGGAAGAACCATGCCTCTTAGTTTTTGGTAGCTGGTATTCTTAGCCTGTAGCTGTAGCACTTTTGCCTCTAACCTCACAGGTGTTCTTCTGTGCGGCCATCCGTCCGGTCTGCGTTCATGGTCATCACCACCACCACCCAATCCCAGACCCCAGGGCTGGTGAGGAGACTGTGTCAGCAGAGCCGCATTCAGACACAGGAGACCAGGTTCAGTGATGCAGATCTATTTTATTGAGGAATTTACAAGCTTATATAGGGTCCCAGGACCAATCAGACAAGGATACAACGACTATGTCATATATGGGCAGCCCTGGTTCCGGGACCAATCAGACAAGGATACAATGACCATGCCATATATGGGCAGCCCAGGTTCCAGTAAATCATGTGGCCATGGCTGTTGTTATGCCCACGTGCTGCAAGCTGTAGATAAACTGCAACCTGGAATTTCAAGGGGTGGCGACTAAGGAGTGGAGAGCCTTAAGCATCAGCCCTACGACTTGCCAAATGGAGCAATAATCACAGGGTGTTCCTCATGGGCCATTGCCTCAGGCCTGCTATATGGGTGTCATTAGGACTTCCACTCTAGGCTCAAGCCTGTCTCCCACACTTCTGTGTATGTTTTCTGTGGATTTTTCAGCATCTAAGTTTCTCTCTTTAAGAATCTTAGTCTTGGATTAGAGTTGACCTCAATTTAGTATGGCTTTATTTTGAATTGATCTGCAAAGTCAGAGTCAGTCTCTCACTCTCCTTCCCCCACCCCCTTTCATTCTGTGTGTGTGTGCTTGCACCTATGATTGTGAACCATGGGGTCTCACATATGGTAAGTATACGCGCTACACTTAACACCACCTACAACCCCTTATACTGTTTCTGAATACAGTCGCAGATTCTGGGTAGACATGAATTTGTGGAGGCTGTGCTATTCTGTCCAACACATTCTGGTGTCATCTGTTAGTAATTCAATATTGGGTTCAAAGTGATAGCCATCATGAACTAGCATTTGCATGATGTAGAGTGTTCTGTAGGTGGCTATTCTGTTTTGAAGAACTGGTTATCGAGCCTTTTGTTGATTCACCATTAACATTTTGAATCTGTGGTATTTGATTGTCTTGAAATGTTAAAATTCATTTACTATTTTTATGTGTATGAGTGTATTGCCTGCACGTATGTAAGTGCACCCATGTCATGCAGTGCCCCCAGAGGTCAAAAGAGGATGTCAGATCCCCTGGAACTAGTACTACAGATGGTTGTTAACCACCATGTGGGTGCTAGGAATTGAACCTAGTCCTCTGTAAGAACAGCCAATGTACTTAACTTCTGAGCCATTTCTCCAGCCCCATGATCAGCCATTTTTGCTTTTAGTTTTGAAAACACATTTATAGCTCTGAAAACCCTTATTGAAATCAATCAGCTTTATTTCTTTGACTCTTTAACACTAGTCTCTGCCTCCTTCCTCATTAAACCTGCCTGCCTCTACTTCTTGAGTGCCAGGATTAAAGATGTGTGTCACCATGCCCAGCTTGTTTTATTTTAAAACATGTTCTCACCTGTACCTAGCCCTGGGTGGTCCAGAACTTGAGATTCTGCTGCTTCAGCTTCCTGCGTGCTGGACTCATAGGTGTGTGTTGCTTCCATACCAGACTCATCTTTAGCTTTTAGTGTTAGAACCTTTGTGTAATCATTTGTCACTGTAGGTTTTGCTTTGTTGATCCAAGCTATGTTAAAAAAAACTTAGGGATGTGGAGAGATTTTGAAGAATATTAAACATGATCTTAACATA
>NW_008334374.1:13889-14737 GCF_000622305.1 Nannospalax galili | reverse complement strand
TTTTTTTATTTATCTTTTTGAGGCAGGGTCTCCCTGTAGCCCCAGCTGGCCTGGAACTTGCAATGCGGACCAGGCTGGCCTTGAACTCACAGAGATCCAACTGCCTCTGCCTCCTAAGTGCTGGGAGTAAAAGTGTGTGCCACCACCCTCAGTGGGAACTAGTATTTATGCACATACTTCTTATATAACTTTCACTGGAACTCTAGGAAATGGCTTGTTTCCTTTTACAGTGGAAACTGGGTCTCGGTTCATTGCCTAGCCTAGCCTAGAACTCACTGTGTAGCCCAGGCTATCCTAAAACTTGAGACAGTCCTCTAGCCTCATTCTTCAAGTGCTGAGGTTACAGGTTTGAGCCACTGTATTGTGCCTGACTAAGAAACTGAGTCTTTTGGGGGGGCATGTGGGGACAGTCACACTGTAGCCCAGGCTGGCTTCAAACTAGCAGCAGTTGCTAAGGAAGCCTTCTGAGTGCTGGGGGTTATAGACATGGACATCATGCCCAGAAAAACTGTGTATTGATGAGATTAAAGTTATGTTTGCCAAGAAGTCTCACAAGTGAGAATTAAACTCCTGCATTTCTGAGCTGAGATCTCTAGTATATGGCACAACTTCTGGATGTCGTTCATATAGATAGAGAAGAACCCATTAGAGGTTGAAGATCTGAGGTCATGTAGTAACTATAGGAAATCTGACATAGTAAACAGAATCCACAAGCTATTCTTTTGTTTTTAACAGGGTCTTACTATGTAGCCCTGGCTGGCCTACAACTCACTAAATGACCAGGCCTATTCATGCTCTCAGAGATCTGCCTGCCTCTGTCTCCTAAGTGCTGGAGTGAAAGGCGTGTG
>NW_008334374.1:10616-11896 GCF_000622305.1 Nannospalax galili | reverse complement strand
TTTGATTGTGATTTCTTTCAGGACACTTCTGGTGTTAGTGGTACCCATAAAAGAGAACTACATAATGCTGATCTCACAGGAGATGAGACCTCACGACTTTTTGTAAAGAAAACAATAGTAGTGGGTAATGTGTCCAAGTGAGTACCAGTTGAAATGTCTGGTTTCCATTATTCACTGTCATTAGCACTGTAATTAGCTCTCTTAAGATCATATTGCAGTAGGAACAAGCCTTGGGGACAGTCTTTTCCAAGGTCTTATTTTAAAAGTAAATGCTGGACTGGGCATGGTGACACATGCCTTTAATCCCAGCACTCAGGAGCCAGAGGCAGATGGATCTCTGTAAGTTCAAGACTAGCCTGGTCTCCATAATGAGTTCCAGGCCAGCTGAGACTACAGGGGGACCCCGTCTCAAAAAGACGACCCCCCCCCCAAACAAAACAAAACAAAGTAAATGCTATCCAGAGATTTTTCTTAGGGTAATCTTTTTTTTTTAATTATTTATTTACTAACCACATGATTAGAAGATGCATTTTATTACACAGTTAACATATTCAATAACAATATCCAGAGCAAAGATGCATCTCTTTCAAAATTGTAAATTTTTAGGCTTTACCTCCCTGGTTCCTTTTCATTGTCCTGGTTCCTGTAGTTATGTCTGATACACACTCACTTATAAGGATTTGGTACTAGGATCCACATATGAGGGAGAACATAAGTTGTTGTTTTTTTTTTTCTGAGCCTGTGTTACTTCACTTAGTATAACAGTTTCTAGTTCTATCCATTTACCGGCAAATTTCATGATTTCATCTTTCTTTACTGCTGAGTAAAACTTCATCATATAAATGAACCACATTTTCATTATCGACCCGTGAATTGAGGGACACTTAGGTTGCTTCCCATCTCTTAGCTATTGTGAAAAGAGCAGCAGCAAACATTGATGTACAAGTGACTTCAGTAGGATGAGTTCTTTGGGTGTATGCCAAGGAGCGGTAAAACTGTGTCAAATGGTAGGTTCATTTGTAGTATTTTAAGAGTTCTCCACACTGTTTCCATAGGGGTTGAACAAGTTTGCAATCCCACCAGCAGTGCATGAGCATTCCACTTTCCCCACATCCTCTCCAACATTTGGTATCATTTGCTCTCTTGATCTTAGCCAGTCTGACTGGGGTAAGATGAAATCTTAAAGTGGTTTTAATTTGCATTTCCCTAATTATTAGTGATGTTGAACACCTTTTAAGATGCTTCATAGCCATCTTTACTTCTTCTTTTGAGAACTCTCT
>NW_008334374.1:5167-6444 GCF_000622305.1 Nannospalax galili | reverse complement strand
TTTCTAATTGGCTTATTGAGTGTGTCGCTTCCTTCTTCATTTCAGCCTGCGTATTCTTCAATATTTCTAGCTCTTTTCTGAATTCATTCAAAAGTTTATCCCTATCTTCTTTCAGTTCTTTGATTTCTTCGTGTGTTCTTTAAATTCACTGAATTCAGTTTCATCATGTTTATAATTGTCCTTTTAAGTTCCATGTCTGTGTTATCTCTAGGGGGTTCTTATTATACTCCTCTAGAGGACTGTTGGTTCTTGATGTAGATATATTACTTGGGTTTTTCATGTTATTTTTTGCTCTGTAACTTTGACGTGTGGATTTCTTTTGTAGTTTCTGAATCTTGTGTGAGACTCAAGCTTTCCTTTGTTGAGTTTAGGTCTGCTTCTGTTTGTAAATATTACGTGCCTTTGTGGTTTGCTTGTTGGGCATGAAAAGCTGCTTGGTTTAGCCTTCAAATTTGGAGTGGCCAAATTGCTTTCTTCTTTTTGTTCAGGAGTTCCCACAGAGGCCCAAGTCGGATGAGGATCAGATGCTCTCAGACTTTCTCCTAGGGTCTGGATCCCTCCAGGAAAGATTCTGGCCTCAGGAGTTTGGGGGCTGGACTGGCCTGGGAGCAGGGCCCAGGAATGATGTTGGTGGCTGTGCCACCCAGGAATGCAAAGGGAGGTGGGGGTGGGAAGAGGCCCCAAGGGCTCCTGGGGACTACAGGAAAGAATCAGGTTGGTCTGGATGTAAAGGATCAGGAAGCAGTGGGGATTCTGGGCTAAGAGGTCAGTCCAAGGATCTGGGGCGCTAAGACAAGAAATGTTCTAGCTCCCCCCCCCCAGGAGGAGTGATGGGCTGGGTAAGCTAGGCGGGTGAATGAGGCTGGGGGAGCCAAGGCACAGTGGGCCTCACCAAACTTACCCAGGAGAGCTGCTGACCCCAGGAAGCTGTGGGGCTGAGCCACCCAGAGATGCAAAGGGAGGTGGGGGCAGGATGTGGCCCAGTGTGTTCCTGGGGACTAGACGGATGAACTGGGTTGGTCTGGATGCAAACGATCACGAAGCAGGGGGGAGTTTGGGCCAAGAGTCAGTCCAGAGGTCTGGGGTACCAAGACAGGAAGTGTGCCAGTCCCCCTGCTATGAGGAGAGATGGGGTGGGGGAGCTGGGAGGATAAATGAGGCTGGGAGAGTTAAGGCACAGTTGGCAGGTGTGCTGCCAAACCTACGCAGGAGAGCTGCTAGCCCAGCTCTTAGGATAATCTTTATCCTTGGTAAACAAAGTCAGAATTTGAATTAAG
>NW_008334374.1:2754-4556 GCF_000622305.1 Nannospalax galili | reverse complement strand
AGATAACAGGGAAGGATTGCGCCAGTCACATACCACCCACCCTTCCCCGATTGAGACACCTGAAGGGAGTTGTAACATTTTTCTTGTTTTGAAGTTATTGGTTTGTGAAATGCTTGCTTTGAAACTATTGGTTGTATAAGCACGGGCTTTTGTGTAATGGTTGTGGGAGCCTATATAATCTTTACCTGAAATTGTCTCGGGGTCCATTGCTCCAACCAGACCTGCGTGTCTTGGAAGGACGGTCGGCCCCAGCTAGCTGGCCTAATAAAACTCTGCTTGATTTTGCATTTCCATACTCGTGCATTTTTTCTCCTGAAGAGACCCACTGAGTCACGGACCCTAACACCAGGTCGTTGTGAACTACCCAACATGGGTGCTAGAAACCAAGTTTGGGTCCTCTGGAAGAGCACTGAGTGATCTTAACCACTGAGCCATCTCTCCAGCCCTGTATGATAGCTTTCTATAATTTAATGTTTTGCTTCTTAAAATCCCAGCACTCAGGAGGCAGATGCAAGTTGATCTCTGTGAGTTTGAGGCCAGCCATGGCTACATAGTGTCTGTCTGAAAAACCAACCAATAAATGAACCAAAAGAACATTCCTATAATTTTAAGACTTTTTAATGACTCTGGAAGGCTAGCCAAAGAGATTGAAATCTTAGAAGTCAGCGGTATTTAAGACCAAAGTAGGTAAGATCTCATTCCCAGTTACCCGACACATGAGTATTTTGGCATAAATACTCTTTTAAATCAGTTTTTGTTTTATTGATGGTGATTGTAAAAATTTAGTATATATTAGTTACCTATAGTCCTTTATAAAATATTTAAAATTTTAGTTCACAAGCATAATTCATACTGAAAAGTTATAAATTAAATTTTTATTTTATGTGTACAAGTGTTTTACCTACATGTATGAATGCACTCGTGCATATAGTGTCTGTGGAAGCCAGAGGAGAGGGCGTCTGATCTCCTGGAACTGGAGTTACAGAAGGTTGTTAGCTACCACCTGGGTGATGGGAACCATTGCACTGGTGCACTTACATACATGCAGGCAATACACTCAGACACATAAAATAAAAATAAATAAATAAATTGGAAAAAAAGAATTCAAAATTCATGATAAGATATTGAAATGATTTGTAACTGACACTCATACCTTCTAATTACAACCAAATGTGGACCACTGCAAGTAGGACTGAAAAAAAAACTAGAGAGTGCTTTTAAAGGAAGATTTGGTTTTTATAAAATCAATGGCCAGATTAGCATACTAAAGCCCTAAGTTTAGGGTGGAGGTAGAGGCAGGAAGATCAGAAGTTCAAGGACTGGAGAAATGACTCGCAATTAAGAGCATGTACTGCTCTTGAAGAGGACCTGAGTTCAGTTCCAGCACCTATATCAGGTGGCTCATTATCACCTATATCTCCAGCTTCAGGGGCCCAATATCCTCTTCTGGCCTCTGTAGCCACCTGCACTCATGTGTACTACCCCTACACACACACACACACACACACACACCCATGCACGCACGCACGCACATTCACACATCTTGGGGCTGGAGAGATGGACTCCAGTTCCAGGGGATCCGACAGCCTCTTCTGTCCTCCATGGGCACTGCCCAACAAGGGTGCTCTTACATGCAGGCAATACACGCGTACACATAAAATAAAAAGTAATAATTTTTTTTTATACTCCAGTTCCAGGGGATCCGACAGCCTCTTCTGTCCTCCATGGGCATTGCCCAACAAGGATGCTCTTACATGCAGGCAATACACGCGTACACATAAAATAAAAAGTAATTTTTTTTT
>NW_008334373.1:331-491 GCF_000622305.1 Nannospalax galili | reverse complement strand
TCAATTTCATTAATTTCTGCCCTGATTTTTGTTATTTCTCCTTGTCTGCTGCATTTCGGTTTCATTTGCTGCTACTTTTCAATTGTATTGAGTTGCAATGTTAAGTCATTTATTTGTGTTCTTTCTGATTTTTTGATGTAAGTTCTTAGAGCTATAAACT
>NW_008334373.1:0-154 GCF_000622305.1 Nannospalax galili | reverse complement strand
TTCTTCCAGTGTTGATTGTAAGCTTTATTGCATTGTGGTCTGATAGAATGCATGGAATTATTTCAATCTTTTTGTATTTGTTGTGGTTTGTTTTGTGCTCCAGTATATGGTTGATTTTGGAGAAGATTCCATGGGGTGCTGAGTGGAAAGTATG
>NW_008334372.1:0-786 GCF_000622305.1 Nannospalax galili | reverse complement strand
TGCAGGCAATACACTCATACATATAAAAATAAAAACAATAAATAAAGCCAGCGCACACCTATAGTCCCAGCACTCAGGAGGCAGGTGGATCTCTGTGAGCTCAAGGCCAGCCTGGTCTACATAGTGAGTTCCAGGACAGCTGGGGCTACAGGGACACCTGTCTCAAAAAGACCAAAAAAAAAGAACAATAGATAAGGTTGCTCAAATGTCAGTCTAAGAAAGATCATAGAACAATAATAGGGATAATAATAGCTTGTGTATAGTAAATCATTATAGGCTAGACACTGCCGGGAGCCTTTTGCCCAATATCTCCTTAATTTTTCACATCAGCCTATGAGGTAGATGTTAGTCAGGGCCACGCCATTTTTGTAAAGCTCCTCCATTAACTTGTTTTTCTAGATTCCTGCTCTCCCCACTCTCAGAACTGAACCTGCAAACTGGCCCCAGGCTGCCAGTCTTCCTCCCTCCTCCCTGCCCCCAGGAATCATTCTGGCTATAAGAACATATTATGGACTTCCTGTCAATCTCTCCCTTTCTCCAAAATGTATAAGGGACCCTACTCTGTCCGTGGGCCTGATCTCTCTTCATGCTGTCTGTCTGTCCATTTATGGTGTGTTAATAACCCCCCCCTCCTTTTTTTTTTGGTCTTTTTGAGACAGGGTCTCCCTGTAGCCCTGCTGGCCTGAAACTTGCTATGTAGACCAGGCTGGCCTCAATCTCACAGAGATCCGCCTACCTCTGCCTTGCTGGGATTAAAAGCAAGCACTACCACACCTGGCTGACTCT
>NW_008334371.1:0-348 GCF_000622305.1 Nannospalax galili | reverse complement strand
TGGAATAAACCTGACCAAAGACATAAAAGACCTCTACAATGAAAATTTTAATTCTTTGAAGAAAGAGATTGAGGGAGACATCAGAACTTTGAAGGTCCTCCCATGTTCATGGATTGGCATGATTAATACTGTTAAACTGACCATCCTGCCAAAAGCCATTTATAGATTCAATGCAATACCAAGCAAAATCCCCATGACATTTTTCAGAGAATTGGAGAAAAACATCATATGATTCATATGGAAGCACAAAAGACCACAGATAGCCAATGCAACCCTGAGCACTAAGAGCAATGCTGAGGGGATTGCTATACCAGATATTAAACTGTATTACACAGCTATAGTCATGAA
>NW_008334369.1:2393-2861 GCF_000622305.1 Nannospalax galili | reverse complement strand
AAGTCATATTGTAACTTCGTGATGGCACATTGGAGCAATGTAATCACTCATAGGACAATAGTGTTGTAACATTGGAGCACTGTGATATCACACTGGAGCATTGTGATTTCCCAATGTAACATAGAGAAGTCATGTTGTCACATTGTGATCACACATTGCAGCAATATAATGGCACTTGGGGAGATAGTGTTGGCACATTGGAGAACTGTGATATCACATTGAATCATATTGAAATCACATTGGAACATTGTGCAGTCATACTGGAACACTGTGATGGCACATTGGAGCACTACGATGTCACCTTTGACCATTGTGATGTCACACTGGATCACTGTGTTATCACAATGGAACACTGTGAAGTCATATTGTAACATTGTGATGGCACCATAGAGCATTGAGATGGCACATGAAGCAATAGTATTGGAACAGTGAAGTATTTTGATGTCACATTGGAGCATTGTGAAATCA
>NW_008334369.1:0-937 GCF_000622305.1 Nannospalax galili | reverse complement strand
GTCATATTGTAACATGGTGATGGCACCATGGAGCAATGTGATGTAACAATGAAACATTGTGAAGTCATATTGTAACTTGTGATAGCACATTTGGGACAATAGTTTTAGCACATTGGAGCACTGAGATGTTATAGCAGAACATTGAGAAGTCATATTGTAGCATTTTGATGGCATATTGGGGAAGTATATTAGCATGGGGGCTAATGTACTGGCTCATTGGAGTATTGTGATGACACGAAGGAACACTGAGAAGTCGTAGGTTAACATTGTGATGGCACATGGGGCGATAGTGTTACATTGGAGCATTGTGATGTCACAAAGGAACAATGTGAATTTGTATTGTAACATTTTGATGGCATTATGTATCAATACATAAATATTGGAGCAACATAAAGGCAAATGGGGCGATAGTATTGTTACATGGGAGCATTGTGATGTCATATTGGAAGCTTAGAAGTCCTGTTGTAACAGTGTGATGACATATTGGAGCAGTATAAGGGCACACAGGGCGATAGTTTTGGGGCAATATCGTTTGAATATTGGAGCATTGTGATGTCACCTTGGAGTTTTGTGATGTCACAATGGAACATTGTGAGGTCATACTGTAACATTGTCATGGAATATTGGAGCAACATAAAGGCACATTGGGCGATAGTATTGTTACATGGGAGCATTGTGATGTCACATTGGAACCTTAGAAGTCCTTTGTAACATTGTGATGGCATATTGGAGCAATATAAGGGCACACAGGGCGATAGTTTTGGGACTTCAGAGAATTGGGATGCCACATTGGAGCACTGCCATATCACAATGGAACACTGTAAAGTCATATTTTATCATTGTGAAAGAACCCTAGAGCATTGTGATGGCACATGGGGCCATAGTGTTGGCGCATTGGAGTATTCTGACATCACATTGGGGCATTGTGACGTTGCAA
>NW_008334368.1:0-206 GCF_000622305.1 Nannospalax galili | reverse complement strand
TTCTGGGTCATACGGAGTGAACTGCTGGAAGGCATCTTGTAACCTCTCTAAATATGAAGCTGGGCTCTCTTTGGGCCCCTGTCTGACATCATAGACCTTAGACATATTGGCAGGTTTTCGAGCCACCATTTTGAGACCCACTAACAGAGTTTGGAAGTAGACCAGGAGCCTCTCCTTACCTTCTGCCATGTTGTAGTCCCAGTTGG
>NW_008334367.1:0-840 GCF_000622305.1 Nannospalax galili | reverse complement strand
GTAAGAGCGTTCCAACCCCCTAGTGTCAGACTGCTGCAAAAACATCTTCCCCTTATAATGGGAAATTCCACATCATGCCAGAAAAAACTCCAAATTCCTTCCCTTAAAGCCCTGCTTAAATCTAGAGGACTTAAGATTTCCAAAAAGAAACCTCAAAATTTTGGAACAAATTATATCAATTTGCACCCTGGATCCTATCAGCAGACATTTCTGATCCAGAGGTCTGGACTAACATTGCATATCTGGCTCATAAAAAAGAAATCCAGGAAAGGCATAATTTCCCCCTTTCCTTTTTCCCCATAATAGCAGCCATCCAACAATGCTTAGGACAAGCGTCAGAAAATAATAAAGGGGAAGGTTCAAATGATAAAAAAGACCCTAAAAATTGCCCAGTAGCAGATTCAACAGAAGTCAGACAAAACCTACTCATCAGCAAAATGAATCTTTACACCCCTCTTGCTGATTTAACAAGCCCAGATATTAACACCCAGACTTCAAAAGCTCCCAAAGATCCTCAGATAAATTCCCCTCCCCCTTCACCTTGGCTACCGTCACACCTTGTGGCTCTGCCACCACCTATGGCGCCGTTCCAGTCACGCCCTACAGCCACAGAGCAACTGTGTAATCTCAGAGATAGTGGAAGTTGCCAGCCTCAATGGCCTCAGGACCCCCAAATCCCACTGGTAGAGGCTTTTCCTGTTAACTTACAAATAACAAGGCAACGCCCACTAGCCTGGTACCCTCTCCCAGCAACAGAACTTAAAAAATTGCACCAGGCTGTCTGTAAAGATAAAATCCATGCTCCATGGACAAAATCTATACTACAAACATTTAATACTA
>NW_008334366.1:0-393 GCF_000622305.1 Nannospalax galili | reverse complement strand
GCATGTACTCAGATTTGGATCTTCAGTGATGTTCCATTGATCTATGTGTCTCCAATTTCTGTTATTGGTATATAGAAAGGCTACTGATTTTTGTAGACTGATTTTACAACCTGCCACTATACTGAAAGTGTTGATCAGCTCTAGGAGTTTTCTGGTGGAACTTTTGGGATCTCTTAGGTATAGTATCATATCATCTGCACAAAGTGATAATTTGACTTCTTCTCTTTCAGTTAGTACTCCTTTAATTTCCTTCTCCTGTCTTATTGCTCTAGCAAGAGTTTCAAGAACTATGTTAAAGAGAAGTGGAGATAGTGGGCAGTCTTGTCTAGTTCCTGATTTCAGTGGGAATGCTTCTAGTTTTTCTCCATTTAGAATGATATTGGCTGTGGGTTT
>NW_008334365.1:0-333 GCF_000622305.1 Nannospalax galili | reverse complement strand
GACCAAGTCAGACAAAACCCACCCATCAACAAAAATAACCTTTACCCCCTCCTTCCCCCCTGTGAATCCTCATGGACTCATTTAACAAACACAGATGTTAAAACCAGACTTCAAAAACTCCCAAAGATCCCCAGATAAATCCCCCTCCCCCTTCACCTCTGCCAGCGCCACCTGTGGTGCCACACCCCACAGCCATTGAACAGCTCTGTAATCTCAGGAATAATGGGAGTTGTTGCCCCCAGAATCTCCAGACACAATGGCCTCAGGACCCAAAAACTCCATTGGTAAAAGCTTTTCCCGTTAACCTACAAATAACAAGGCAACGTCCACTGG
>NW_008334364.1:0-288 GCF_000622305.1 Nannospalax galili | reverse complement strand
AATTCCAGTACTCTGGAGGCAGAGGCAGGTGGATCTCTGTGAGTTCAAGGCTGGTTTGGTTTATGCAGCAAGTTCCAGGCCAGCTAAGGCTACATAGTGAGACTGTCTCAAAAAAAAATGTCTTTAAAGCCTAATAGCCACAACAATGGCCAGCACAACAAACTATCTCTATTGGTGCAGTAGTGGCACTTTTATCTTGGGGATATCAGCAGCTATCCAATTGGACTTAAAGTCCATTCAATGGGAGGGAACTCATGTGTGGCACTGTAAACATAGCCAAATACACAT
>NW_008334363.1:361429-362477 GCF_000622305.1 Nannospalax galili | reverse complement strand
GTATGGCTGTTAAACATCAAAGAAGGTTAGTTCCACCAGTCTGGTACTTTTTTTTTTGTCTTTTTGAGACACGGTCTCTTGTAGCCCCAGCTGTCCTGGAACTCACTATGTAGACCAGGCTGGCCTTGAACTCACAGAGATCCACCAGCCTCTGCCTCTCGAGTGCTGGGATTAAGGGCGTGCACCACCAAGCCTGGCCCCAGTCTGGTACTTTTAATTACCATATGCCATATAAATAGAGCTTGGGCAAAGACCAAATGCTCTCAGATAAACCTTGCTTAGGCATATATTACATTCTTTGATCTGGTTGTATGTATAATTTGTCAGTAGGTTGTTGGCCTAATATGGTTCCCTCTGGTTTTCTACAACTAGCTAGGCATTGTTTATCTCTCATATTGTCTAACCCTTCCACCATGGTTTCCTTATTTAAGGTGCCCCCATTTTTTCCATTTCTCCCTTAATATTACCCTTCTCCTATGGTCCCACCTCTCTTGAGCTCTTTCTTTCCCTTTATCCCATAGGTTCCTTATATAACCTTCCTTCCCCTCCTTAAAATAATCCCTTTATTATCCATATCTTCCTTCTTAACACCTGTTTTCTACTGTTCTTCTCTTTCAGATTCTTTCTTTTCCTTTACTTCCCTGGTTTCTCTACATTATCCTGGTTCCTATAGTTATGTCTGGATACATATTCACTTGCAAGGATTTGGTGCTAGGATTCACATATGAGGGAAAACATATGCCTTTTTTTTTTTTTTCCTGAGTCTGTGCTACTTCACTTAGTATAACAGTTTCTAGTTCCATCCATTTACCTGCAAATTTCTTGAGTTGATCTTTCTTTACTGTTGAGTAAAACGCCATCGTATAAATGAACTACATTTTCATTATCCACTCATCATTTGAGGGACACTTAGGTTGTTTCCATCTCTTAGCTACCATGAAAAGATCAGCAATGCACATGGATGTACAAGTATTTCTTCAGTAGGATGAGTCCTTTGTGTATATATCAAGGAGTCACATAACTGGGTCAATTGGAAGGATCCTTTTTA
>NW_008334363.1:360314-361255 GCF_000622305.1 Nannospalax galili | reverse complement strand
TTTGCATTTCCCTAATTACTAGTGATGTTGAACACCTTTTAAGATGATTCTTAGCCATCTTTATTTCTTCTTTTGAGAACTCTGTTCAGCTCCTTTGCCCATCTTTTAATTGGGTTACTTCCTTTCTTGATACTTTTTTTTTTTTAGTTTGTTATATATTCTGGATGTTAAACCTCTGTCAGACATGTCACTGGTAAAGATTTTCTCCCATTATGTGGGTTTTCTCTTCACTTCCTTGGTTGTTTCGTTTGATGTACAGAAGCTTTTTAGTTTAACGAGGTCCCATTTGTTGATTCTCGACCTTGTTTCCTGGGCAGTTGATGTCTGGTTTAGAAAATACTTTCCTACACCTATATCTTGTAGGTTATTGCCAATGTTTCGTGAAAGATAGGGGTTTAGTTTCATTCTTCTACAGGTGGAGAGCCAGTTTTTCCAGCACCATTTGCTGAACATGCTGTCTTTCCTCCAGTGAATGTTCTTGGCTCCTTTGTCAAATATCAGGTGGCTGAAATTGAATGTACTGATATTTGTGTCTTCAATTTTGTTCCATTGATCTATGGGTCTATTTTTGTGCCAGTACCATATTGTTTTTATGACTAGGGCTCTGTAATACAGTTTAATATGTGGTATAGTAATTCCCCCAGTGTTACTCTTAGTGCTCAGAGTTGCTTTGGCTAAATGAGGTCTTTTGTGCTTCCATATGAATATTAAGATGGTTTTTTCCAATTCTGTGAAAAATGTCATGGGGATTTTGATTGGCATTGCCTTGAATCTATAAATGGCTTTTGGTAGGATGGTCATTTTCACAATATTAATTCTTCCAAACCACGATCATGGGAGGTCCTTCCATCTTGTGATGTCTTCCTCAATCTCTTTCTTTAATGATTTAAAATTTTCATTCTAGAGGTCTTTAATGCCTTTGGTCAGGTTTATTCATATAT
>NW_008334363.1:329491-359407 GCF_000622305.1 Nannospalax galili | reverse complement strand
AGGTTTTGTGTTACTGTTTCAATTTCTTTTTGTGTTATGGGTCTGTTTATGCTGTTACTCTCTCCTTGGTTTAGTTTTGGTGGTTCCTATGCCTTTAGGTACCCATCCATTTCTTTTAGCTTTTCAAATTTAGTAGCATATAGGTTTTAAAAGTATTCTATTATAATGTTCTGGATATCTGTGGTGTCTGTTGTTATGTTTCCCCTTTCATCTCTGATTTTGTTGATTTGGAGGTGCTCTTTCTTTCTTTTGGTTAACTGGGCTAGCAGTCTATCAATCTTGTTTATTATCTCAAAGAACCAGCTCTTGGCTTCATTGAGTCTTTGTATTGTTTTCTTTGTTTCTATTTCAATAATTTCTGTTCTGATTTTTGTTATTTCTCCTTGTCTGTTGGGTTTGGGTTTCATTTGCTGTTGCTTTCCAAGTGTCTTGAGTTGAAACATTAAGTCATTTATTTGTGATCTTTCCAATTTTTTAATGTAGGCACTTAGAGCTGTAAACCTCCCTCTAAGGACTGCTTTCAGCGTGTCCCAGTGGTTTTGTTGTGTTGTATTGTCCTTTTCATTTAGTTCCAGGAATACTTTTCTTTCTTAATTTCTCTTTGACTCATTCATCATTCGGGGGTGTGTTGTTTAATCTCCATGTGCTCATGTGGTGATTAGGGCTTCTTCGAGTGTTGATTTGAAGCTTTATTGCATTGTAGTCTCATAGAATGCATGGTATTATTTCAATCTTTTTGTATTTGTTGAGGTTTGTTTTGTGCCCCAGTACATGTTCGATTTTGGATAAGGTTCCATGGGGCACTGAATAGAAAATATATTCTTTGGTCCTTGGGTGGAATATTCAGTAGATGTCTGTTAGGTCCATTTGATATATGATATTGTTTAATTCAGATGTCTCTCTGTTAATTATCTGTCCTGTTTTATAATCACAACTTAAAATTTAGCAAAAGTTGCATTAGTATTGTAGTATAAAATATATCAGTAAGTATTCTGATGTTAATGGCACCAAGAGAATTTTAACACTTGCCAGAGAGATTTGACTTTCTGAAAAATGACCATCTCAAAGAAATTGAGAATTTACAAAGAATTTTTAAGTATTCAGAATCTGTTTGGTCCTATAATCTCTTCCTATCAAATTAATTGTCAAAAGTTGTTTCTAATCTAGCTAACCACAAATTACAAAGTTTATGGTTATCATCTCTTATTAAGATTCAACAATCTTAATGATCTCTCCTTTTTTATTAAGAAAGACATATTACATTTTCTATACCCAACTCTTGTTCACAATTATTTTAGAACAATATTCATCTAAGTCATAAAAGAAAATCCAGGTGCATTAAGAATGATTTTGAATTTCAAGGCCAAGCAACAAATCATAAAATAGAAAATTGGTCAGGTAAGGTGACACACCCCTATAATCCTAGCACACAGGAGGAATCAAGACTTAAAGTCTAGCCTGGGCTACACAGAGAACCTATTTCAGAAAAAGGATGTTTTGCCATATGTGTAAAGAAAACACTGCCACCATGTTCCCAAATAGGAAGTTAAACAATATGAAATTACCTTTGGAAGTGGTGAGGTTTGAGTACAGGGCCTTGTATATGAGTCATATTCCCAACTGCGAAATTGCCATTTTTATTAACTGATCAACTATTGGAAATTTCATATAAATAGACATAGCAAAATGGAATGAGGTCAAAGCAGCAGTAGAGCTGTGTAATCCACCCAACATCCAGACATGTGATTGTATGTTTTAGAAACAAAAACATTTTGATACCATTAATTTTGGAAGGCAGAAAATGCACACACACCAGCATCTACCACCCACACATCACACACATATACTATACACACATTACACACATACACTACACACATGCACTACATATACATTATATATCACATACATACACTACACACACAGTATATGCACATTATACAGACATACTACACACACTACATACTACACACATGCAGTACACATACATTATATACACACAAGCATATACCACACACACTATACAAATGTAATACACATATGCACTACACATGCACTATATCCACACAAGTATATACCATCCACGCTACATATAAACATATACTACATACACAGATACTATGCACAAACACACTAAATACACTACACACACACAGACACTACATACACTGTATACACTTACACTACACACCCTACATAGAATACATACATACTGTGCAGACAGTACACATACAGATGCTACACATATATTACACACTACACACACATTATGCACACCTACACTACATAAATATACAGACCACACAAAGAAACTACACATAGATACTACAAACACATACTTCACACATACTACACACTACAGACACACAGAGACATTGCTACACTATACACACATACACTACACACACACATACTACAGACACTACACATATACTATATACAAAGACTACACAAACATACACTATACACACAGGCCCCCCATACTACTATATGTTACTTTTCTATTTTTCTTTCTTTCTTTGTTTGTTTTATAAAAACCCCTTGACCAGAAGCAACTTAAGGAAGTTTAGTTTGGCTTTTGGTTCCAGAGGGTTACAGCCTATGGGGGACATTTCTCATTCAAACTACCACATTCCACTCCCTGACCCTCACAGGGTCATGCACTATCATAATGTAAAATGCCTCTAGTCCAACTTTAAAAGTCCCTGTAGTCTTCGGCAGTCTGAACACTCTTCAAAAATCCAAAGTCTCTTCTGAGACTCTTAACCCTGATCCCCCGTAAAAATCAAAAAGCAAATTTGTATACTTCCAACACACAATGGCACAGAATATACATTCACATTCCAAAAGGGAGGAACAGGGGCACAAGAAATATTGGACCAAAGTAAGGCCAAACCCCAGCAGGGCAGAAACCAAATTCTGTAGTTCTATGTCCAATATCTAGGATTTTGGTTTCATAAGTCTGAGATGGCTCAGCCCTCCAGCTTTGCTGCCTGCCATCTCTCTCCCTCTCCCTCTCCCCGTCTCCCCCTCTCTCTGGCTGCTTCCACTCTTGTATGCAGCTTTCCGTGGCAGGTATCTCAAAGCTCTGGCATCTTCGAGATCTTGGGGTCACTACCTCAATCCAGGTTCACCTTCACAGCTTCAACCAACAGCCTCTCATGGCCCTCCTTTCATGACCCAGCACTGGCACATGTTGCTTGGCTTTAGTGGCTTTCTGAAACCATGGAGGAAGAATCCATGACCCTCTCATTCTTGCATCTTTCATGCCTCCAAAGCTAATATCACGTGAACAACACTGTCAGCTCAGTGTGAACCCTCACCCCACACCCCTTAAATCACATTAGCAGTAGCTTTTGTATGTTGAAGCAGTTGGCTTTTAGGAGCAAAAAATTCTTTAGGCTTTCTCCTTTTACAACACAGAAGCTTAGCTGGGTAGTGTCTTAACCTGAGGGTACCCTTCCATTGTTCCAGTGCAGAATAGAGGCCTCCCTTTAATGGTACTAGTTTCTTTAGCAAGAAGAGCTTTGACAAAATTCAGCATGCATTCATGATAAAATACTAAACAGAATTAGACTGGAGGGAACATACCTCAACATAATTAAAGCTATATGCAGCAAACCCACAGTCAATATCATTCTAAATGGAGAAAAACTGGAAGCATTCCCATTAAAATCAGGAACCACACAAGGATGTCCACTATCTCCACTCCTTTTCAACATAGTGCTTGAAACTCTTGCTAGAGCAGCAAGACAAGAGAAGGAAATTAAAGGAGTACTAATTGGAAAAGAAGAGGTCAAATATCCCTTTCTGCAGACAATATGAGATATGCAGACCTAAGAGCTCCAAAAAATTCCACCAGAAAACTCTTAGAACTGAAAACTCTTAGCTGAAAAAAAAAAAAACTTGGAATAAACCTGACTAAAGTCTTCAAAGATCTCTACAACGATAATTTTAAATCTTTAAAGAAAGAGATTGGGTAAGATGCCAGAATGTGGAAGGACTTCCTATGCTCATGGATTGGAAGAATTAATATTGTGAAAATGACCATCCTACCAAAAGCAATATATAGATTCAATGCAATCCCAATCAAAATTCCTATGGCATACTTCACAGAATTAGAAAAAAAATCCTTGAATTTGTATGGAAGGGCAAAAGACCCCAGCTAGCTAAAGCAACCCTAAGCACAAAGAGCAACACTGGGGGGATTACTAGACCAGATATCAAAGTATACTACAAAGCTATACTAGCACAAAAATATACACATAGATCAATGGAACATCATTGAAGACCCCAACCTGAGTACAATTTCAGCCACCTGATATTTGACAAAGGTGTCAAGAACACACAATGGAGGAAAGACAGCATCTTCAACAAATGATGTTGGCAAAACTGGATCTCAACTTATACAACAATGAAACTAGATCCTTATCTTTCACCTTGAACAAAAGTCAATTCCAAATGGATCAAAGACCTTAATGTGAAACTGGAAACCCTGAAACTATTAGAAGAAAATATTGGAAATATTGGCAGTAACCTACAAAATATAGGTATAGGAAAGGATTTTCTAAATCGGACAGAAGCTGCTCAGGAATTAAGGTCCACAACCAACAAGTGGGACCTCATTAAAATAAAAGCTTCTGTAAAGAAACAACCAAGAACATGAAGAGAAAACCCACAGAGTGGGAAAAAACCTTCACCAGTGAGACATCTGACAGAAGTTTAACATCCAGAATATATGAAGAACTGAAAAAACAAAGAAGCGCCAGGCATGGTGGTGCACACCTGTAGTCCCAGCACTTGGGAGGCAGAGGCAGGCAGATCTCTGTGAGTTCAAGGCCAGCCTGGTCTACATAGTGAGTTCCAGGACAGCTGGGGCTACAGGGAGACCTTGTCTCAAAAATACAAAACAAAACAAAACAAAACAAACAAAAACAAAACAACAACAACAACAAAAAAAAACAAGCAAGAAAGCAAATGACCCAATTAAAAGATGAACCTAAAAATTTTATAGCCACTTTTGAAAGAGATGTATCTTTGCTCTGGAAACTGCTATTGAGTATGTTAAAGCTGTAATAAAATGCTTCTAAAATTTTTGAAAAATACATATATAAAAAGGGGGGGTCAGTAGAAGAATTTTGACATTTCTACAACAATTGTTTATATTTTCTATTGGTGGCACAATTACAGATATGGGAAATACTGATAGGGTCTCTTGCATCCATCACTGAATAAAATGCTGATTTTCAGTTTTTTTAAAAAATGAGTTTTTCTGTATGAAACAGTATATTTTAAAATGAAATGGAGATCTTTTTTAGAGATTTTTTTCAAAGTTTAAAACCTCAATTAATTTTATGTCTTATAGGGGTTTATATGCAGTACAATAATGTATAACTGTATTAATTCAACTGTAAACCTAAAAATTTCCAGCCAAATTTGAAAGAGATGCATTTTAGCTCTGGAAATTGTTATTGAATATGTCAGTGCTGTTTGAAATGCTTCTTCTAATTATGTGGTTATTAAATAACTAATTTAAAAAAAAAAGATGAGCTAAAGATCTAAACAGAGAGTTCTCAAAAATAGAAATAAAGATGGCTAAGAAACATCTTTTAAAATGCTCAACATTGTTAGTAATTAGGGAAATGCAAATTAAAACCACCCTAAGGTATCACCTTACCCCAGTCAGACTGGCTAGGATCAAGAGAACAAATGATACCAAATGCTGGCGAGAATGTGGAGAAAGGGGAACATTCATTCACTGCTGGTGGGACTGGAAACTTGTGCAACCCCTATGGAAAACAGTGTGGAGAACTCTTAAAAAACCAAAAATGAATCTACCATATGACCCAGTTATATCACTCCTTGGCATATACCCAAAGAGCTCGTCCTATTGTAGAGCCACTTGTACAACTATGTTTGTTGCTGCTCTTTTCACAATAGCTAAGAGATAGAAACAACCTAAGTGGCCCTCAGCTGACAAGTGGTTAACAAAAATGTGGTTTATTTACACAATGGAGTTCTGTTCAGCAGTAAAGAAAGATGAAATAATGAAATTTGCAAGTAAGTGGATAGATCTAGAAACTGTTATACTAAGTGAAGTAACACAGACTCAGGAAAACAAAAGACATATGTTTTCCCTCATCTGTGGATCCTAGCACCAAATCCCTATATGTGAGTGCATATCCTGATGCAACTGCAGGGACCAGGAATATGGAAGGGAAACAAGGAGGTAAAGGGAAAGAAGGAGCCCGAGAGAGAAGAATAGTAGGATAAAGGTGTTCTTAAGGGAGAAATATGTAAAAAGAGGGTAGTTAAAGGGAGGGGGCAAAGAAGGGCTATACAAAGAACTATGGAAATAAAGGAGGAAAAAACCTCTCCAAATAGTTAAAAAAAAAAAAAAAAAAAGTCTTAGGCACAGAAGGAACCCTATGGGGATGGAAGAAATCCCTTTCAGAAGCAATATAGTTGTTAAATGAAAATCCCAGTGCCAGAGGCGGGTAGCCCTATGGACTGTTGGCCTGAGGGACACTAAAGGTCCCCCAAACAATAAAGGCCATTGCCAATAATGTTGGTTGTACACCAGAAGTGGACAGGAAAACCCTATTGCTGAAGACACTGCATGATGTGAGAACAGGAGAGGGAGAAATCAAGCTTGGATTAAGCTGGAAACTCCCTGCTACTGGATGGGTGGCTTTCATGGTGCCAAAAGGTAAAATGCAGATGACTGGCGGAGAATAGTCCCCTGTAATTCTGCTTAATGACGGACCCCATGTGTTGCACTATCAACATGCTAAACAAGATGGTCCTGCTGGTGCAATAGTGGAGCATCTAGTGTATGTACAATCAGCAAATTTTCGATTGGATATAATGCCCACACCTAGGGATAGAACACACATCTGGTACTGTAGACCCTGCCAACCCCCTATGGCAGGGGAGATTATAGGCCCCAGTGGGAAGTCACTGCAATTGCTTTGTTAGATGGAAATGATATACCTGGTAAAGTACCGACCAAGCATTTGTGTTTACACCTGTAGGTTAAGTTATTATAGCAATCACTGTTTAGATGTTCTTACTTCTTGCTGTGTGTTTGTATAGTAGATGGAATCCCACTCAAACTGGCCAACAGCCCATGGAAAACAGATGATGTAGAGACCTGAAAGTTCAGTTCCTTGCCACAATGGAGGAAGATCATTTCACACCAACCACCCCCTCCATGTCTCAGGGACTTTTGTGGAAGAGGTTGGCAGAAAGAATGTAGGATCCAGAGGAAGGGGAGGAGTGTTAACTGGAAATGTCCTCCGACCACTATGCCAGCAAGGTATAGTCACACCTCCTTCCCACGCTCATCAAGGAGTTGAGGGGGGAGTCAGTTATCCCTCCCACCCAATCAGTTGACTTTAGCTGCATGTGGGGGGAGGGTCAAAGAATATATAAGCTGAGAACACCAAGAGGCATCTCTGTCACCATGTTGTGCCATTGTCCTGAAGTCACAGGATCTGTATTTGAGTGTGGACTATACAGCACAGCTGTAAATGTAGAGTACCCACTCTTCTATAAATAAACTCCTACCCTATGCTCTGTTTTTTTTTTTTAAAAAAAGATGTTTTGTATGAAATAAAGAAAAATTCAATAAAATATTTTTTTTAAAAGAGTGAACTGAGTCTTTTAAAACTGAGACTTCTAAAAATACTGGTTTTGGGTTGGAGAGATGGCTCAGCCATCAAGAGCAGGTACTGCTCATGCAGAGAACCCAAGTTCAGTTCCTAGCACCCCACATCAGGAGGCTCACTACCACCTGTAACTCCAGCTCCAGGAGATCCAACACCCTCTTCTGGCCTCCATGGGTACTAAACTCACATGCATAAGTCCCCCACCCCCAGGTACACAAATAATTAAAAAATAAAAAGTAAAATCTTAATAAGAATACTGATTTCTGTGACTAGGAACTAGTAACTTTCTCTTGCTGTGAGAAAACACTGACCAAAAGCAATTTGAGGAAGGAAAGGGTTTACCTCACCTTACAGCTTACAGTCCATCATGGAAGCCAAGGCAGGAGCTGAAGCACAAACCTTAGAAAAATACTGCTTACTGGCTCCCTCCTCTGGCCTGTGCCCAACCTGCTTTATTACACAACTCAGGGGCTCCTGCCCAGGTGCAGCACCACCCACAGTGGTCTGGGCCATGCCACATCACTCAACAATAAAGAAAATGCTTCACAGACATGGCCAGAGGCCAATCTGGTAGAGGTAATACCTCAATTGTGGTTCCCTATTACCAGGTGGGTCAAGTTGACAACTGAAGTTTAACTAGGACATACATTAAATACAAAGTTTGGCAATAGTTTCTCAGAGAGTTCAATATTCATTCCTTCTACTGTGAGTCAGCTGCATTGTGCCTCTCTTTCTGTCAGCTCACATGTTTGGGATTCTGGTGTCAGCAAAGGGCATACTGATTTTAAGATGGAATGCACTATCCTAACAGGAATACATGGTAGGAATGAGTAACTCATGGGAATTGGGACATAAAATGAGAACTGCTTCCCAAATCCATGAAGCAAGGTAGGGAAGCAATATACACAACTGAGGTTGGGCTGTAGAGGTGGGAGACTGAAGCCACAGCCTGGGAAAGCGTTTTGTAGATGTCACCTCAGAGCTGATATTCAGTCTTCTAGAGATGCAAAATGGGGGTAGTGCTGAAGGACTGAAGACAGATAATGTAGACATTTCCAAATGTGGAAATAATAAGGCTGTACTTAACACTAGACGGAACATAACTCAACCTTTCTGTGACAGTCCTGAGCACATTTTAGAATAGAGCATGTCTTCAGGGTCACTGCATGTAATGAAGCTCACTGTGTGCTGTACATGAGCAGATGTTCCTGTTAGCACACACAGTGTTCATATTAATAGTGTCCTTGGCCACACTGCTTGACTGGTGAACAGCCCCCTCCACTGAATGGGCACCTTTGTGCCAGGAGCCACAAGTACTCTCCTGACATTTGCAATCCATAAGGTCTACATTATGAGATAGGACCTGACCTTGAAGCTTACAGAGATGAATTTCTTTGCCACAGATACACAGGTGAAATGAATCTAACTCAAATGTGTCTAATTTAAAACCAGTTGCTTTTAACCACTGCTTTTATCCTGCCTCAAAAATGTCTAGACTGCATTTTGATGAGTGAAATTCCAAAGAAAAGTCAACAAAGGGAACAGAAAATACTCAAGAGCACAAAAGTGAATTGATAGTTCTGTCAGACTCTTCCCTTTCTTCATCTCTAGGGTGACTTTTCATGTTTTCTTGCAAGAAATGCATGAAATGTTGCCAAGGTTTCAAAAGAATTTTATAGGAAGCAGATATGATTTGAAGGTATCATCTACCTATGAGGTACCTGTGTATGTTGTAGTGATGGTTTTCCTACTTATCCTCTAAAACCAAGATATTTATTTATATTATGTTCCTATGAACAGGGGCCCTGATAGGAAACAAATGGGACCCTCAAATTATTATAGATATGAGGAGAAAATAATGAAGGGACTTTCATAAAGATTTTGGCAGTTTGAAGATCAGTAAGATTATATTAAAGATACTGAGGCTCCAAAGCAGAGGGGCAGGTTGTAGGATTCGGAAAGGCAGCTGTAGGCCAGGCTACCGGACCTGAGCTGGGACCTGTCAGAAGATCTGTATGGAGCAGAACTGGGAGAATATGTATTCAACCTTGAACCTTGCTGTATCAATTCATTATCTTGTTACTATAACACAACTCTGCCAAAATCAATGTAAGGAAGGAAGGAACAGTCTGTATTCTTGATATCCATTGCCTTATGTGTGATTTCACTGCCTTTGGGGATTGTTATCTTCAGGGGTCCCCAGGGCATACTCAAATATTTGAAGGTGATAATGACTACATTCTAGCATCTTCTCTAGACTAAATCTAAGCAAGTGGGGATTGGGTCTATCTTGACTATCATATCTCCAGTCTTTATACATAATAGGTAGTCCATCTTGTTGGATGCACACCTGATCACCTCATCTTGGTCGTCAGAATGAATTCTGTGGAAATACAGTTGAGTGAAATAAAGAAAAAGTGACTC
This sequence comes from Nannospalax galili, assembly GCF_000622305.1. Lineage (NCBI taxonomy): Eukaryota > Metazoa > Chordata > Mammalia > Rodentia > Spalacidae > Nannospalax > Nannospalax galili. The sequence continues at coordinate 349,313 of NW_008334363.1, read as the reverse complement.
AAGATATGAAAATAGACTTTCATAAAGAAATATAAAAGGTCCAGATAGCAATCCTGAACAATAAAAACACTACTGAAAGTATCACCACCCTGATTTCAAGTTATACTACAGAGCTGTAGTCATAAAGACAGCATGGTACTAGCATAAAAGCAGACACATTGATCAATGGAATAGAATTGAGGACCCAGATATAAGCTTGCCCATCTATATCCACCTGATTTTTGACAAAGAAGCCAAAAACACACACTGGAGAAAGCATCTTCAACAAACACTGCTGGTCAAACTGGATCGCTACATGTAGAATGAAATGAGATTCCTATCTCTCACCATGCACAAAACTTAACTTCAAATGCATCAAGGACCTCAATATAAGACCTGATACCCTGAATCTGTTAGATGAGGATGTAGGGGCATACACTTCAACTTATTGGCACAGGAAAGGATTTTCTGAACAAGACTCCAATAGATTAAGACCAAAAATGGACAAATAGAACATCATGAAACTAAAAACCTTTGGTACAGAAAAGGGCACCATCAATTGAATGAAGAGGTGGCCAACAGAATAGACAAAAGTATCTTTACTACCTGTGTGAGATAGGCTTGAGCCTAGGGTGAAAGTCTTAATGACAACCATACAGCAGGCCTGAGGCAACGGCCCTACTGCTGGAGCCACAAGGAACACCTTGTGACATTTGCTCCCATTGGCAGATGATGAGACTGATGCCTAGAGCTTGCCACTCCCTGATCACCACCCTTGAGATTCTAAATTGCAACACTTAGATATTGCAACAGCCTGGGTCACGTGGTTCCCAGGAATCCAGGCCCTGTACAGGAAACCCGAACCTAAGTAACCTGAAACCCATTATGCTGATAAGGCGTCTGACTCACGATGTCATGATAGGACACAGCCCTGCCAAAGATCTGAGTTGTAACTTCTTGATTGGACCCCTACCCCTATATGAGCTGTGCCCTTCTACAATAAACCAGATCTGCATCAACAAACCTGGTCTCCTGTGTCTGAATGTGGCTCCACTGACACAGTCTCCTCACCAGCCCTGGGGTCCGGGACTCGGCAGAAGTAGCGATGATCGGAGGCAGTGCCTGTGCGATCAGAGGCGGTGCCCAGGAGGCGGTGCCCGTGCTGTTGGAGTCAGCACTGGGCTAATGGAGAACAGCCTCAGGCGGCACCTGCCCTAGAGGAGTGGCTGCAGCTGGCAGTGGCTGCAACCAGCTATACATCTGACATAGGGTTAGTGTCTAGAATACATAAAGAGCTCAAAACAAGGACTGGAGAGATGGCTCAGCAGTTAAGAACACTGGCTGTTCTTGCAGAAGACCTGAGTTCAAATCTCAGCACCCACATGGCAGCTAACAACTATCTGTAACTCCAGTCCCAGGGGATCCAACAGCCTCTTCTGACCTCCCTGGGCATTGCATGACAGGGGTGCACTTACCTACATGCAGGCAACACACACATAAAAATAATAAATAAAATTTTTTTAAAAAAAGAACTCAAAACAAAAAAAGCATGAAGAAAAACAACCCAATTAAAAGGGGGTATGGAACTAAACAATATTCTCAAAAGAAGAAATAAAAATGGCTGATATTTATTTTTTAAATGGCTAACATACTTAGCCATTGGGGAAACACAAATTAAAACAACTTTGAGATTGCATCTTATTCCAGTCAGAATGACTAAAATCCAAAAAACAAATGACAAGTTCTGGCAAGGACACGAGGAAGGAGGAACCCTTATTCACTGTTAGTGGGTGCATTAGTCAGTGTTCTCTAGAAAAACAGAACTAACATAATAAATATGTAAATATTTTACACACACACACACACACACACACACACACACACACACACATATATATATATATATATATATAACTTACTTCAAAGTTGCAACAACAGCTGAATCACACCTGAGAGACTGAGAACCCAGTAGTTTCTTGGTTCTTGAGGCTGGGTGGGTGCCTCAGCAGTCAGAATAGTTCCATAATGACTTTCTCACACTGGAGAAGCCAAGAACCTATAAGGTGGGTGGCCCCCCAACACCTGGAGGGTTCCTAACAGATTGCTGGTCCCTAGCCAACAATAGAAGCCTGGAAACACTGGCTCTGACCTCAGCAAAGGAATCAGCAGCAACAGCAGCAGCAACAGGATAAATCAACTTGACAGTGAGAGGGAAGGCCAAACAAGCAAAAGGTGAATCAGCTTTTCTTTTTACCAGAAGGTGCCACCCACATTTGGGGTGGGTTTTCCCACATCAGTTAAGGCAATCAGGACAGTTCTTCAGTTGAGGCTCCCTACTTAGGTGATTCTAATTTGTGGCAAGTTGACATTAAAACCAGCTATCACAGTGGGAGTTCAAGCTGGTGCAGCCACTATGGAAGTCATTGTTGAGGATCCTCAAAAAACTAGAGATAGATCTACCACATGATTCAACTATACCACTCCTGGGTAGATCCCTAAAGGGCTCTCTATCCCACTACAGGAATACTTGTTCATCCATGTTCATTGCTGTTCTATTCACAATATCCAAGAAATGGACAAAGCCTAGATGTCCATCAACTGGTGAATGAATAATGAAAATGCAGTACATATACACAATGGAATATTATTCAGTTGTTAATAAAATGAAATTATGAAATTTGAAGGTAAGTGGATAGACCTGGAAACAATAATTCTGAGGTAACCCAGACCCAGAAAGAGATGCTGCATGTTATCTTTCATATATAAAAGATAGCTTTGAACCTTTAGATATGTGTGTTTCAATTGGAGTACCCATAGAAGTCAGGAAACTAGTAAGGGACCATGAGGGAGGGCTTTGAAGGCAGAGGAGACAGAATGTAGGTGGTATGAAGAGGGAATGGGAAATAATGGATTAAAGAGGATTAAGTTTTGTGGGCAATGGGAAGATAGGGTAGAAGAATAAGTATGGGGAGTGATAACTAACACTAAAGACCTTTGAAAACACTATATGGAAACGTACTACTGCAGAAGGTTCCTAAAATATATACATTTACATATATCAAAAGAGTTTAGATGGTGTTACCCTATAATGGTGGGGAGACAATGCCTCTTCTAGATACTATAGACTATCAAATGAAAATCCAGTGCCAGGTATGGGTTACTTCTTTTCAATTTGTGGTCAGTGGGGTCCCATAGACTCCCAAACATTACAGACTATTGTCAATCCTCTTTGTATCCTCCAGAACTTGATGATAAGACCCTATTACTGAAGACACCACATACTTGAGTCATAGAACATTGAGAAATAAAGCTGGTACCAACCTGAAAGTTTTGTTTATACTGGTTAGTTTTCACATGCTACTAAGGGAGAAAAGTAATCATCAGTCTCACCCAATTGTGAATCCTGAGAGCTACAGTAACAACTGGCCTTGCAAGACATGTCTACTGGTGCAGGTGCAAGAGTGGCATGAATATTACGGGAGTAACCAACCACTTTTTAAAAATTGGATTTAAGCCCTGCTGCAGAAAACAGAACTCATGCATGCACTGTTAATGGGGCCAAGAATTAATTACTGGGCCCACAGCTAGGTAGATCATAGGCCCTAGGGGAGAACCTATTACTATTACTCTTTTGATTGGACCTAGTATTAAACTGACTCCTAATGATTTATTGTTATACCCATAGATTAGTGCACCTCCCAACCCTCATCAAAGAAGATTCTCTTCGCAGTAAATGGTGATCAACACAGAGAACCACAACTGGTCAATGTGTGTGCAAAGAATAAGATACTGCAGAGCACTCAGCCATAAATGAGGCATCTATATCATACTCCCCGCCCCAAGGCTCAGGGATCTTCATGGAAGAGGGAGAAGAAAGACTATAGAAGCCAGGCACAGTGGATGACTATAATGAAACTGCACAACAGGGAAGCTGCACATATGAACTCACAATGATTATGACAGCATGCACAAGAGCTGGGCAAGCTCAAGTCAGACAAAATCCCAGCATGGAAAGGGGAGGTGGTCATGAGATCCCTCTCCCAGCTGAAAAGCTATGATCACTTGATGGCTGCTGGAAGAAAGAGAATCAACTTTCTTCAAGGATGCTGCCCCTGAAAGGCTACACCCATGATCCAATAGATGGCCCTACACTCATCCACCTAGTGACAGCACTAAAAAAAAAAACCACATGAATTAGGAGGGGATAGTGGTAGGGAGTTTGGAGAGAAATTAGAGAGGAGGAAATGGGGAGTGAACTTGATCAAAACACATTATATGCATGTATGAAATTCTCAAACACAAAAAATTAAAAAAAAAGAAATCCATGGATTTTTTTTTAAGACAGGGTAATTTCAGGCACTTTCCATCTCTAAGAAGTCATTGCTCATATTGAATTCCAATAGTATGTGAAACTGTGGCTGGCAGCCTGTAAAAGATGCTTTAAACTTCAACTCTCCCTGATAGTGCAGTAATTTGTGAGTAACCTAACAGGAGCAGAATTTATTGACCTATGGAGGCTGAGCTTTTCCTTGGGGTGGTGGAAGCTGAGGGAGAATTGATGGCCCAAAACTGCATTCATTCCCACACCTGTGTCTACCACAGAATACAATTTTTCCAGAAGGCTTTTAAACATATACTGAAATGAAATGGGAAATGTAGGGAACATATTAGCTTTTGTAAGCTGGGAGACAGGTGCCATTTCTAGACCTGACCACCCTGAGGTAAGGGTAGCAAGGGCTGGTCAGTCAGCTCAGGCCCCTACCTGGTGCCAGGCCTCAGACTTTCAAGAGATGAGATTAGCCTATCTGGCAGCCCAGCATGGGCTCTGCAGCGCTCCCAGCAATTACCTTGTATTTCCTCTTTGTTGGGGATTTGTAATGTCTGTTGAATGCGAATCTCAAAAGCATGGAGTTGGGAGGGAGAGCTGCAAATCCCAGGTCAAATGAAAGGATGGCTTTTGTTGACAGGTAGTCCCTTGGAAAGGATATCTTTTCCCCAGCCTCAGAGCAACATTACCATTCTTTTGACACCCCTTACAGTAAGATGTGAGAGACCATTCAGAGGTCTAGAAGTAACAGTTCTGTTACAATGATGTTAAACGTGATTCACTGTCAGGGGTAGCACCTGCAGCAGCAGTGTTCCTTTTGCAGCAAACGTCTGAGCTGTTTGGATAGAGCACTGTCTCCAGAATTCAATCCGTCATGCACTTAGCAGTCTGTTTCACAGAATCACAGGCAGTTACACAGAGTACTCCAAACCCTAACTGACTTCCCTAAAGTCACATGGGGAAGGTAGAAACACAGAAGGGACTCAATTTATCAGCCTATCCTGTTAAATTTAGGACCATGCCTTCTCCCAACACTGTGAGAACACAGCCTGGTGCATTTAGCCTTGTGCCTCATCAATAGTCTTTGGGCCTCTTTGACAAAAGACCCGACTGGAGTCCTGGAGTAGTCATAAAGTACGCAGCATTGAACCAGTTATTTTGCTTCCTACAGCCTCATCTTTAAAGCAGAGACCATTATATGGCCTTCCCAGGCCCTGTGAGACCAAATGAGATAACATGATAATGATATGGCCCACAGTATGTACTACAGTAGTACATGTTTTGCACACGTGTACATCTTAGAGCCTGATTAATACACACAGAGTAAAATAGCACCTTCAGTTCTCAAATTGTCCTATTTCAATTGGCATCCATATTTTATGTTAAGAAGATACGCCAAAGTTGATGACTTAGTGTGCTCCTTTAAGGCACCTGCTGTCCCTCAAAAGGAGTTCAGTAGCCATTTGGCGAAAACCATTCATCTCTGTTCTGCTTCTGTGTATCAGGCCTGGTTCTGGAGGCTAAGGAAAAATGGATGCCCACAGCTCCTGAGGATGTCTTGGAACAGCCAATGTCATGAGCCCACAGAAGTGGCCGCAAACAAATGAGTTGGTAAGTGTGATATGGAAGCAATTGTTGGGGGCTTCACTCTGGAGATCAGGGCTCAACTGAACTTCTCCTCATCTCCAGTCACATTGGTGACTGGATACCCAAGCCCCTTTCTAGAAAATGCCCAAGCAGATGCCTGTAGTTGAGCTGATGCTCAGAGTCTTTTTTTGTTTGTTTGTTTTGTTGGTTTTTTTTTTTGGGGGGGGGGTCTGTTTTAGACAGGATCTCCCTGTAGCCCCAGCTGACCTGGAGCTCACTGTGTAGACCAGGCTGGCCTTGAACTCACAGAGATTTGCCTGCCTCTGCCTCCTGAGTGCTGGGATTAAAAGCATGTGCCACCATGCCTGGCAATGCTCAAAGTCTTAAATGCAGACCTAGAGTAACAGATGTTGCTATCTGGAATTAATGCTCACCTGGACAGTAGCAGTCACTGGCCCAGGGAGAAGGAGTCTCCAGCAAGGAAGTCACCTGGATAGAGTCAGTTGGGCCCTCATTAGAACTAGATGGTCACAACTCTCTGGGCAAGAGGCACAGCACACAATGGGTTTGGAGGGGGGAAATATCTGCATTTTACTGTGCATCTCTGTCTCTTGTTTGACTTTCTTTCTTCCTAAATCAAAAGACAGGAAGCTTCAAGTACAGGAAGGTTTCCAAAATTGCAGACTGAATGGTGAAGTTTCTCTTAGGCAGGAGGCTGCTCTCAGTTTTCTGATGCCAGCAGGAATGTAACAGTGTAAGCCAGTCCTGGAAGCCTCTTGGGAGAGACCTGAGTATCAGTTAACTCTGGAGCCTGGAAAGCTCTTGTCAAAACAAATACTTGCAAAGGTATGGGAAATTTCAGTGAAATGTGCTATCTTTTCTATTAAAGAGTAAAATAAGACAGAGGAAGTTCCATCTTTAAAGAAAGATGCCATTTGGCAAGAATCCCTCTCAAGTCAGCATTTTCCTAAAGTCAAAATATACGCTCAAGTTCATTCTCCCTAGCAACGGTGCCATTTTGCATCAGTCAACCATGTAAGACTGTGAGGCTGTTTTGACTACTTAGAATGAGGCGCAGGAACCCTTGTGTTAGGGTTAAAAACCCTGAAGGACCCCTGCTGGGCATGTTTGTTTGCTGGATTCAAAGCAGTTTTGCATGCTTTTACAGTTGTAAAATATTTTGCTTGGCTGAAATACTTTGGATTGTGTGGCCATTTATCAAGGAGACCTTAGACCCATTCCTAACAGGTTGGCACCCAACATGGGGATCTCTCCCCCTGGCTGAAAGTCTTGGGGTCCATTCCCCACTTTGGGAGGTACACCCCACTCTCTTGTTGCCATGGCCCTGGGTATGAATACTAATGTAGCTCAGATACTCCCTGGGTCTGGAATGAATGGAAACCCAAAAGCAAAAGCAGATTGGCAACACAGGAATAAAGGACTAAAGCAAGAACTACAGCAACCAGGTAACTTCATGCATGGACCAAGGTAGGCAAAAAGTTGGAAAATTCAAGTACTGCCTTAGTGGTTAGGCCATCCAGGAAGTTATGTGAGTGTGATTGATATGTATAATCAAACATGAAGAATGGATTCCCAGTCTCCAATTCTAGTCTCTCATGAAGGACCTGGCTAGACATGGAGGAAACAATTCAGGTAGAATACAGGAAACTTCTGCATGGAACTTAAGTGGGCTGAACTGGAGAAAACCTTCATACAGCATAAAGTGGTCCACACAGACTCTGTGTGAGAACGATCTAGTCAAGGATTTGTACTGACCCATCAATAGCCAAGAAGGGCCTCCAGGACACTTTCCAAAGGTTTACATGATAGGAAAGGGGGATTGAGTCTCTGATCAAGGTATCATCACAGACATAAGACAGGAATAGGAAACTAGGCTTCCTCTTTGGGTAAGGGGAAGGGTAGAAGATCTGACATCAATAAGAATAAAATTCCCTTAGATGGTCCTCTGAGGAGCATGCTCCAATAATGAGTAAATAATCCCATAACAAAAGGGAAAAAGAGCCCAGCATGGTGGCGCACATCTTTAGTCCCAGCACTTGGTAGGCAGAGGCAGGGCCAGCCTGGTCTACATAGTGAGTTCCAGGATAGCTGGTGCTACAGAGAGACCCTGTCTCAAAAAAGACCAACCCCCCCCAGAACAAAACAAAACAAAACAAAACAAATGGGGACAGGGGAAACAGTAGAGGATGAAACACTCTTGTTTTATTTAGACCCAGTAACTCATTCTTAAACCAGGAGTCAAAGGAAAAAGAAACAGCAGATTATTAAATGCTGTTATTCTTGTTGGACACAGGAATCCAGTGCTCTTAGCTGCTGAGCCATCTCTCTACCCTCTGGAATTGAGATTCTTAAAAAATACTTATTTTATTTATTCTTTGACAATTTCACACAGTATGCAATGTATTTGGATTGCATACCCCCCCAACTGCTCTGAGATCTTCCATACCCCTTTTCCAACTTTTTGTGCTCTTTTCCTTAACTTACTGAGTCCAGTTACTGCCTCTCATATGTGGATTGGTGTAGGACCAGCCACATAGCATGGGAAAGCCATCAGTGGCCACACCTCTGAAGAAAACCAACTTTCCTCCCACCAGCATCTGTCAAATGTCAATAGCCCCCCAGCTAAAGGTGGGGCTTTGTGAGACTCTCTGCTACTTGTGCTGGGATGTTGACTGGCTTACTCTTGTGTAGGCAACCACAGCTGCTGTGAACCTGAATGCCGTGACCCTGTCGTGTCCAGAAGATGCTGTTTCACAGCATTTCTCTCCAACCTTTAGCTCTTACAATCTTTCTACCTGCTCTTACACAACATTTCCTGAGCCTGGGGTGGAGAGGGATTCGATACAGATGCCCTATTTAGGGCTGAGCACTCCAAAGTCAATTTTTCTCTGCATTTTGATCAGTTGAGTGTCTCTACAGTAACTGCCATCCATTGCAAAAAGAAGCTTCCCTACTTAAACTTTCTTGTTTCATTATCCCCTTTCTCCCTTCACACCACCTATGCCTCAATAGCTCCTTTCTAATTTTCTGTCTTCGACAGGTACTCCATTTAAACACATAAATCTAAATATTTGAAGCTAGGCTCTACATACAAGAAAGAACATGCAGTGTGTTTTTCTGGGTCTGGGTGACCTCACTCAGAATGATTTGTTTTCAATTTCATTCATTTACCTACAGATTTCATGATTTCATTTTTCTTTACAGCTAAATAAAATTCCATTTTGTATATGTACCATATTTTCATTATCCATTTATCAGTTGATGGACATCTAGACTATTTCCATTTCCTAGCTATCGTGAAAAGAACAGAAATAAATACAGATTAACAAGTATCTCTGTTGTAGGGTATAGACACTTTGGAGTATGTGGCTAGGAGTGGTATGGCTGGATCAAATGATAGTTCTATTTGTAGCAGTTCTTTGTTGTTATTGAGTATATTTTTTAATTCTTTGAGAATTTCATGCATGTATACAATGAAATATCATATCCATCACTCCTCATTTCCCTCCTCCAACTCCTCCTATATTCTCCCTGTGCTGTTGAATATATCGACAAAACTAAAATATAGAAGGAAATGTAGAAAATGTTATAAATTATAAAGAAATTAAAAAATAAAAGAATGTATAAGATTTGGTCTCTTTAGCAAATTTATAAAATAGTTGTTATAATAAACCTTATTATTAAAACATGATGCTTAGTTAAGTGAATGATCATGTTTTTTAAAAAGGTTAGTGTGTACAGGCTCCTGGGACCCTTCTCATACAAACTTACAGCAATGGTGTCAGCATGCACAAGACCCATGCAGACTTAGGCAGACAAAAACCCAGCACAGAACTGAGGAAATGAACAGCAAGCCCCAATCTTAGTTGAAGAATTATTAGTAGCTGATTACTGCTGGGTGAGGAAGACCTGATCTTCTTGAAGGGAGAGACTCTAGATAGGCTGACTAAACCCCAGTGAGTTAACTTGCACTGAGGGACTCCTGGGAACATTAACTTTACATACTAGGCCTTAACACAAATGACAGAATATATGAACTCCAGTAGAGGGGACTATGGGAGGGTGCCAAAGGGGAAGGGAGTATAAAGATGATTTTCTGTATGAAATACACAAAAATTCAATAAATTTTTTAAAAAAGGTTAAAATGTAATGAAAATACATTATGGTAGTCCTCCTGACTTACAGGTTACTGTACCTCCAGTTACTTATGGTCAACCAAAGTCCAAAATTACTAATTGGAAAATTCTAGAAATAAATAATTCATAAACTTTAAATTGCATGCCATTTTGAGTGAGGGGATAAAGTTTCTTACTATCACACTCTGTTCTACCAGGAACACACATCAAGATTTTTAGGCACCTACTGGGGATCTTAGAATATATCCCTCATGGGCAGAGGGGACTACTGCACATATTTTCAATTTGCTACTCACTTTCACATTTATGTAGCAAAGGCAATTCGAACTTGGCCCATCTAAAATCAAACCATTCATCTTTCCCCACAAAACTACCTCAAATGTATGTGATAAGTTTTGCCTTTGTAATCTCTTCAATTTATTTATTTCTGTGCCTTCTCATCCAAATCTACTGACCTGAATTTCCTCTCATATCCACAGTTACAAGTCTCAAAAGCATTCTTTCAAACTTCAAGGTTTGCATTTTCCTCCAGTCCACCTATTTAACATGTCTGCATGTAGTCTTGCTAACAGTAGTTTTACTTGGGTATATTTATTGCTCTAAAATCTTCCCTATCTCTTCTTACTACTTAGGAAATGAAATAAAGTGCTTTCATACAATTCAAGACCCTCCAGAATCCAGCCCCAACTAAACTTCGTACTGTCTACTTTTTCTTTCATACTTTATAACCCACTGAAACTGAACTCTCTGGAATTCTCTAAAGTCTATCTCTACCTGTAAGCCTTTGGTTATATAATTCCCTCCCATCTGAAATTCTTCTTCTTTAGTTCTGTCTTAAAACACTCTTGTGATGGTTCATCTTGATTGTCATGTTGATGAGATTTAGAATCACCATAGAAAAATGCCTCTGTGTTTCTATGAAGGTATCTCCACAAAGGTTTAACTGATATATTTGTAGCTTTTAGAGGAACCTCCACATTGATTCCCATAATGGCTACATTAGTTTGCATTTTGACCAAACAGTGAATAAAGGTTCCTCTTTCCCCACATCCTTGCCAGTATTTGTTACCATTTGTTTCTTTTTAAATTTTTTAAAATTTCTTTATTTTTTATTTTATGTATATCAGTGTTTTGCCTGTATGTATGTAAGTGCACCCATGCCATACAATGCCCATAGGGACTAGAAGAGGGCATCAGATCCCCTGGAACTGGAGTTAAGGATGGTTGTTAGCCACCATGTAGGTGCTGGGAATTGAACCCAGGTCTTCTGCAAGAGCAGCCATCCTCTTAACGACCACTGAGCCATCTCTCCAGTCCCTCATTTGTCTTTGATTTTAGCCAATGGCTGGGGTAAGACAAAAATCTCAAAGTAGCTTTGATTTGCATTTCTCTGATGGCTAAGGATATTGAACACTTTTGAAAATGTTTCTTAGTCATTTGTATTTCTTCTTTTGCGAATTTTATTCAAATGAGTTCTATAACCCATTTTTAAAATTGGGGTGTTTTCTTAGTGCTTGGTATTTTTTTAGTTCTTTGTATATGCTAAACACTAATCTTTTGTCAGATGTGTAGATGGCAAGGACTTTTTCCCCATTCTGCAGGCACTTAATTGAATTTTCTTTGCTGCACAGAAGCTTTTTAGTTTTGTGTAGATTAGTTTTTGTCAATTTTTGATCTTACTTCCTGTGCTACTGGACAGTCCTTTACAGAAAGTCTTTTCCTGTGCGTATAATGTGAAGTATACTCTTTACTTTTCTTCTAGTAGGTTCAGCATATCAGGTCTTATGCTGAGCTCCTTGATTCGGTTAGAGTTGAGTTTGTGCAGGATAAGAGATAAGAACTAGTTTATTCTCCTACATATTGTTATATAATTTCCCAGCACCATTTGTTGAGGATTCTGTCTTTTCTCCAATGTGTACTTTTGATATCTTTGTCAAAAATGAGGTGGCTGCAAGAACCCAAACCATTGCCATCTGAGGACTATGCACAGAGCCCTGCATGCCTTCCACAGATGGCACTGCCCTCTCCTCTTAACCAGAAGCTACAGCCATCTGAGGACCTGCCATGTGTGTTTTCTAAAGCAAGAACCTGCTAGCTCTGTGAAGCATTTGTACCTATGGTCAGAATCTGCAAACTACCCTAACTGAACTGAGACCACTTCTGATACCCCAATAACACATTGACACTGAGTCATCCCAAGACTGAACCTCAAGCATAGCCCAGCTGATCCAAAACCTGCCAGTTGAGGTAACAACAAAGCAAGATCCAAATGTCCATTTAACAAAGATGAGGCAGATATTCACACCAAAAGACCCAACCAATGACCTAACTCCATAGCAAAAACTCCGTTATAAAACCTTCATGGCAAAAACATAACATGAAAAACCAAGACGGTATGTCTCTTCCAAAAATTAGCACTCCTGTAGTAATGTTCCCTGAGGAAACAGCTCACGAAAATGAACTCAAAATATCAATTATAAATATGTTCAAAGAACTCAAAGAGGATAAGCTTATCTGCCATCTTACTCAAAAGTCCAATTATGTTGTTGTAATGGAAAAATATAACTAAAAAATTCCACTGATGCCCAGTCCTTGTGAGTCTGGGAGGAAGCTTCCTCATATGATAGGTTAGTTGGCTCAGCGTGAGTACCTCAGGGTGACTCTTGTAATGCAGTTGCTATAGAAGCACCTGCATATTAGGAGGTATGAATAAAAGTGTGACTTCTGGCTCTCTGGCTGTGTTCTGCACTGGCAGAGTATCCAGATCTGCAAGCCAAAGACCAGCAGAAAATATCTAGGGATGAGCAGGCTTGGCCGTGGGGGATCTGAAGAAGACATTCACCAACGGGGGACAGAAGCTGTAGCAGTGCCGTGCTTGTCCTCAAACACTTGGTAGACTGGGATAGTGTTTTGCACTTGGAATGTATTTAATACCTCCTCACTAGGAAACTGATATCTCTGTGCATGTATGTGGGGGGTAGGGGAGGTGAATATGCTCAGCTGTTGTGTGTGTGTGTTTGTGTGTGTGTGTGTGTAAAGGCCAGAGGTCTATGTCAGGTGTCTTCCTCTATCACTCTCCACCTTATTTTTTTGAGGGAAGGTCTCTCAATGAACCTGAAACTCAACATTTTGACTAAGCTGACTGGCCAATAACACCTCTCCTCACATCACTCCTCTCTGCTCCCTCCCCCAGTATAGACAGAGGTATGCTGCCATGCCAGGCATTTATATGGGTGCTGCGGATACAAATTCAAGTCCCTCGTGCTTATGTAGCAGCACTCTGTGCTGGTAATGGAGTGGTTGCAAAGAACCTCTAAACCATGGAACCCCCCACCCCCAGATGAGATAGGAAGAAGTAGGAATGAGGGAAGTAAACAGGAATCCACCCACCATTGAAATCCCTCTTTGCTAAACCTCTGCTTGAATATGAGTTGACTATAAATTTCCTTACGAACTTGAGCTGGGCACTGGTGCTATTACAGAATGATGTGTCAGTTTGCTGGCATAAATAAACTCTCTCTCCTTCATCTAGACTGGATGTTGGTTTCCTGATTTCCACAAGTTCCTGCAACAACTTTACCCTGGAATTTGGTATCTTCATCCCAGACATAACCAAGGTAACTTGCCTGTTCCTCTTTTGTGATCATCATCATGTACCGGGCCTAATGCAGGTACTGGTGTTACAGGCACAGATCAGAGTCTGGGGACACCCAATTAGATTTCCAGATTCTTGTAGACACGTGGACCCAGAGACACATGGTTACTAATAGAGACAGTTTATTTAGAAACAGACACTCTTAAGAATGGGAGTGCACTAGTGAACTTGTTAAAGGTTTATGCTCAAAGGTACTGGGTCGTGAGTCTCATGGCCCTTTGTAGGTCATTTGCATACTGCCCACCTTCTCTCACTTTTGTATACCCTGGGCTTTTCTTATGCATGCTAGGCTTGTTTCACGTACCACAGGTGGGAAAAACATTCCAGTTCTTTCTGTCAACTGGTTCCCTTCATTTGTTAATACTGATCTCTCGCCATCCTCACATCCCTACTTCCTGACACACTAGGGTAATGCACAAAACAAATTATTTGCCTTCTGAATGTCTCTATTCTAGTGATACAGGAAGAGTTAATATTCATTGATAATTGACATGGATTAAATTATACTTGATAGGGTTCAGGTCCTGGTGACCCCAGACCCAGAAACCACAAGGCCCCTAAGGGGAACTAAGTCAGCCAACTCTCAGCCACCTGCAAACTGACAAAAGAAGTTCCAGGAATTGGTGAAGCAATACATTGTGCATTGTGATCACCAGAGCAATGCTCCACAGGCTGGCAAACAGGTTTCCCAAGCCCTGTAGCTGCAGTGGGTTCCTGAAACCCTGTAATTGTAAAAAAAAAAAAAAAAGCCCCCCCCCCTTTTTACAGTAGATGTTTTCCTCTATAAATTCCACCAGGTACAGACCCCACGCCCTCCCTGAACAGCCCCAAAACAGCCACAAACAGCCAAAAAAAATTCCCTTTTTCTGTATTCTTTTCCCTTTATATGCTACCCCTCTGCAGCCATTAGGCTGCTGGTTTCACTCACTCCCGAGTTGAGACCCAGCCCCCCAACCCCAAAATAAACTCTTGCTTTGCCAGAGTCCTCTCTCTGTTTCTGTTTCATGGGCGATCTAGACCCCTGCCACCTTTTTAATCTAACAATACTCATGTCCAAACTATTGGATAAGTACTATATTCTCTTCATTTTAGAGGTGAAGAAACAGATGAGAAAGAAGTTGCACACCTTTGTGCTAGACTGACATGTTATAAGCCCTAGCTTTTGGGAACCCACGCTTCTCTGAGTCAGCCTGTGCCATTTGGTAGCAGCTGTCTGCTGTCTGGAAATTTCCTTCACCTACCACTGTCAGGTGGGTGGTGTTAGCATCGAAGTGTGAAAGAAGGACATCAAAACAGAGTACTACTTGAAGAACTGATATCTCTAAATGACTTTCTGTGTTATGTTAGATCATGAGTTCTTTCAATACAGCATCCTCAGTCTTCCTCAGGACAGCTCATGACAGTACCAATTACATTTTTCAGAGAACACCGAAATATTTCTTTCAAAAGTAAAATATTTTCTTCCATATACTATACTTTGGGAATACTGTCCTAACCAACTGAGACAACCACTAAATATAAGTTAGGAACCAGCACTAGAATAGAAGGGCAAATGTAGGAACATGGGACCCTGTATTCAGGATGCTGAATTTTCCAAGATGGTATAGTTTTTGTGACAATTTTACATTTAGTAGCTTAACTAGTAACTTTTAAAGGATGTATCTCTAACAAGAAATAGTAGATATCTTGTTATTTTATGTTGCCTACAAGTAAGCTAAAATTTTTTTCATTCATTTATTTGTATTTTATGTGTATGAGTGCTTTGCCTGCATGTGTGTAAGTGCACTCATGTGTGCAGTGCCTGCAGAGGCCAGAAGAGGGTATCAGATCCCATGGAATGAGAGTTACAGATAGTTGTTAGTTGCCATGTGGGAGCTGGGAACCAAATCTGGATCCTCTGCAAGAGCAGCCAGTGCTCTCAACCACTGGGCCATCTCTCCAGCCCCCACACGCATTCATATTCTTATTATTTTTTTTTAATACACAAAGGTTTTGGAAAAGATCCTTAATGAGAAAGACAAAATTTCCCCATTTCTGATACCAGAGTGATGACAAGGTATTGTATGTAAGTGTGTCCCTACTTAGGTATTTTTCTATTAAACGTTAAAATTTATATCTTTGTTTTTAACTAACTTTGTTTTTATTCATTATTTTATTAACCTACTTTATTTTGAGTGCCTACCATGTTTTAGACATTTTTCCTAGCACAAGAAATCAGAGATGAATAAGGAAGGAAAAGCCCCTTGTCCTGGTTAATCTTTTTTTAATTAAAAAAATATTTTATTTATTATTTTTATGTGTATGAGTATATTGCCTGAATGCATGTGAGTGCACTTGTGTTGTGCAATGCCCCTGGAGGTCAGAAGAAGGCATCAGATCCTTTGGAACTGGAGTTATGGACGGTCGTTAGCTGCCATGTGAGTGCTGGGGACTAAACCTGGGTTCTCTGCAAGAGCAGGCAGTGCTCTTAACTGCTGAGCCATCTCTTCAGCCTCCGTCCTGGTTAATCTTAATCGTTACAACTTGACTGGATTTAGAACTAGGAGACACACTTCCCTATGTCTTTGAGAGTGTTTCCATGGAGATTTAACTGAAGAGGGAAGACTCACAGTGTACAGACAGCACACCCCAAGAGCTGAGGTCTTGTACTGCATGAAAAGGAAAAGAAGAAAGAAGCAAATTGAGCTCCAGAATTAACTCTCTCTATTTTCCAGCTGAGGATACAAGTGATAGGGTTCAGATCCAGGTGACCTCAGACTCAGAAACCATAAGGCCCCTAAGAGCAACTGAGTCAACCAACTCCCAGCCACCTGCAAGTTAACAAAAGCAGCTCTGGAAAATTAATGACCAATGTATTGTGATCACCAGAGCATGCTCCACAGGCTGACAAACAGGTTTCCCAAGCCCTTAGCTGCAATTAATTCCCAGAACCCTGTAATTGTAGAAAACATGTTTTACACTAGATGTTTTCCTCAATAAGTTTCACCAGGTACTGACCCCACACCCTCCCTGAAAGCAGCCCCCAAAACAGTCCCAAACAGCAGAAAAATGTTTTTTTTTTCCACATTCTACATTTTTCCTGCAGCCATTAGTCTGCTGGTTCTTCCTCACACCTGAGTTGAGGACCAGCCCCGCCAAACCCAATTAAACTCTCGCTTTGCCAGAGTCCTCTTTGTTTCTGTTTCAATCCTGACCCCTGCCACCTTTTTACCTAACAACAATGTTATGGGAGCAAAGAAGGGACTGGAGACTTCAACATCAAGATTGATACGAAAGTCAGGAAGCGGGTTGACAGGGAAAGACTGGAAGCCTTTCCCCACCTGGGCTTCATCTAAGGAACAGACCTTATGTCCAAGAAAATCCTGTGATATACAAGCTGTTAGAAACCTGGGTGCCATGTAAGTGTCCAATAAAGGGCTTTGTGGCCCAGGGCTTTGGTGGTCATTGGAGACCATGGCCCTATTTGAACTCTACAGAAAGCTTGTTTGGCTACATGCAAATCACCACCAGCAAAGAATATCTATAATGGCAGCGCCAGATAAGCATGTATGTAGACTCAGGTTCTGAAGTGCAGTGTTTATGTTTAGATTAGATTTAAAAACAACAACAACTATGCTTGTTTACACTGTTGTGTGAACATTTGCTCTATACCTTACAAACAGGTCACATTTTGTACCTAATTTTTTCCTCAGCCCCTGTAGAGAAATGTCCTTTGATCTGGGTGCCATTTGTTCCTGAATGCCTGCTTAGAGCACCTCATCTCTGCTAATAAAAACTTGGAAGAGTTAGAAACTGTGCTTAGAGAACGGGGAGTCTCCTGGTCCCCAGCTTTCTTTAATAGTAAGTTGACTTGTGTGTAATACTTTATTAGATACTGCGCTGTCCCTCCTCTGTGTCCACCACCACCCAGCCATGAAGGATGGAGCCTATTCTCCAGAGTATTTTCCCTTCCTTAATAAACTGTCTCTATTTCTATTTTTTTAATATTTTTATTTTATTTTATGTGTGTATTGCCTGCAGGTAGGTAAGTGTACCTGTGTCATGCAATTACCACGTAGGACAGAAGAGGCTGTCGGATCCCCTGGAACTGGAGTTACAGACAGTTGTTAGTTGCCATCTGGGTGCTGGGATTCAAACCCGGGTCTTAAGAACAGCCAGTGTTCTTAACCACTGAGCCATCCCTCCAGCCCCTCTGTTTCTATTTTTTGACCACATGTCCCTAGTGCAGTCCTTTGTCCTGGGACACAAGAGCCTGAAATGGGACTCCCTCTGAACTCAGATCTGTGGCCCAACACTAAGCCTGTGTTTCCTTCTCTTTATCTAACTTTTTCAGTTATTGGCTGAAACCTAAACACACTCTTGGCTTTCTGGTTCTGTCTCTGAAGCCCCCTTCCCTTCTACCAGACAGCTTCTTGCCAACTTCCATCACTAAACATGTGGCTTTCTTGGACCTTAACTCAAAAAGGCATGGCTTTCTCTCCTCCTTTCTCCATCTCCTGGCTCCTGGCAACTGCTGAGATTTACAGCTCACCTGACTTGTTTTTCTCCCAAATGGAATAAAATTTTTCGCTTCTTCTGTGCTCTTGTCACCATGCTGTCCTACCACGATGGACAGTAAGTATATCCCCTCAGAGCATGAGCCCAGTACATTTTCTTCCTTAAATTGCTTTTGTTAGGCATTTTGCCACAGGAACTTGAAAACTAATATGCCCCTCATGGAATTGATCTTGGGTGGGGAGAGCAATGAAAGAATTCAGAAAGAGTTTAATGTCAGTTGGTAATAATCACTATAGAGGAAAATAAGACAGACTAGGATGGGAAAATGGAAAGAAGAAGCTTTTAGATGATTCTGTTACAGTACCAATGAAGGCTCATTAAGAAAAAAAAAAGTTTATGACCAAGGGCATAGAATCTCTGGCATCCGTAAAGATAACATTCCAGACGGGCCAGGTCAATCACCTGGACAAGAGACTACCCCTAGGAAGACAGGCTCACCTTAAACCATGCTAAAGAGATGGGAGGAATAATTCATCCCTTTATGGTATAATGTACTTTTCCTTCCAAGAATCACTGCTTCTAGCCCAGTAGCTTACCAGGCCACAACCATGTAGCTTTGTAAGTCTGCCAGCTTTTCTGAATTTTTCAGAAAAGCATAACTTCTTTTTTTCTTTCTGTCACTTTTCTAAGAACACTTTTCCTAACACTTTGTGCATCCCCAACATTTTGGGCCTCCTTAGTCTTTCTTTAAAGAAAGCTTCCCTCCCTACCATGCGGCTGCTAGTCTACCACGTGTCTGACCGTCATGCTGGTTTAAACTGTGTGGCACCCCCTACCTTCTCCATTTTCCTTCTCCAAGTAGCTGCTGAGATTTACAGCTTGCCTGCCTGAGACTAGGAACCCCAAGAGGGGACCCCAATTTCCCCTTAAATTCCAGAGGTAAGGCATCTCTAAGGAAGTGATGGGTGAGACAATTCAGATAAGAACAATGTCATGGGTGTAGGACAGGGTCCAAGGGCCACCTCCCCACTACGAACTGTGTGATCATGGGCAAATGCCATAGCACCTCTATTTTCTTATGATAAAAATGAAAATCACTCAGTTGGAGAGATGGTTCAGTGGTTAATAGCACTGGCTGCTCTTGCAGAGGGCTCGGGTTCAATTCCCAGCACCTACATGGCAGCTAACAACCGTCCATAGATCCAGTTCCAGGGGCTCCAACACTCTCTTCTGACCTCAGCTAGCACTGCACAGCATGGGTGCACCTACCTATATGCAAGCATAAAAATGAAAATCACTCAGTTGGAGAGATGGTTCAGTGGTTAATAGCACTGGCTGCTCTTGCAGAGGGCTCGGGTTCAATTCCCAGCACCTACATGGCAGCTAACAACCGTCCATAGATCCAGTTCCAGGGGCTCCAACACTCTCTTCTGACCTCAGCTAGCACTGCACAGCATGGGTGCACCTACCTATATGCAAGCAATGTACTCATATACACATAAAATAAAAATAAATAAAATATTAAAAAAAAAATTTTAGTGGAAAATCCATTGGTCAGGTGTGGTGGCGCATGCCTTTAATCCCAGCACTCAGGAGGCAGAGGCAGGTAGATCTCTGTGA
>NW_008334363.1:288160-329014 GCF_000622305.1 Nannospalax galili | reverse complement strand
TCTTGCAGAGGACCTGGGTTTGATTCCTAGCACCCACATGGTGGCTACGAATCGTCCTTAACACCAGTTCCAGGGGAATCCGAAGCCCTCTTCTGACCTCTGTGGCATTGTGTAACAGAGGTGTGCTCACGTGCATGTGGGCAGTACACTCATACACATAAGATAAAAATAAATAAAATATTAAAAAAAAATTTTAGTGGAAATAATCCATTGGTGGTGTTGCCTGTCTATAGACTCAGCTCCTGGGTGGGAAGACTGAAGTGGGAGAATTGTTTGAGTCCAGGAGTTGGAGACCAACCTTGGTAGCAGAGTAAGAGATTGTCTCTTAAAAAAAGATAGAGGTAAGGTGGCAGATACGAAGCTCCAGAGGTGTGACTTGGTGAAAGACAACAGGATAAAACACAATAATCATAATTCTTGCAAGAGGCAATAGTTGTAAGTGAATTTCCTAAACCAGATGAGCTCTCCATGGGGAAGAAGACAGGAGAAGCTAGAAACTGGTGCTCAGCCACAATGTACAACACTACACAAGCCAAGTTCAATGGGAGCTGCAGCAAAAGTGATCACTGACTCCCCCATAACACACACACACACACAGAGTCACTTCAGGAACAGTTAGCTTGATAGCAAGAAGTAGACACACTATCAGAGGTGAGGGTGGAGTCACTGTGCAGCCAGCATGGATTTCATTAAACAGTATTGTAATTATTTTTCTGAATTCTCTGTCAGATACTTCATCTACTTCATTCTCAATGGACTCCTCTACCATGGAACTGGTGTTTCTCAAAGGGATTGTGCTGCCTTGATGCTTGTACACGTTTTTCATATTTCTCCATTGATAATTATGCATCTGGAGTTGCTTTGCTGGTTGGAATTTTAAAAATCAGTTATATTCTTTCAGTTGAGGTATTTGTGGTATTCAAGAGGGACTAGGTTGGGGTCAAGATGTTTCGTTCAATATCTGAACTCTTAGTCCATATGCTCAGGGGACCAGGTGCTATCCCTTATACTGCTCCACAAGTAGAATATTAACTTCAGACACAGGCACAGTGCTGAATAGTTCCATAAATGCAAGTATGATAATAGCCAGGAGCTAGATGGTAGGCAAGCAACACCAAAGGATAGTTTCAATTTTTATGATACAAAAATAAGATGCTATGGAATTTGCCCATAGTCACACAGTTTGCAGCAGAAAGGTCAGTAGGAACTACAACAATTTACACTATCCCCTTCCCTACTCACCAGTGCCTCTTGAACAGCCTGTGGGAAAACATCTATGAAGGTGGGCCAAGAGCTGGGCATACTGCTGTTGTACAGGCTGTTGAAGCCTGGGCTGAAGTCTGAGGGTGAGGCAGAGAATGTCCTTACAGGGCTGCCACTGAGGTCAGCAGGAACCCCATCAGAATGGCAGTCATTAAGGAAGCAAGTGACAGCAAATGCTGGAGAGGATGTGAGCAAAAAGGAGTCTTTATGCATTCATGACAAGAATGGAAAATATGAAAAATCAGTTTGAAGGTCCCTAAAAAACAACCAAAAGTAGGTCTAGCATATGACTCAACTATACCACTCTGACATATTTACCTGAGATACTCTAAGCGAACATATTACAGATGCTTGCACACCAGTGTTTGTTGCAGCATTATTCATAATTGCTGTTATGGAACCAACTTGTGTCTATCAAAGAATGAATGAATAAAATAAAGAAAATGTGGCATATATACATAATGGATTTATTTTCAGCTACAAAAAGGACAAAGTTATAAGCCGGGTGCATGCCTTTAGTCCCAGAACTCAGGGAGGCAGAGGCAGGCCAGCCTGACCTCCATAGTGAGTTCCAGACCAGCTGGGGCTACAGGGAGACCCTGTCTCAAAAAGACCAAAGTCATGGATGCAACTGGAGGAGCACTAGTATTCATTAAGACAATTTAAGTCAGACTCTGAGAGACAGCTGTTCTCAGAGTTCTCTCTCATGTGTGGATCCTAGACTTTATATAAGTACATAAAATTATGTATGTATATACAATATGTGACAAAAAAAGTGAAGCAAAACTGTCTAGGAAAATAAAGTGGACTTCTAGGAAAGGAAAGGAAGTAGTAAGGGGAAGGGGAAGTATTCAAAGTGCATTACATGTTGTAGGAAGTGTCCTTGTGAAACCCAGTTCCGTGGACAATGGATACATACCAATTAAAATATTATTAATTTGGGGCTGGAGAGGTGGGGCTGGTTGTTCTTGCAGAAGACCGGGGTTCTAATCCCAGCACCCACATGGCAGCTAACAATTGTCCATAACTCCAGTCCCAGGGGATCTGACAACCTCTTCTGACCTCTGTGGGTATTGCATGACATGGGTGCACTTAGCTACACGCAGGCAATACATGCATACACGTAAAATAAAAATAAAATTTAAAAAATAAAATAAAATATTATTAATTTTTAAAGTTGGATAATGGACTTTTATTAATTATAAAGTTTTAAGAATCCTTTAATTTCCCCTTTCCTTGTCTGCCTATTTTGTATATAAACTTATGATGATCGTATTTTCCAAACAGCAAAAGGGAAGCATGGCTTTTCCAGTGGATTTTTCTGGATAATGAATAAAATTCTGACAAAGGGTAGAAAAATCAAATCACATTTAGATTTACAGATAATGCATTACATCTTTTCACAACTTTTTTATTTTGAAGCAATTGTAAACTTACATGAAATTGCAAGAACTAGTCAGAGACCTCTGCATCCTTCAGGCAGCTCGCTCCCAGAACACCTGCATGGCATTTCACATGGTGTTGGCTCCTTAGGTGCTAAACCGTACACATGAGCTCTGTGTGTACTTCAGGAAGGTGTATTTTACAATTTATAAGACATTCAAAGAGAGTAGAAGAAGCAAGAATGAGATCTTCTACTGATCTTTTCTCTATTCTTTCATTAAATTTCCCTAGAATGACAGTAAGAAAATGTTTTGTGTTTGTTTGTTTTTGGTCTTTTTGAGACACCATCTCCCTGTAGCTCCAGCTGACCTGGAACTTGCCTCTGTTTCCCCAGTGCTGGGACTAAAGTCATGTGCCACCATGCCTGGCAGGAAATGTTTTTTAAAGTAAAAACTCACAAGAGAGAAAAATGGGATGGGGGAGAGGACAAAATATTCAAGGGCTATTTGGAGAAGGGAATGAAGTACTCTGATAGTTAATCTTGTCAACTTGATGACTACTGAAGAATTGAACCCCAAAGAACTTGAGTTTCCCCAGGTATAGCATGCTATGGGAAGGAAAGATTGAAACCCTGATGCCAACCAGAGGAGGAACTTGCCTTCCAGGCATTTGCTTTATCAGACAACCTTGTAGGACACACTGGATCTGAACAATGGAGGGTCAGTGAAATCCAGGACCACTCTTTGATGAGGACTGCTTAGTTACGCACCTCATGCATTCCATTTAAACCTAAACCTCATGTCAATACTCCAGTGAGGGACTTGGTGGACCTCTGTGTCTTTTCTTCTTCCCAATATGGTTATAATGAATAAATCTCCTTTCTCTACTTTGAGCATTACTTTTCTCTTCAATTAGCATATTGAAGATGGGTGACTACGGCTGACTAGTTAGAGCTGCCAGGGCCAAGACTTGACCCTAAAAACTTCCATAATAGAGTCACCCTGAATGCGAGAAGGACCATCCCATAGCTAGGGTCCTGAACCGAATAAAAAGGAAAAACAAGTGGAGCATCAGCATTTATCTCTCTCTCTCTCTGCTTCCTAACTGCGATGCAGTGTAACCAATCTCCTCACTCTTTTGCTGCCATGCTTTCCCTACCATGTTTGCATTGTATCCTCAAACTATGAGCCTCCCTTAGCTTGTTTTGTGTAATGTGTCTTGTCACAGTAATGAGAAAAGCAATACAGAAAATTGGTACTGAGAAGTGATCTGTTACTGTAAGAAAACTTACCACACGGTTTGTAAACCTTTAGAATGGGTCTGTGGGGAGAATATTGAAGAGTTTGGGGCCATAGACTAGAGAAACTCTAGGATGCTATCATCATAACTTAATGACCCATGGTGGTAAGAGTTCAGAAGGCCAGAATGCCAAGAGAACTGTGGGTAATGGAGGCCCAGACCATGAGACTTCACGGGGAGCAAAGTTTCTATCAGGAACAGAGCCATTCGTGTTACATTCTGACAAAGAATCTAACTTCATTCTGTCCATATCCTGACAACTTGAGTGAGGCTGAATTAAAAAGTAATGGACTAATTTGTTTGGTTGAAGAAATTTTAAGACAGGGTAGCATTCAGGCTGTGACACGGCTACTGTTCACAAATCTAAAGTAAGAAAGCAACAAGTAAACCTGAAATATATGAAAAAATGTACAATTGGGTGAAGAAAGGAATATTAAAAAGTTTAAAATTACAGACAAGATGGTATGAAGAAAGATGCTGTAATTTTTAAAAGAAATTAACAAGATTCAAGAGAATCCTCCCACTGTACACTGGGACAATCTGAACAGTGACTTCAGGACAAAACACTATCAACCAAAGATGTCAGCTTTTAAAAATGCAGAATCATTTTCAAGAGAGAGCCTGAACTAAGAATGCTGTTGAAGTGATTTCCCCTTTCAAAAGCTACCATCAAAAGAGCATAAGAGCCAGTACAACAGTGGTAAAAGGGGACCATAATACATCTTAAGTTGGCAGGAAAATTTGGCAATATCATCTACATGGTAATTGTTTTGAAGACATGCAAAATGAAAACATTTAAGGGTCATAGAAGCTTGCAGCAAGGTTTCAGAAAATTGCTGAAGCTGGGCAATGTATGGCAGGGTCAGGTTTCCTTCAAGGAGGCTCTGTAAGGCCATCACATGAAGCTCTGAAGGTGAAGCTTAAGTTACAGTGGAGACTCCAAGATGTTGGAGATGGCAGGACCATGAGAAGTCCACTAAGAAAAGCTTCAGGCATGTAGGGCAGCAGCCTGAAGCTATACATGCTACAGAGGGCAGAACTGGAAGAGCAAAGCCAAGCCCGTTAGAGCTTAATGCCATCAAGAGTCCCAGATGCTAGATATGGAGGTGCAAGATTTAGCGTTCTGGTCTTGCTTTGGACCAATCTTTCCCTGCTATGCTCTCATTCCTCCCTTTTGTAATGGGAATGCTTAGCCTGGGCCGTTGTATATTGGAAGTATGTAATGTGATTTTTTTTTTTTTCAGTTTCACCAGGACTCACAGTTAAGAGATCAAGTCTCAGAAGAAAATTTGAACATTTTAATACTGTCGGAACTATTAAAGGCTGTGAGAGACTATTCTGGTAGCTTTCTATTGCTGTGATAAAAACACTAACTAAAACCAATTTGAGGAAGAAAGGGTTTATTTAGCTTACAGCTCACAGTCCATCATCAAAGAAAGCCAAGGCAGGAACTTGGAGCACAGACCATAGAGCTATGCTGCTTACTGGCTTGCTCCCCTAGCCTGTGCTCATCCTGCTTTCTTATACAACACAGACCCACCTACCCAGGGGTGGTACCACCCACATTTGGCTGAGCCCTCCCACATCACTCAATAATCTAGAAAGTGCCCCCACAGACATGGCCACAAGCCAGTCTAATGGAGGAAATTCCTCAATTGAGTTTCCCTCTACTCAAATGTGTCAAGTTGACAAGTAAAGCTACCGAGCACAGAGGTGTTTAGAGATAGACTAAATACAGTTTGCTTTATGAGAGGAACATGAGACTTTAGGGACTAAGAATGTTATGATTTAAAGTGATGTGTTTGGTTTTCTGGTTGATAAGGAGTAGACTTACGATGACTAATGTTGATTGTCAACTTGTCAGGATTTAGCATCTTCTAGGAGACAAACCTCTGGGTATGTCTGTGAGCATGCTTCCAGAGAGATTTAACTGAAATGGAGAGACCCACTTTGAATATAAGTGGCACCATTCTGTGGGCTTGGATCCCAGACTGAATATAAAAGAGAAAAGAAGTGGAGCATCAGCATTCATTTCTCTCTGCTTCCTGAGTGCAGATGCAGCATAGGCAGCCACCCACACTCCTGCTGCCATGCCTACCCTGCCATGATGGACTATATCCTCAACTGAACTAAAACAGGCACTTAAGGTTCTTTTTTGTCCTGTATTTTGTCACAGCAATGAGCATGGTACCTAATACAGGTGTCATGAATGTAGCAGAGGCAGGAGCCCAGATGATACCACCACGATAAAGAAGTGGGCAACAGGCATGCCAATGAGAAGCGAAGTCCCATCCCACTAGAATAGTTCACTGATGTGGAAGGTAAAAACAGCTGGACAAGACATCTCCAAATATATACCTTTTTAGAGTGTGGAGTTTTGATACAGGTTAAGCATTTCTTACCCAAAATTCCTAGGATCAAAAGTGTTTCAGATATTGGATTAGGGAATATATGTATATGTGTATATACATATATATATATACATGTATGTATGGGATCCAAGTCCATGTTTATATTTACTATAGACACAAATTATGAAGGCAATTTTGCATATCTTTAAAAAATTTTAAATTTGATTTTATGTGTATGAGTGTTATGCCTACATGTGTGTAAGTGCACCCAGAGGACAGAAGAAGATCCCCTGGAACTGGAGTTATAGATGGTTGTTAACCATCATGTAGGTGCTAGAATTCGAACCTGGGTCTTCTGCCAGAACAACCAGTGTTCTTAACCGCTGAGTCATATCTCTAGCCCTTATATAATATCTTTAATGTACATTTTGTCTATGACCCTTTACATGAGGCCAGATGTATGTGCTTTGGCACATTTCAGATTTTATGTTTGAATGTTAGAAATACTCAACCTGTACATGTAAATGGTTATTAACAAAATGATGAAGGAAGAAGTGGAGATGAAGCAAAGTGATTCCCACTACAGAATATAGGAACCTAGCAAAGGTTCAGAGCTGAAGGTTCTTTTCAGGACTCTATGAAGGCTACATGGGTGAAGGTAGGACTGAGAGCAGACTGTTGGTGAAAAGTTCCTGATGAATGACGCTCTAGTCCCTTCTCCCTTACCTCTTGAAAATCCCAAGATAGCTGGATGTCTTGTTCTACTCAAGGCAGGTGTGGTGACAGTAAATGTCAGTCCATTTAGTAATAAGTCCCCTCAACACCCATCCCAGCTCTCAAAAAATCCTGGGAAGTCAGGTATATGACTCCCACCTCATCTATCCCCAGCAGTGTGTGAGGAGACTTTTCCTAGGAGAGATTCCAGGATAGACTGAGAAAAGTTCTCTATAGAACTTTTATAGAAACAGAAAGTTCCAGCTCAATGAAAGAGCTGACAAAGCCTGGCAGCTACCTCTGCACCAGGTACCAACGGTGTTCTGCAAAAACTAACTCATTCCATCCTACTAAAGAATGGGCCATGTCACCACTCCGTTTTAACAGAAGGGACCAAATGCATGAAGATCTTTTATAACTTAGGTATCAACTTTCTGTTTCTGACCTCACTCACCATTCTTCCATCTGGTTTGAACCTTCAAAATCATATTTAAAATTCCCCCCTTTATGTTCTTTGTCCTTGGGGTTAAATTAATATTTTTAGTTAATATGTTTTTAGAGCAAGATTGAGCTGAAAGTATAGAGATTTTCCATATGTTCCCCAGTGCTAGCCACACGTTATCAATACTCCTCACCACAATGATACATTTGTTATAATCAATGAACTTGCATTGACAAGTCATTATCACTCTGATTCCATATTTGCACATTAGGGCTCACTCTTGGTATTGTGCATTTGGAATACATGGAAAACAACAATATATGACATGTGTTCACCATCACAGAACTATATAGAATAGTTTAACTGCCCTAAAAGTCCTTGTGCTCTGTCCCTGTGCCTTCTCTTCTCATTCTAGATAGCACTGATCTTTTTACTATCTCCATAGCTATATTTTCTAGAATGTCATATAATGGAACCATAACATATTTTTAATGTTTTTATTACCTTACTCCCATCCTAATAGATTTCAGTAAGTAAAAATATATTAAAATCGATGCTTAAAGTGCCACAGTAGCGAGAACCTGATTTTTCTACTATTTTTTCTTTCCAACTAATGATGGCTTCGCTAGGGAAAAATAAAATAAAATCTCCCTGGACTAAGTTCAAAACCTGTAAGAAATTGTGAGTTGTGAGCAGACTGGAGTCCTGTGGTGTGCCATAATCTTATAAGAAGGGAAATTTAGACATAAATACATATAGAGTAAAGACCTCATAAGGACAGAGGGAGAATGCCAAAGAAGTCTGAGGCTTCTGAAAACTAAGA
Organism: Nannospalax galili; assembly: GCF_000622305.1. Taxonomy (NCBI): domain Eukaryota; kingdom Metazoa; phylum Chordata; class Mammalia; order Rodentia; family Spalacidae; genus Nannospalax; species Nannospalax galili. The sequence continues at coordinate 320,739 of NW_008334363.1, read as the reverse complement.
GAGATAGAGATGGATTCTCATCTACAGACTGTACAGGGCACATGGCCCTGCTTGTGAACACCTTGACCTCGGACTTTTAGCCTCTTAAACTGTGAGATAGTTGATTCTGTGGTTCCAGGTTCAAGGTGTTAGTTGTGGTACTTTACTATGGCAATTCTGAGGATCTAATAGAATCTACTACTGGTGAAAATTCTATGTGGTAAATTTCCTAAAACAAGGCTTGTTGATTCCTATTTGAAAATCATATTAAAAATTGCTTCCTAATTATTTTAATAACTTTGGATTTTTAAATAGAAACATTAAATTGAAGGCCCCTGTCTAGAGAACGATTTTGGCTAAAAGACCCCCCTCCCACCAACCTCTGGCAATTTAGAAACAGGAAAAGAAAATAACAGGTGATTAAGTATCAAGGTCCATGTTCTCCCAAACTTTAAAGATAAAAAGTAGATTATTGGCTTTGAATTGCTTTGAAGATGCTTTGATTTTTTTTTTTTTTTTTTTTTTAAAGCATAGGAATGAATGGACTGGAGAGATGACGCTGCAGTAAAGAATACTTACGGTTCTTGCAGAGGGCCTGGTTCATTTCCCCATCCAGTGGCTCACTACCACCTATAATTCCAGTTCTAGGGGAATCTGACACCTTCTTTTGGCCTCCACAGGCACCTGCACATATGTGGTGCATGCACGCACACACACACACACACACACACACACACACACACACATAGACACACACACAGAGAAATAAAACAAATATTTAAAAAATATGTAGGAAGGAAAATTGTCCTATATTGAAATGCAAGTCCCTGGGCCTCAGTTTTAAAGGACCCTTCTTGGGCATCCCCTCCTGCTTCTGAAGGTCTCCTCAGCTTGCTTATCTGCCCTGCACAGCCCCCACACAGCTCATTTGCAGGATCATCTAGAACCGAGAAGGACTCAGGGAGAGAGCTCACTCCAGCTTCTCCTGAGCTTGCCTTCTGCTTCCTCATCCACATCCTCCTCACAGCTTGGGTTTCTTCTTTCCAAGATATAAGGGAATTTTCAGGAGGTGTGGAAGAATTAAGCGCACTCCTCTGTGTTTGTCCCCCCTTCCCCTACACATACTTGGTTCAAAGGCCATATGACTTTCTTTCCCATCCCACCCAGCAGCACGAAAATCTCCACTTGTCGTGTTCCACCCACACACTTAGTGCTGATACTGGGAGGGCCTCGCTTTGTGACAGTTCATGCTGTTGAAGTGTGTGTTGCATGTCATTAGCTTCTGACGGCCCTGGCTGCTGGATTTTCATCATTTAGTCCAAGTCTTCTCTGGCAGCTATAGGCAAGCATGACCCTGGAACTTGAAGGAGGAAGGGAACATCTGGAAACCTCTTTAACTGTTGCTGTCTCTTTATTGAAAACTCTAGGACATAAAATTGTTTTGTTTGGGTAACTTTTAAATGCCAAGTCTTCTGTGTCCTGGTAAATTTTAGGTCATGTCTCTGCAGGCACAACTGAATTCTACTCTGGAAAAACTTCAAAATGATCATAGGATCACATTTGCTAACGGCAAAAGGCAGCCCCAAACTTCTTCTCACTTTGGTTTAGTTAAATCTGTCCCTGAAGCATTTAGTGATAAGGTATATCTGTCCCGGTTAAGTATTTGTCTAAAATGCCCCCAAGCCAGTCAAGTTCAATGCAGTGTGACAATTCTCCAAAGCAAGGAATACTATGTAAAAATTTGTGTTAAAGGGATGATATATAAGGAAGAATCAGAGTAACAATACTATTATCACAAATTATAGACCTCTTTGGAATTGTTAGATGTGAAATTATGGTCTGTCTTCAATTTCCTCCTTGCAGCTGTGAGCTGTTTATTATTTAACCATGCAACCTTAAATTACAGAGAAGATGGAAAAACCTCCCTGTCCAGGGCATTTTGTACCCTCATCTTTATAGACACTGATGCAACCGTTACATTACAATAGGCTGTTTCTTATGTAGTTTTGAAAGTAGCATATCCATGAGTAAGAAGAAGATAGAACATTTTCAACAAAATAGCAGTGATTCAGACACTAAAATCAAGATTTTAACCTTTAGGAATCTCATTATAAATTTCCCTTCAGACATTCCACAGGCTCTGGCAAGGAAACCAGCTGTAGAGAGGTCCCCTAGACTGCAGCTAGGCAGAAAATCTGACTTAGACTGTGTTTTCCCAACCAACTAGCCCTGCTGGAATCTGACATAAATAAAGCCAAACAAGGGATCTCTCAGTATCTGTAGTGCCCTTCCTGCCGCTGTGGACAGAGGCACCTGTCCGGCTCTTGGGGACACAGGCAGATGCATGAGTTTTGTGCCTTGCTTCCATCACCTGATATCTGCAGGTCCTTGGACAGCAACTTCATTTTGGAGGTTTCATTTTCATCATTTATAAAAAGAGGAGGTTAAAAGAGACCTGGGATATAGTTCAGTGGTAAAACGCTTACCTGGTATTCCTGAGGCCCCAGATTCAATCCCCAGCCCAGAGTGTTTCTGAAAGACAGTAGAGGGCAGATCTGGAAAACTGTACTAAGAGAAACCATGGAATAGCCTTTAGAAGAAAGCATTCCAGTTGGTCTGTCTGCTATTCCATGGTTTCTCTTAGTACAGTTTTCCAGATCTGCCCTCTACTGCCTTCCAGAAACACTCTGGGCCCATTGAAATGCCACGTTCTCAGCCTCTATCCCACCCTAGCTCGCCTGTGCCTATGTTTTCTTTTGTTTGCAATATTCTTGGCCCACACTTCCACCTAAAGTTTTCTCCTAGCCTTCAAGTAAGTACTTCAAGCCTTCACTGTGAATAGTCCTCATTTTCTTTGTGGACTTAATTCGCCTACTAACTCTTTTTTATGCTTATACAACTGGCCTCTAACTTACTGTGGTTTGACTTAAGACTTTGGGGTTTATAATAATGTAAAAACAGTACACACAGAATATTAACCTGGTTTTGATTTTAAATATTCCCCCCAAAGACCCATGTACTCAAGGCTTGGTCATCAGCCTTTGGCACTATTGGGAGGGACTGGAAAGTTTAGGATGTGTGGCCTTATAGACATAAGTTAGGTCACTGATGGAATTTTGAAACATCGTTCCTCTCCCAGTCACTTCCTGATCATCATGAGGCAAGCAGCTTCATTTTGTGTTTTAGCCATGAGGTACTGTGCTGCCACAAGTTCAAGCAATAAAACCAAGAAATTGGCTAGCAGTATGCAACCTTACCTCTTTTCATGATGCTGGATAGATCCTAGACAGCTATATGGTCAGAGTAGAAACAAACCACATCCTACAGTTTTGCTAAGCTAGAACATTTAGTAGGTTAGGTGCCTGAAATCATTTTCAACTTACGGTATTTCCAACTTATGATGGGTCTATTGGGATGGACGCCATCCTAAGTCAAGCAGCATGTGTGCCATCAATACCAACTAGTTATAGACAGCAAACATCTCAAGGTAAGAATCAATCTTCTCCTCCATTCCTGTGTTATCTAACAGAAAGATTTTATCAACATTATTGCGATTTCTGAGGTACTTGTGCATTGCAAAGTCATTTCAAATAAGTTTTATCAATCTGAAAAGAAACATATTTTCTGAGGGCCATATAAAAATAGAATTTTGACACCAGAATTCCTATTTGAGTAATAAATTCAATTAAAGTTTTTTTTTCAGAAAATGTGATATTGGTTTTTCATTTCTTGTGCTAGTTGTTTCTAGGCAACCTTGAACTTATCAAATACCAAAGTATAAACAAGATGGTGAAATATGCGCCCTTACTTTGAAAACTCTACCATTGATAGGCTAAGTACATGATTCCACACAGTGACTAGACATTTCTTAAAGGTCAGTTTTATTTCCTCATATTGAGTATTTTCGGGTCTAGCAAAGAACAGGATATGGAATTCTGTACTCTGAATAATTTGAACCCCAACTCCACTGTTGCGAGCTTATGAGAAATTGCTGAACCTTTCTGTGCTTTAATATTTTCTCTCTCTCAAAGAGGCATAATCACCTACCTCACAATGAGCTGATGAGAACCAGGAGGCTGAACAGTTGATGAACAATGATTCCGCCTGTCATTGTCACTGTCGTCATCATCACTATAAGCCCTGTGCGAAGGGCAGAGAGGAGACAGGATCCTTGGAATCTCTGATGCTGGGACTCTAGAAGCATCCTTCTGGTTCCCACTGGGATGCCCAGCCAGGGCGGGTAATAGTTTGGCCAGTTCTTGAGGCACAATCTGGTCTTGCACAGGTGTGCTTCCTTATTTACCGTCACACAGTAGAGTTAGAATGGGCTTGGCTCAACCTTCTTGTCTTTAAGATCCTTAGCCCTGCCCAATACCCATCTACTCTAAGCACATCATTCTCTTTTGCCTCAGGCCTCTGGCTCAGTGAAGAAGCAGTTTCTTTTCCCTGAAGCTTGGACCAGTTTGGGATGATCCTAAATGGCAAGAGGAATGGCAATTCCTCAGATTCTAAGCAAATAAAAGAAATGCCTTTGCTGTTGATTCTGAGCTTGATTTTTGAACTGTGAGCACTCTCCAGAGCTGCATTTGACAATTCCCATCACCCCATTAGCACAGTGAAGGAGCAGTTATCATTCCTGTGACAATGGTTAGGACTCTTTTCTGTTCTCACTTCAATACTAGGGTAGAACAGATAAAATATGAAAGCGGTAGAATATACCTGGGTTTTCCATTTCTTTCTGCAAATCTCTCTGGTAGTCATGCACATTCCAAAGATTGCCAGGAAGGTATTTCTACAAAGAAAGAGGGAATATTAAATCTGGCCTTCAGCACTGGTGAGGCTGAGTCAGGAAGATTAGCATAAACTCAAAGTCAACCTGGACTCCAGAGAAAGCTCAAAACCAACCTGACTAGTGTGAAACCCCATCTCAAAAAGCCAAAAAGTACAAATAAAAGCAAAATAAAAGGGTTTATTGGATGCATTAAAATGCTGCCTCTTCCTCTTGAGGCAACGCCTCCTTCCACCTCATCCTAAAATGCTATTTTAGAAGAAAGTATAATTTTTTCTGCTATGACATAATAAAATGTTTCTTTGTCAGGAATGAAAGATCCAAGAGGTGAAACCTGAGGTTTTAGAGCAAAAGTTGACTCTTTGGCAATCCCAATAGTCTAGAATTAGTCACCTGTCTCCTATAGGCTAACCAAAGAGATGTGAACTGAACTTCCCAGGAAAAAAGGCACAAGACTGACTGACTGATGAAAAAGTCATGGCTATGGAGAGCTGAAATGTAGATCCAGAGCCAAATTATCTCAGACCATTTTTCATCCCTTTAAAAGTCATTCATTTACCCACTTTGGTGTCTGATCGAACATCCTTATGGCTTCTCTATATGTATTAATTTAGGAGACCACTAGCTTCTAGCAAGCTAAAAACTAAGGATGTGATTGATGACTACCTAAGAACCATAGAGATTTCTCCATTTTGCTGCAACCTACCTACTTGTAGTTCCACTAATGTATTTGAAAAAGTGGAATTTGGGGGGATTTGTTATGTGTAACATAATACCATATCATTTGCAAATAGGGATAATTTTATCTCTTCTTTTCCAATTAGTACCCTTTTCATTTCTTTCTCTTGTTTCATTGCTCTAGCTAGTGGCTAAAGCACTATATTGAAAAGGAGTGGGGATAGTGGACAGCCTTGTCTGCGTCCTGATTTTAATGAGTGCTTAGAGTTTTGTTTTTTTTTCCCCATTTACAATGATCCTTGCTGACTGCACTTTTCAACTCAGCTGAGTCCTCCATCAGCCACTGCATGGATAACAATGAAAAAAATGAAGGTGCGGTGCTGCGACTGGACATTCTCTACTAGTTTCTTTGCCTGGGACAGAAACAGCAGCAAGAGGGAAGAAATCCATTCAACAAGTTGGTTACTGGGGTTAATGAAAGAGGCACTGTTTCCTTTAAGGAAAGTAACTGGGCCTAGAGGGATTGCTGGGTTTCAGGTGCCCTTTTCAGTAGGAGACATCCAGCAATGGCGGGCACACACACACACACACACACACACACACACACACACACAAAACACTGATGGGATGGGACGGGACAGGACAACACAGGACTAGGACTACTGGATACTTATTCTGAGGCTCTAGACAGATTTGTTAGCTGGTTCAGGACTCTGACTTTTGGATGTTCAGTTTGTCCTTGCTGCTTGCTGCACTCCCCTAGAAAAGGAAGGAACCTATCAGCAGCTAGGAGGGAGGCAGATGAGATGTTTACTAGGAATCCACGTAACAACTGCCATGGGGAAGACAATATCCTCTATTCCACCTAACTGTGGTTACAGTACTGAGGTAGGAATGAAGATAAGAGGAAATTTCTTGATTTTACTGTTGTGGGAATGAAAAAAGGAATAATTAAGCCAGTCAGTTGTGACAAAATCAGGGAAAAATCTAAGAATCCTGCTGTGTTTTATAACAGACTTGAGGAAGCTTTCCATAAATATGCTAATAATAACCCTACAACTCCTGAGGGAAAGGCCTTGCTGCGGTGTGATGGGACAGCATGTTATCACCTAGTCAGCCCCTGATACAATAAGAGAACTCCAAAAATTACAAATGGGACTCCAGACCCACGTAAACCAGCTGGTATGGCTTTCACAGTCATTAGCAACTAAGACCTAGAGAAGGGAAGAGGGAGGCAAGCCAAAATCACAGCAGCCATAATTGGAGAACATCCAAAGGCCTGAGGAAACTTGCTTTAAATGCAAGGAAACTGGACAGTGGTGAAATACTGTACAGTTCCCCATCAACTCCCTGCCATACCTGCCAAGAAACTGGCTTGAACCCCTGGCTTTGGAGGAGTGACTGACCTAAATCTCTAGAGGAGACAAGGGATGTCTAGAACTCTGATGGCCATGGACAGGATGGATGACTAGAGAGGCCCAGGGAGATCCTCATTGCCTCCCATGGAGAACATCACCATCACCTCTGAGGAACCCTGGGTAACTCCAGACATTATGGTTAAACAAATTCATCTTCTTACAGATCCGGGGTAATTTATTCAGTTTAGTGGATAAACCATTCTCTTGGTCCACAATTGTTATTGAACTGGAAGGTCAAAATAGAAACAATCTCCCTAGACAAATAGCAGTGATTCATTGCAAGGGCCACCCACAAGATGGTAGTGAGACCTCTGAGAGGAATAGAAAAACTGGCCAGGAAGCCAGCACAGCTGCCCTAAGGACATCCTCCACCTGACCTACCCTTCCTCTCAGCCGGGAATGAGAACCCAGATAAACTAATGAGGAAAACTTAAACGTCCTCCATTGTTAAATCCTGTTCAGAGGTGATGTACTAACCAGAAGACTGGCAGTTAGATTTCACTCACATGCAGTTTGCAGAGGGTGTAAGTTCCTGTTAGTACCTTTCAGGGTACAGAGTCTTTCTCTACAGAACAAAGAGAACTACAGAAGTGATAAAGGTTAACTTTATTTATAAGTAAATTATCCCTCGCTTTGGTTTGCCTCTGTCACTACAAAGTGCCTATGGACCTTTTTTACTTCACAAATAACCAAGGAGTGGCTAAGACATTAGGTATTAAATATTATTTGCATTCTGCCTGGAGACCTCAGTTCTCTGGAAAAGTAGAAAGAGCCAATCAAACTTTAAAGAGTGTCTTAGTCAAGCGTTGCCAAGAGACTTCAAAAAAGTGGTTAGATGTACTCCCTATCATTTTGATGAGGACGCGGAAGACCTCCAAGAAAAAAAACTGAAATGATGTTTGTAGAGATTCTTTTCGGTAGGTTGCTATTCTTACGTAAAGATCTAATAGCAGACCTGAGGCAGGACAGATGTTGAAATATCCTACTAATTTGAGACAATTTCAGGGAGCAATTAGAGAATTTGGTACTTGGGCTTTCCATGCCCCATCAATAAGACTATGCTATTGCTCTTCAGATCAAGTTCAGGGAACAGGTACTAATAAAAAACTTGGAAGGAGAGCTGGGCGTGGTAGCACATGCCTTTAATCCCAGCACTCGGGAGGTAGAAGCAGGTGGATCTATGTGAATTCAAGGCCAGCCTGGTCTACACAGTGAGTTCTAGGCCAGCTGGGGCTACAAGGGGACCCTGTCTCAAAAAGACCAAAAAAAAAAAAAAAACCAACAAAAAAAACCTGGAATGAGAGCTCCCTACCAGACCAGCTTGCTCCAAAAAGGGAGGGTCATCCTGGCCACTCTAATGGCAATCAAAGTCACTGGGGACAGCAGGATTCATCTTTCCAGAGTTCTTGTTCCACCAACTCCAGAGACAACATAGTGGAAGACTCCTCCAGTGAGCCCACCGGAGATCTATAACTATTCTTCAGAAAACAATATAGAGATCAATAAAACAACCTGATTGTGTGATGGCTTCAAACAGGTCCCTGACACTGATCGTTTTTCTTCTTAAAAATATTTTATTTACCCAGGTATGGTGGTGCACACCTGTACTCCCAGCACTTGGGAGGCCGAGGTAGGTGTATCTCTGAGTTTAAGGCCAGCCTGGTCTATATAGTGAAGTCCATGCCAGCTGGGGCTACAGGGAAACCCTGTTTCAAAAAGACAAAAAAAAATTATTATCTTTATTTTTTATGTAAGAGTGTATTGCCTGCATGTAAGTGTACCCATGTCATGCAATGTCTGCAGAGGTCAGAAAAGGACATCACATCCCCTGGAACTGGAATTACAGACCACCATGCGGTTTCGGGAATTGAAACCTAGTCCTCTGCAAGAGCAGCCAGTGCTCTTAACCACTGAGGCATCTCTCCAGCTCCCAACACTGATTGTTTTTTTAAGTGTCCTCCTCTTTTCTCCTGTTGAAACAGAGCTGCCTAGGGAACCTTATGCTTATGATTTGGTTAATCAAACTGCATCTTTTTTAAATTTCACTAAACCTTGCTGGTCATATCTTTCCATATTGGGAAGGGGCTATGTGCCGTCAGCATTGGCACAGGACTGGACTATAACAGAGGCTTATTTGCAAGGGAGCACTCAAGCTCAGGTCTCCTGGAAACCCAATACTTACTGGCAATCAGCTCGAGAGGTGGGAACTGGATATATACTAAATGCGTAGTTTATGCCTGAATTATCTTAAAATGGCAACAACTTCTATCCCACTAGATTTGTGTTTGCATATAACCTGGAACTCAATTATTATTCCCTTTTTGCCTACACAATGAAATGGGTCCCAGGATGGGAAGCTTATCTAACAGTTCCTGTAGGTCCATCTTCCTTGCAGGAAGCCTGAGCTAGTTTATCATTCAGTAGCAGTTACTCTCAAAGACGCCTAATGACACCCTCTCATGGACTCTCTCCTTTCCATGTTCCCTGCTTCCTGCTTTTCTGTTGATTTCTATTACAGTCAAACCAACTCAGGCTTTTGTTGGAGAAGACCCACTTCTGGACCAATTCTACTCCCTTCTTAACTAAAATCTACTAAAGATCATTGTTTCCCTCTTACCAAACATAGTCACAAGTCCTCTCGGTTCCCATGGGATCCTAAAAGAAGTATGTTGTACTTTCAAAGACTATGCAAGGTCTCTTTTAGATCTGTGGGCAACAAGCTTTTTTCTATTGCCCCCTTTTGGGGGAGGTATTTGCTCTCTGGGCTTTGTAACACCAGAAATTTCTGTGGCCTGGGAGAGTGCCTCCTTGCACCTCCTAACCTATAGAAACACCCATGTTCACAAATGAGCAGCACCTCTGATCCCACTGTCAATAGTTCTGATTGACTTGCTTGGGGTGAGGAGCTTGGCAGCTGAAGAAAGTCATTATATGACCAACAACAACTGTCACAAGAAACTGCTGAGATTATGAAAGAGGCTTCAGAGGGTCAAGCCCAAATTCAAGACCAAATAGCCTCCCTAGCAGGAGTGAGTTCATAAAATAGGCCAGCCTTAGACCCACTTACTGTGTGTCTTGCTTATACCACCAGGAAGAATGCTGTTTTTATGTTAATGAATCTGGAAAAGCACAGAAAACCATAAAATTATCCCATGAGGAGATGATGTAATTGAAATCCTAGGCAACAATCTTTCAACCCCAGGCTGGAAACAATGGACATTGTTGGCACTCTTTCCCTTGGTGGTTCCCTTGTATATCTGATTCTCTTGCTTACCCTTGGATCTCTTCTTCTAAACCAATTTATACAATTTATTTCTTCCAGAATCCAACAGGTCAACTTGCAGATGGTCTTTCAATAACAGCTGCATCAGAAACAAAGAGGGACACTCATGTGACCATGATTCGGGGAGGCAACTGCTCCACTTTGGAACAGCAGGCTTAGAAATTTCATAGATGCTTTTGAGTGGGGACCCAGGAAATGCAACAGCTTTAGGGAAAGAATAGGAGAGATGAGTTCAACCTGACCCAGCTCTGCATCCTTTCTCTGCTGGAGCAGTTGTCTCCTCCAGTCATGATCACATGAGTGTTCCTCAGAACCCCTTAACCCTCCCACTTACATCAGATTATACATACTCCCACCTCTGAACAATGGAGTAAATTTCCCCACCTTGGTAGTGATCAAACTTAGTTTCTGTTCAAGTATATTTCCATGGAAGGCAGGTATGAAGAAGAGAGGAAATGATCTGGCCTGAACTGATTTGGGATACATGTACAGAAAGGCAAAACTGTGTCCTCTAGTAACATTTTAGGGTGAATTACCATCTTATGCCTATGCATAATTGGGTGTGCATATGATTCAAATCAGAAAGGACACGTGCAATAGATAAATGATTATATAGCCTGATCTAGTAATCAAAATAGAGAATTACCAAAGCTGTGCTACTTAGTAACCAACTACTCCTTCTCTTGAACCAGGTAAAAAGAATCTCTGCACCATAATTGGGGCCCTTGAGTATGTTTACTCCTATGGCCTGCTTCAGTCTTGATTGTATATCCCTCTTTAATTTGTACTATCACTTTGCTCCAAATAAAACTATCTTGGTTCCTTTAAATCTGTATGAGCCCTTATTTTCAGTTTTTTGGATAAGAGCCCAACTACTGGTAATAACATCAGTAACCCGGGACTTCTCCTAACTTTTATGGCCCTCAGCTGTGGCAGAACCAAGATTATAGTTTGGATGATGATTTCAGAACTATCCACTATGATGAAGCAAAGAAAGAAAAACATGCCCAAGTATGGGTATGGGCTCCTCAAGGGAGAATCACAGGTAATAGTCCCAGTATTCGCTATGTATATCATTTTGGTGGATCTTGGGTTACATCCTGAAAGGTTGCTAAGGAGCCTTTTCTTTAAAAATTTATCTCTCCCTCTTGATAAGTGAGATTATAGGGTGGCTACAAGAGGCCTCGGATGGAATTATACTCTAATAAGAAAAGAAACAGAAGCCACAAGGATTGTACAGGGGCTTAGTACATGTCATATCCCTGAAAACAGGCTTTCTGCTGAAATACCTGAGGAAATGTAGTTTAGATCTGGGAAAGGAGAGAAGCCTTAAAGTGGTCATCAGTTCTCTTAGTTTCTCTTCCTAGTGCTATGATAAAATGCTTTGACAAAAGAAACTTAAGAAGGTACATAGAATTTATTTTAGCTGTATTTCAAGGAATAGTCTATCGTGGTAGAGAAATCAAGGCAGGAGGAGCTTGAAGCAGCTAGTCATGTTACATCCAAGTCACAAGAGAGCAATAAAAAGAAATGCATGACGCTGGTGCTCAGCTTGCTTTCTCCACTTTATATAGCCCAGGAACACCTACTGGAGAATGGTCCCACCCACAGTTAAGATGGTCTTCCTACCTCAACTAATGTAATCAAGACAACCCCTTACAGGCATGCTCAGAGGCCCATCTCCAAGGTGAGTCTAGATTCAAGTTGACAATACTAGCCACCAAAAGCTGGGTCATACAGTAGCTCTATTTTTAGTTTTTTTTTTAGGACCTTCAGTACTAATTTCCATAGTGGCTGCACAGGATCACCTTCCCACCAGCAGTGAGCACCAGCAGTTCCCCACATCCTTGGCAGCATTTGTTGTCTTCTGTTTTTTTATTGATAGCCACTCTGACTAGGGTAAGATGGACTCTCGAAGTGCTTATAATTTGCATTTCCATGATGGAGAAGGATATTGAATGCTTTTTCAAATATTTATTGATCATTTGTTTTTCTTCTTTTGAGAACTGTCTGTTTAGTTCATTATCCCATTTATTGATTTGTCAGTTTAATTTTTTGATATTTAGTATATGTAGTTCTTTGTACCCTAGATATTAACCCCTTGTCTAATTTGTAGTTGGCAAGGATTTCTTTCCCACTCTGTAGGCTGCTTCTTCACTCCGACTGTTGCTTCCCTTACTACAGAGAAGTTTTCTTGTTTCACGTAATACCATTTGTCAGTTCTTGGGATTATTTCCAATGCTATCAGAGTCCTTTTCAGAAAATCTTGCCTATACCTACATCCTGAAGTTTTTCTCTAGCAGTTTCAAGGTTTCAGGTCTTACATTAAGTTTTTTCTTTTAATTGATTTTTGTGCAGGGTCAGAGATATGGATCTAGTTTCATTCTTCTACATGTGATAATCCAATTTTCTCAGCACCATTTGTTGAAGAAGCTGTCTTTTCTCCAATATATGTTTTGGACACCTTTGTCAAGTATCAGCAGGCTATCACTGTGTGGGTTTATGCCGGTGCCAGCCGGCCAAGACGGACAGTACCTGAAAGGGGGAGTGAGGATTGAAAGAAAAAACAAGAGACAGAAAAGATACTTGGGAGGGCTGTCAGTAGAGACTGCAGCCCCGGTTTATTTCAGCTCCTCCTTTTTATACAGAAGAACTCAATTAGTTTCAACAGCTGTTTTTCCGACCCCTATCTGAGGGTCAAGGAGCAGTCAGATACTTGTTTTGTGAGCTCCACCATATAAACACAATCCTCCTGACTTGGCAAATTAGGCACTGGTGTGCAAAACACATTAATAGCTCCCAACAGGTTTATTACTGGGTTCTCTACTCTACTGCACTGGTCTACATTTCTGGTTTTGTGTCTGTATTATGCTATTTTTGTTTCCTAATGCTTTGTAATATAATTTGAGATCAGGTATTGTGATTGCTCTTTCTGCTAAGGATTGCCTTGGAAATTCCAGTCTTTTGTGCTTCTGAGGCAGGAAAGAAAATCAGGGAAGTTTTGGGGACATAAGAAAAGAGAGGGCTAGAAGCCCTTTACCCATGAATCTGGTTAAAGCCTTTGCCAGCAGTAGAGCACAAATTCCATCGCAATTAACAACTGCTTGAGGTTTTACTGCTTTCTTAGTTATGAGCCTGAAAATTTCTAGGAATCTGATAAAAAACCCCATTTATAGGGTATGGATATATACTAAATTCATTGTGTTTAGTGGCTTCTGGTTTTATCACATTAGATTATAAGCCCATCCAAGGCATCTCTAGAACCATCTCACATATTTCTCTTGACAAAAAAGAGTAGAAAAAAATGTTTCTTGTCAACCTTTTGAGATGTAATTTGATAGTCATCAAAAGGGTATACATAGCTAATGCTAAGATAATTAGTTGCTTACTCTTTGATGGGGAGCCTGTACTCACACTTGGGTACATCTTACTTTCCCCTCCTCTCTTTTGGGAAGCATATCCCTCCACTTGGGTATGTCTTTCTTTCTTCTGGTGTCTGTCTTTCTTTTAACTTTCATGCTTGAGCATATGTTAAAATATCTTCAATACAATTTCCAACCTTGCTTCACTATGTTGGCTAATCCTGACAATTTCTCTTTTCAGCAGTGAAGCCATGAATTCCAGTTTGGCTTGCAGTCACTAAAAACTTAGTGGCACTCCTCAAGGTTGCTAAGGGCAGTGGTGTGAAGCTGTGTTTATGCCTCTCCAACAACATTTTTATATGGATTTTAGGGTTGCTTTTTCCAGTTCTGTAAAGAATGTCATTGGAATTTTGAGAGAGGCTGCATCAAACTTGAAGATTGCTTTGGGTACACTAGACATTTTCGCAATGCTAATTCTGCCAGTCCAGGAGCATTGAAACATCGTTTCGTCATCTAGGGTCTTTTTCTATTTCTTTCTCAGGTTTGTTAAAGTTTTCATTGTAGAGGCTTTTTGCAACTTTGATTAGATTTATTTTTAGATGGGTTTTTGTTTGTTTGGTTTGGTTTTCAAGTTATTGTGAATGGAATTTTTCCCTATTTTTTTTTTCCATCAGGAAGCTTGTTATTGGTTTTTGTCTACTTTTTGTATTGCTACTTTACTGAAAGTGTTTATCAGGTCTATGAATTTCCTAGTGGAGTCTTATTTTATTTTATTTTATTATGTGTATGAGTATTATGCCTGCATGTGTGTAAGTGCACCCCTGTTGTGCAATGCCCATGAAAGCCAGAAGATCCCCTGGAACTGGAGTTATGGTCAGTTGTTAGCCACCACATTGGTGCTGGGATTCAAACCCAGCTCCTCTGCAAGAGTAGCCAGTACTCTTAACTACTGAGCCATCTCTCCAGCCCCCCTAGTGGAGTCTTTAGAGTCTTTTAAGTACAGGATCACGTCTGCAAATTAGGATAATTTGGTTTCTTTTGCAACCCTTCTCTTTCTTTCTCCTGTCTTATTGTACTAGCTGACTTCAAGGACTATACTGAATAAGAATGTAGAAGGGAGCGCCCTTCTGTCATTTCAGATAGATTTGGATTTTAGAAGAAATGTACTTAGTTCCCCCCAATCAGAATAATGACACAAGGTTGGCATATAATAGCCCTTATTATGTTGAAATCTGTTTTCTCTATTCTTAGTTTCTTTCAGGGCTTTTGTCATGAAGTGATCTTGTATTATGTTAAAGTCCTTTCTGCACTGATTGAAATGATTATGCGATTTCTGTCCTTTCTGTTCATGTGCTGTGTCACACTTATTGATTTGTGTGTATCGAACTGTTTTGCTGTTGACTCATTGAATTTTTCATTTGCAGCATTTCTATTTTTTCACAATCTTAATTTCCTTGCTGAATTTTTCTTCCATTTGAAGACATTTTCATCCATATCACTGATTTTCTCATCCGTTTTGCTGACCTTCCTCCCTGTTGCTGTCTCTCCTTTCCAAGCCTTGGACTGAATTCATCTGCTTGTGTATATCCTTTTCCAGGTCATTGATCATTTTACTAGGAAACGTCTGAAATCTTCATCTGGCATTTTACATATCTCAGTATTTTTGAGTTCGGTAGTGGGTGAGTTATGATCTTTTGGAGGAGTCATGCTGCCTTCCTAGCTCATGTTTCTTGTATTTCCTTGTTGCAATGTGCATATTTGTTAATCTAGACAGCTCTTCTAGGTTGTGTGAGGTCGGATTCTTTGGGGGCAGCCTACTCTTAAAGGCTTAGTCCCCACTACTGCTCCACAAGGCTAAATTAATTGCCTTTATATGTAGCTTTGTTTTCTGTCCTTCACTGTTATGGTGGAGCTGGATACCTTGAGCTGTGTGTCACCTGTTTTTCTCATTATTCTTCTCAGGCATCCTTTCACTTCTTTTGTGAATTTCTGAAGCTCTTCTCTTTCTTTTTGGGGAATAAAGTCTGTTATTTGTTACTCGGACTCTACCCTTCACCAGCTCACACAGAAGCAGCCTCTAGTATCTTGTCTTATCTAGAAGTCTTCACACTCTGTTACTACCAACACATATATCTCTAGGAGGTTAAGTTTGGTTAGTTCCTAAACATTTTTGAAAAAAGCTTCCTTGCCCCTGCCACTGACTGCTTTCAGACCCTCTTCATTCTTTCCCTATAGCAGCCTCTCTGGTTGCCCACAGGGGGTGATTTCTCTGAAGTGCAGACTTCATCCAGCCTACTCCTTTCCTTAAAGCCCCCAGCAGCTCCCTCATTTTCTTCCAGATATCATTAAAAACATTGCTTCTTGATGCTTTCCCTGAAACCTCTTGCAGCTGTACACTGTAAAGGCCTTATTAGGGGCTGATAGTGTCTCTTTGACAATCACAAGCCTTAACCCTTAGTGCCTCAGAATGTGACTGTATTTGAGATAGGGTCTTTAAAGTGATGCTAAAATGAAAGTTAGATCTTTGGGTGGGTCTATTCCAATCTGACTAGTTTCTTACAAGAGGATATTTGAACTCACAAAAACATACAAGAAGTGTCCATGTATATAGAACAAAGTCTACGTATGTGTGGACATATCAAGGAAACAACTGCGATAATTTGGATCTCAAATGTCCTCCAAAGATCCATGTGTTAAAGGTTTATTCATCAGAACGGGACTATTAGGAGATGGTGGAAATTTTAAGAATTGGGGTCTAGTGGGAACTTTGTAAGTTTAGAAATGTGCCCTTAAGGATAATGGAGCCCTAGCCTCTTTTTTTTTGCTTCATGACCATGAAATGAGCATTTTTTTGTTCCATCATGCAATTTATCATATGATGTTCTGTGTCACCACAGGTCCAACAGCACCAAGACCTGGCTTAGAAGCTCCAAATTTGAGAGACAAAATAAGCTTTTTCTTTCATAAGTTAATTATCTAAGATATTCATTTAAGTGATAGAAAATTAGCTAAAACTATGACCATCTTCAGAAAAGAGGCCTCAGGAAAAAAAACCCAATAGTATGTCAATTTTAGACATTTAATCCCTAAAACTTGGAGATGATAAATGCCTATTGTTAGAGCCTTGGATTCCTCCCATAAGGCATGATGTTTTGTTATGGTGACTGGAGAAGACCAACACACCTCTGAGCTATGCTCTCATAACTTATCGAGCACAGTTCTATTAGTTCCCACTTCAGAGCTTGAGAAATCTTGCTTCTTCCTCAATGAATTTTGAGCTCCTGGAGGGATGTGTGATCTTGTTAACCTCTGCTTCCCATTGCCTAGTGCAGTGCTTAGCATTAACACTCACAGAGTGAAAGGAGGTGGAAGAGTTCTTATTTCACTTAGAATTTGGAAAAACTATAGCTGGTGGGGCCATTAGAGGCCCAGAAGAACAGTGCTTAGCATTAACACTCACAGAGTGAAAGGAGGTGGAAGAGTTCTTATCTCATTTAGAATTTGGAAAAACTATAGCTGGTGGGGGCCATTAGAGGCCCAGAAGAGAGAAATAAATTTCATGAAAAATGTATCTGGAAATGTAGTTTCATTCCTTAAAATGTGTGCAATACAGATTATACAGGCCACCAGAGGGAAATTCCAGCTTTTTGACGGCTGTGGCCTTGGCTTCTATTCAAGTTCCAAATTTAACTTCTTTTACTCACTGCCTTCTTCTTTATGCTTTAACAAAGGCACACGATCTCCTGCTTTCTTGACCTGCTCTCCAACCACCATTACCCACTGCATACACCATGGTGGAGTTGACGCAGGAAAGCAGAATATAGTGAGGTCTTAAACAAGCTACAATATTCACATGTGGAAAGGGCCTGTAAGTAAAGAGGAAGAAATATACCAGAAAGCCTGTATCATATAAGCAACCCATAAAAGGCCCAGTCCTTTTACATGAGTATAGTCAAGTTCTAACCCTTTTCTCTGCTGCAGTTCACTTCTTCCCTTGGAAACGCATCTTTCCTTAGTAAACTCTCTTTGCTTCCTGCTGCTATTCATGTGTGTGCTCGATTCCATGTTTCAAAATGCAAGAACTGGAAACCCCAGTGGGTGCCCACTACACAAGGATGCCTCTCTTAGAACAATCATGCCATTATTTGTCTGCATCTTGCTCTTTTGAGGACCGTTGGTACACATAATCATGTTATTCATTCTTTCTTAGACTTTGTATTTCTAAGTTCCTTCTTAAATTAGTGTCTTCTAGGGTACAGAGGTTCCAGAATAAATTCTTTGTGATGAAGGGATTCCAGCCAATTCCTACTACAGGAGATCCAAATCTTCCTCTCCAGCTGATAAATAGAATAAGGAGAGATGGGGCTGGAGAGATGGCTCTGTGGTTAGGCGCACTGACTGCTCTTTCAGAGGACCCGGGTTTCCTAGTATCCACATGGTGGCTAACAACCATCCGTAATTCCAGTTCCATGTGATCTGATGCCCTCTTTTGGCCTCCAAGGGCATTTCATGCATGTGATGCACTTACATACATGCAGGCAAAACATTCTCACATAAAAAATAAAAATAAATAAAAACTTTAAAATTAGAGAAAAAGAGCAGGGAAAGAGAATTTCAAGGCCCTTCTTACTCAGGGACTGTGCCTCTCAACAGCAAGAAGTAGTTATA
Organism: Nannospalax galili; assembly: GCF_000622305.1. NCBI lineage: Eukaryota > Metazoa > Chordata > Mammalia > Rodentia > Spalacidae > Nannospalax > Nannospalax galili. The sequence continues at coordinate 302,562 of NW_008334363.1, read as the reverse complement.
AGAAGATTTCTGGGCCCAAAATTCTTGGAGGGTAGAGAAGAGCTGAAGCAGGAGAATAGGGTATAGAATGAGATCTAGAAGGCCTCACACAAAGACTACAATATTAGTATACAAAACAAATCTTTTAGTAGACCGAAGGGAGGCTGGAAACCCCCTGGTCTTCTGACATGTACCAGGTAGAACATTCTCAAGAAGCCCTGCGTTATGTAATGCATATATGAAGTTTTCAAAGAATAAATAAAAAAAGGTTTGAAGTTCCAATCCTTTGTGTATGGGCACCATTGTACTTTTAAACTTTTTTTTTTTTTTTTCCTGTTCTGGTCTGCTTCCTCCATTGGAAGTATACCGTTTTCTAATTAACTGCTATCACCCACTTGTCTCTGTTCAATTGCTTTCTTTGAGACAGAGAACCTGGAAATCTTAATGGGCACCCACTGAACCCTGATAACCTTCCACATCAGACACAGCCTCCTTGCTGGCTCTCACAGTGATTTTTTGGCTTGGAATTCCTCTTCCTATGCTATGGTTTGAATATTGACTGTGTCCCTCAAAGGTTCATGCCAGATACTTGGTCTCTAGTGTGATAGCATTAAGTGGTGAAACCTCAGAGTTAGAGGAAGGAAACTAGGTCATGGGGCAGGGCCCCAGCAAATACCATTGCTGGTCACTTGGAGAGAATTCTCACAAGGACACATTTTTAAGTAAGGCCATCCCGTGTTCTCAACCCCTCCTACACTCGGCCAGTTCCTTTCTTCTTCTTTCCTATTTTGTAATACAGCCAGATGGCTCTCAACAAGTCACTGGCACCATCATCTCGAACCTCTAGAGCTGTGAGCTTAAAAACCTACCTTCTCAATAACGTATCCCACTTTAAATATTTTGTTATAGTAACATAAAACAGACTAAAACATCCCACTTCATCCTGATAACCCCTATTCATTTCATAAGACTGTGGGTGTATCATTTTCTCTAGTAATACTTTCATGACAAACAGATTAGAGAAAATATTGCTCTGTGCTGATTCTCCATCTTACTACACTTACCAGACTTACCGTGTCGTATCACTTGATCTTAGCCAGAAGGCTGAGATGTGATCCATATCACATTGAAGTTACCTGATACTAAGGCTGACTTCTTATCACTAGAATACCCCTCTGGCCTCCCCTGGATCCTCATTCCTGTGATCTCTGTTGCAAGGATTCAGAAGAGACACAAAGTACAGTGTAGAAGACAGAGTTTGTTACAGAAAAAGATGGGACACCCTGAAGAGCTGGGAGCAGACAATAGCCAAGAGGCCCATGTACCAACCTACATTTTAAAATAGGCTTTATACTATTTAGAACAGAGAGGTGTTTTCCTGTCTGAATAGTTGAAAGGCCTATTTGGATTAAGTTGTGCATGTGTGTGTGTGTGTGTGTGTGTGTGTGTGTGGTCTTTTTGAGACAGGGTCTCCTGTAGCCCCAGCTGGCCTGGAACTCACTATGTAGACCAGGCTGGCCTTGCACTCACAGAGATCTGCCTGCCTCTGCCTCCTGAGTGCTAGGACTAAAGGCTTGCTCCACCATGCCTGACTTTTGGATTAACTCTTAAAGGAGGGAATGTTGGTATGTCTTTGTTATTTATCAGAAAGCCTCCAACTAGAGTTATCATGTGATGTTTCGGGTAATTCAGGATGTCTTGTATGTACTTGGCCAGAGATTCTGATCCTATTGATCTGACCAGTAATCAGAGTTCTGCTGTTTTAATTGCTGGTTTTAGGAGCTGCTGATTATGAGGAAGAGCTTCATTTTCAATGGTTTTTCAAACCTGCTAATCTCTAGCTACTTAACATGCTTTAGTATACTGTAAATTCCTATAAAATAAGGACTTTTATAACTGTCCTGGCAGAAGTGAAAATATTCTAGCAAAGATACTTGTGTCCTTCCCTTTTGCTATCAGACTATTGAAACGATGATCCCTAAAAGAACTGGGATTTCCCCAGGAATCTCATGTTAGAATAAAGAAAGAAATGACACCTTTTGCCAGCTAGGGGAGGGATTTGTCTTCTAGGGAGAGATTTCACATTGTTTTGACAACTTGCAGGACAGACTGGGAGCCAGAAGCTGGGACAATGATGTATGAAAGATAGATCAGCAATGGATCAGTGATGGACATGGCTACACTTGGACCAGGATTGATTAGGTATTGCTCACTATTTAAACTTAAACTTCACATTATACTTTATGCTCCTTGTTCCAATGTGGCCACATTGAATAAATCTCCTTTTGACAGGTGACAGGAGGGATAGATATGAGCATATTTATATGCTGCAGTATAAGGATATATTTGTACTTTATATTGTAGAAAGAAATCTGCATGTTCACCTTTTAAGTAGCCCAGCATATAAACAGCTAATGGTTCATTTGCTATGAGTTAACCTTTAATATAGATGCCATACAAATAGTGACTCAGGAATGTGAGACTAAGGGGTTGGGGTGCTACATATCTAGAGACAGTAACAATGGAAATATGCAGGTGAGGTAAGGAAAGAAATGCCAACATCATGAATCCTACAAAGCTGACTATATAACAACAGGGGTCTGTGTCCCATCCCAAGGGAAAGGGTACTATTTGAGCCTGGGAACGTCCTGTCACACAAACATAACAATCATTCTTATTGAACGCATGCACTGTGAATTTAACCCACTTTACCCAAGCATTCAAGTCTCAATGTCTAGTTTCTACCTTTAATAATGGTTTTACATTCTTAATCTCTGTTCCAGCTTTTAGCTCCCAGTGTAATAGCCCATCCCAATTTCTACAGGCAATGCCAGCTGCTAATTTCCATTGGGTTTTCATATGATGAAACCCATGGTTTTTATTCAAGCTAACTTTAAAGGTTCTCTGGGTACCCCATACACTTCGCACAAATCCTGTTCCTTTCCTTTTAGAGCCTCTTTTATCAGTCTCTTAGCCCCAGTATAATGATTCCATCTTTTTCTGTAGTCTGTATGGTGGTGTCAGTTGTCAGAATCCCTTGGATGGAGCCTTCCCAATTTTGCTGGAGTTTATCTTCCTTCCAGGACCTAATCAGTACTAAGTCACCAGGCTGGAATTGATTAACTGCAAATTCCAAGGGCAGGGTCTAGACAAGAAGTCCCTTGGACAAAGTAGAAAATACTGCCAGTACATAATGCTATGAAAATTGATCTTTGGTTTCCTTATTTGGGAAGTCCATGGATTCACTAAATTATTAGGAAAACATATGACATTTCATATGGCGACAGGCCAACATTCCATTTTAAAGCTGCTGTTAATCTGAGGAAAATCTACAGAGAAACACCTAATCCAGGGTAATCTTATTTTAAATATAAGTTTAGCTATATGTTTTATAAGAGTTTGATTTATTCTTTCTACCTTTCATGGGGTATGAAAGTCTTAATTTAATATTTATATTTTTATAAAACTTTGGACGTAAAATGGCCACAGTTGTCAGTTGAAAATCCATATTTTCTATAAGGTCATATTATAGCACAACTTGCTCTAAAATAATCTTAATCACATTACTAGCAGTATCAACTGGGAGGGAGAAGATCTCTACCCACCCAGAGAGGTGGTCCGTTATCACCAGTAAATATTACATTTTTTCTACCTTAGGTATTTTTATGAAGTCAACTTAGATTCTCTGAAAAGGTCTCAGTCCAGGAAGTCTCCCAGGTGGAGTTTGTTTTTTCATTATCTTTTTGGTTATCCTTTGGCAAGTTACACACCCTTCATAGGCCTGTTAGCAATGATATATACTGTCATACAGCCACAAGTTTTAAGTATTGTATTACATATAGCCAAGATCCCCAGTAACTCCCCTTCTTATAGGATGTGCACTAGTTAGACTCCAATCTCTGGAAATTCTTTGTCTTCTATGAGCAAGAGAACAGGTGACTTCTCAGAGGGTCTCATCATTCCTTAGGTCCTAACTGATCTTGGAGGGCAAGGGTCAAAATAATGGCTCTCCTTTTTGACCCTCTTATCCTCATTGGTATAGATCCCTAAGCAATGATTGTAGGATACCCAGAAGGACAACTTTACTAGTCTTGTAATTTTAACTTCCATGTAACATTTACATAAAGCTTGAATAAAAAAAATCTAGTTTTAAATGAATCTTGTTTTTGTTATGATTCAGTTTCCCCAAGTGGCTAAAGCCTAATAAAGTTAGTAAAAATGCAAATAATTCCCTTGATTAGACACACATTCTTTGCTCTTTTAAGCCAGTTCTTGCAAATGTTACCACGAGTAGATCAATATACCCTTAGTAATTTTTTTTTTTTTGTCTTTTTGAAGCAGGGTATCCCTGTAGCCCCAGCTGTCCTGGAACTCACTATGTAGACCAGGCTGGCCTTGAACTCACAGAGATCCACCTGCCTCTGCCTCCCAAGTGCTGGGACTACAGGTGTGCGCCACCACACCCGGCTACCCTTAGGAATTTTAATAACCTTTAATCATAAAACACATATCAGCTTTAAGTCCCATCCTCCACAAACCTGGTACAATTTATTCAGACCTTCTATCACTTGAAGTTTTCTTGGTTCTGTCCTCAGCTTTTATCTTTCATCTTTAGGACAAAATCTTATCAGACAATCCATCCTTATCTAAAAACATAACCATATATGTACACCCTTCTCAACACTTCTCTCTCATATACTTGCTATTTCTTAATTCATTTCCCTAAACAAGAATTAATTCCAGGTGACATACATAGTACATAGTAGCAAATTAAGATTACCTGTACACCTGTGCAGAGGGAGAAGCTGCGTATGCTGCGAAGCAAGATCTCTGACAGATGGCAGATGAGCTGAGATGACAGCTGGTGCTGGGGAAGGGTAGATATGTGTTTTTGGGCTTCAGGAAGAACCAAGAGACTCTGGGCATCATTATTCCTGGGCATCACTAATCCAAAGACAACTGTCAGCAGGGGAGCCCTGCTGGCGAAGTTAGTGGCAATGACAGCATGGATAGCACCAATGTCCAGGAGAGTTCACAGAACTTAGATTCTACCTGCTAGAGCCTGCTTGAGCATCACAGGTGTTTGTGTCACATCTAACCTGGCTTAGTTAGTCTACCCTGCAGTATCTTCTCTGGGGTCGTCTCACAGGGACCTGAATGGCTTCTCATTTTCAACTCTCAACAACCTTTTACATAAACCTACTGTGAAGGAATACCTCCACACAAGAGCCAAGGAAGCTTGACGCCTACTATGGCAGAACATTCCTTGGCCTCCTCACACTGCGCTGCCGTTGTACTATTTGTAATAATCCTATGTTGGGTTGCGGTTATACTGCAAGGTGGTCACCTGGAATGCCAAACAGGAAGCAGGGCCAGCTTGTGAAGCTCCCAGCATTCAGGTTCTGCCATTATTCATCTGGGTTTTCATCATTGAAGGGATAGCCAGGACCTTCAAGTTAGACGTCATTCATGCCCCCTTCCTTTTCCAGTGGAAGTTATCTATTTATTTAATATAGTACAATTTTCTGACATCTATCTCTAGGGCAGCATAATCTTACTGATGAAATATTCCATGTTTTCCTTGAGCCCTCGTCAATATGTCTTCCTGATAATAGCTCAGCAGATGGAGAAACAAGAGGAATAGCCTCAGCTTACCTGAATGATTTCTCTCCAGCACCAGGTACATGGAATGTCTCTAGTAATGTGATGTTAATCATTGGGGCAACTGGAAAATGAGAAAGGCAACCTGACTTGTGCAGTGTTGTTGACTAAAACTATTGGCTGCCTTTCTTTGTTACCAGGAGACAAGGTAATTACAGCAACCTACCTAGTTTGGGTTATGCCTACTAAGATAATAAAATAAGATAAACTAACATTGTTTGGGGCATAAATGAGCATTTTCCAAGTGATTTCAGGGGAATAACAGTGATTTAACAGCAGCAGTGGCTTTTACAACACTAAAGTGAGGTAGCCTATTTTTGGTAATATCATTGTTCTTTTTACACACACAAAAAAATAGACTGCTTGCTTTTTACTTAAGCCTAATTCCAGACATACCAAAGAGAGATGTAGGATGATTATTAGCTAATGGTGTGAACACCATTGTACTGGTTGTAGAGAATGACCCGGACCTTTCCTTCATATGCAGCTTTAAAGAAACGCCTGGGAGGCCCTGGTCTGCCAGCAAATTGCTCAAAGACAATACTCACTAGGATACAAAGTTTGCTTTAGTTGTAAGAGAAACTTGTGAATATGCCTGTGAGTTGCCTCATTAAAATCTGTGGATTTCCTTTGAAGTAAGAAGTAAAAGATGATGATATGAAATAAAATAATGGAGTGTATATGGGTGTGGGAGACCTGGAAGTAGTCCTGGAATTGGACCAAAGCTGGCAAGCTTTGAAAGGATCGAGAAATAAAGGATTTTTTCTCATTAGTTCTACATAATGCTGATATTGACTTGTGTCATAAAACTCTTTCTGACCCTGACATTACAGTCCAAGGTACCTGTGACTAATTACTTGGTTGATTTGAATTAGACCTAGATAAATAATTCAGAATCTCATTCTTAAATATTCATTCATATAAATGCTGTTTGTTTGTGATATTGTGTTAAGTAGCTGATGGCCAAATGATTTCAATAAGTTCCATATATATCAAAATGTATAGAATAAAAACAAATTTTTTTTGGTCTTTTGAGACAGGGTCTCCCTGTAGCCCCAGCTGGTCTGGCACTTGTCACGTAGACCAAGCTGGCTTTGATCTCACGGAGTTCTGCCTGCCTCTGTCTCCTGAGTGCTGGGACTAAAGGCATGTGCCACCATGGCCAGCAAGAATAAAAATGTTTGTATATAGTAAAAAAAAGATTACCTGTACGTATATTTTTTAAATTCTTTTTTTAATTTTGTATGTATATTTTGCCTGCGTGTATGCAAGTGCACCATGTGCATGCAATGCCTGTGGAAGCCCAAAGAGTGCATCACATCCCTGGAACTAGAGTTACAGAAGGTTATTAGCTACCATGTGGGTGCTGGGAACTGAATCCTGGTCCTCTGCAAGAGCAGCCGGTCTTCTTAACTACTGAGCTGCCTCTCCAATCCCCACTATCCATATTTTTAACCAAGCTTTTTTTTCCCTTAATGCAAATCTCAGAAAAACCTCTTCTCTGCTTGGATATTTACATCTTTTTTTTTTCCCCTTTTAACAAAAGTTTACATTCCAGCACATCATTGACCTTGAAGTGAGAGCCTCTTTGTGAATAAGAAAAGGCAGGGGACAAAAGCACACAGAGAGCCAAAAACCCTTGCGTGTTAACCCTGTTTATAGCTTCTAATGACAGATTAGGCACTTAATCCCTTGTTTGAGCTAAAATAGAAAGGAGCACATAGCCTAGAGTCAGCCAGAAAAGACATTCCTTTTCCTTCTGGTCCCACCCTAAAATCTACCAAAGGACTCCCTCAAAATAGAACCCCTGACTCCTCTGAGTCTCATCACAGGCTATAAGAGGGGTTACTTTTTTCTTTCTTTTTTCCATGCTGGGCACTATCTTACACTGTTCTGTCTTAATTTGTTGACGTTCACTAACCATTTTAGGGTTCCTTATCTGTGCGTTCTTTTTTCATTGTTTTGATGCCTTTCTGAGGCTAGTGGGAATGAGAGGAGCAGTCAGCCTTGCCACCTCCTTATCCAATGGCTTTTCAAGATCTGATCCCCCGGCTGCTGCTCCCAGGTTTGCCTCCCTTTGTTTTCTGGAAATAGGGAGGTGACAAACAGGACAGGAGAGCCCAGGGCTCTTTTTTTTTTTTTTTCTGGATCTCTCTTGTTACTTTACAAGGCAAATATAGGAGTTAACTTTTTCATAAATAATGTCTGGTGGCACATACCTTTAATCCCAGCACTCAAGAGGCTCTGTAGGCAGATCTCTGTGAGTTTGAGACCAACCTAGTTTATATAGCAAGTTGCAGGCCAGCTAGCTACACAGTGAGACTTTATCTTGGTAAAAAAAAGAATGTTTGAATTACCCAATCTTTATCTGAAACAAACTGCAGCCAGAAGACTGAGGGTTTACAGATGAAACATTGATAATTTGTTTTTTCCTTTCCCTGGGTTTAAGAGTTGTCTTTCTAGACCCTCAACACTCTCTCTAGTGGACTCACTGGGGGAATGTCAGAGAGAATCCTCATTTTTCCCTTTGTCAGTCCTCCCTGGGGTTACTCAATTACCATTCCCCCTTGCACTGGAGGTTTTTTTTTAAATACTCCTGCCACCACCCTTGTTTCCCATTTTGGACTAATCTCCTGACAGACGTATCAGTCACCTCTTCATCCTCGAAAATATATCCAACCATCAAAGAGTACTGGGTTCTCTTGTCAACTTTCCTTTTTTTAACTTTTATTTATTATTTTTATTTTACATGTATGACTGTATTGCCTACATGTATGTAAGTGCACCTGTACAATGCCCGCAGAGGTCAGAAGAGGGCATCGAATCCCCTGGAACTAGAGTTACAGGTGGTTGTTAGCCACCATGTGGGTGCTGGGAACTGAACCTGGGTCCTCTGCAAGAGCAGCCAGTGCTCTTAACTTCTGAGCCATCTCTCCAGCCCTCTTGTCAACTTTTCCTACCTTGGCTCATGCATGAGGTTTTGCCCAATTTCTGTAGTTACATCCCTTTACTCTCTAAATTCCCAATCATCAAGGCAGTACTTTCTAGTCCAATTTTTCTACCTTGGTTCATACACGAAGCTGCCTGGTTATTGAGTAAGGTCTCTTTTTGTCCCAGAGAGCTCTAAGTCCCCCTGCATCAGTTTTACTTCTCTCAGAAATTCTCTCAGGTCTTATCTGAAGTATTGGGGGAGCACACCACCCAGTGATGGGGCAGGTCCCATCTCCTACTCTCTAGAGAACAAGGGGCTCTTTTACAGAAACCAGAAATTCCAGACAAGGCCCCAAATTGATTGTGAGAAACTCATCCTCATTTCAAAATAAGAACACTGGAGACTAAGAGTAGTGGAATCAAGGCAGTTTAATCTATGACCTTGTAAGGCTGATGTCAGCCTAGACAGGCAGGTGAGCTGACTGAGGTAGAGAACAATCTTCATAAACCTTAATTCTTGCCCCTTCATAAAACAGGAGGTTTTAAGAATAATCAGATGAGTGTAATCTTACACATCATCAAAGCTGATCTTTCCCTCTGATGCTCACAATTTTTTTTTCTCAATAAAACTGCCTAGGTTCATATCTACATTTTACATCATTTTATCAAAAGCTTTTGAGAGTTTTAGGACATTAACCCACTGTCTTCTCAGATTGCCAGTTCTCTGATAAACACAACTTAAACATTAAATTCTCATCTGCTTATTGGCACTTTAGGTTATCTGCAGTATAAGCTCCTGTGTTCTGGCTACATTTGCCCTGCTTTGTACTATTACTTGTCTGCTTAACTGGCCTGGTAAAGGTGCACTGTGAAGCATAGCTTGTTAGGATTGCTAAGGCTCAGGTTTGACCCCAACAACTCTAGTAAAACTTTATCTTTTTATTAAAACAAACAAGTAAGAAACTTTTGGGACTTTTGGCACCAGGCCTAGTAGTAAGTCACTCAGCACATTGTAGCTATGACTATCCCTTTTAATAAATGATAAAAATAATGGGAAATTGCATCTGTTTCTGTGAATTCTTGACAGACTAGATGTTTTTTCTTTACTTCTGCTGATTTCTTCCATGTCACACTCTGTTTTGAAATTGCTTCTCTTTAAGGTTAGAGAGAAAAAAAGGAGAGAGGCAAGAAAATGAGAATTTAAGACAGTGAGGGAGGTCACAATTAAAGACCCTTATTCAAACTAAAGATAAAGATTTCACATACTCAGTATCCGAGTTTCATCACTGCTTCCAAACTGTGTGCACTCAAGTCAAGTGCACATGGTCCTGAATCTCTGAAGATGTGGATTCAAAACTCATCTCTTATAACAAGACAGAGTTATTAATGTTCTCAAGTTTCTTCAAGAAAAAAGATTTTCATACAGATCCTTACCAGATACTTTGTCTGTTTAACCTGTGACCTCTAAACTATACCTGGAAGTTTACATCTTTACACCTATTTCACAGAATGAAAAAGCTAAAGCTAGTTTCACACAATTATTAAGTGGTAGAGCGGATTTAAACCTATTTGTTTTAAGTGATCCTTTTCCTATACTACACTGGATCACTACAGAAACTTCTTTTACCTTTTTAGTATGTGAGTTGTATATGCCACCAATTCTCTCTTCTGTCAAGTGGAGGTGTTAAGAGTTAATCTTTCACGTCTATTTTCCTCTAAAATTCTGAAAAGGGGGAGAATGGAGGCAGGAAAACCAACCCTGCTAGGAGCTGTCCGTGGTCCTGACCCCCCCCCCCCACCAGTAAAGCAATAATCAGCTTGTCAGAGGCAGAAGCACAGGAAGCTAGAAATGCTTCTGTTAATAAAGGTCTTGCTGCTGCTTCTTGGGTCTTTTAAGTAACTAAGCTTGCTATCTCCTACTGCTGAGTCTATGGATTACTACACAAACCAAGCTAGTCCAAATTAAAGATGCAGGTAGATTTGCACAAACATCTCTCCCAACACACACCTGAAAAATTCCATGCATTTTACTTAAATAAATTCAGTAAAGTTTGGTTACATTTTTATTCTTTTGCCTTGAATTACAGATTCTTCCATGTGACAGGTGTTCTTGAGACTGATTTTCCAAATGTAGCCACCCTAAAAACTAAGATTAATGTAATGCGCTTTCTATGAAAACAAATAAGTCCTTTGATTTGAGCATATTTTTATTGCTCCTTCCATTTGTGCAGAGGAATGCATTACCTCATATATGTTCATGTTAAAGGACAGAAAATTACAGAATGCATAATAACATAAGCAATGGTTTAGCTTTAATCTTTTGTATTTAAATCACACACACACCACAGCATGCATGTGGACATCAGAGGACCACTTGAGGGAGTCAGTTCTCTCCTTCCACCATTTGGGTTCTGGGGTCATCAGGCCATCAGTCTTGATAGAATGTACCTTAAACTCATAAACCATCTTGACAGCCCTAGTTTCATTTTAAAAGATGTAGCAGATAAAGTGTATCTTTCCTGCTTCATTCTGTCAGTCATGGGTAGTTTTTGAATTTTGAGCCATTCTTTCTTTTTATATAAGAACTCTTTATTTAGTTTATGTGTATGAGTGTTTTGTCTACATGTATGTAATGCACCACATGCATACAGCACCCACAGAGGCCATAAGAGGAGATCAGATCCTCTGAAACTGGAGTTACAGGTGGTAGTTAGCTTCTCCGTGGGTGTGGGGAACTGAACCTAGGTCCTATGCAAGAGCGGCAAGTGATCTTCACTGATGAGCCATCTCTCCTGCTTCAAGCCACCCTTACCATTTCCATTCATCTAAACTAGAGCACCACCTCTACTCTGTCTGCTGCTCTGGCAAACGTGGTTCATGAAACATTTTAGAAGATAATTAGAAGCCAGATTATTTTACAACTCATGCACTTTTTAAAAAGTATGTTAGAATACTTACTTATTTGGGGATTAAGTCCCATAACCTAAGCCTTAATTCTGGATTGCCCACTTGTGTACGGGAATCACAGAGGATTCAGTCAGAAGAATTCTCCCCTTGGATAAGAAGTAGAAGACACATCAAGTCCAGAAAGTTGTTCTCTGACGTCCATACACAATCTTGTGCACGTGAATACCCACATACCTACCCCACCCCCAACACACACATTATAAATATATTTTAAAAATAAGAAAACAGAGCTAAAAGTAAACCCCAAACCTCATTCAGGTCCTGCTCTATGAAGAATTTTAAAATAGGAAAAAATTATTTGGTGCTTATAATGTCCTTAACTTAAAAAAAGCTACAGTAAACTATACATAGCACAACACTTATCATTTAAATCTTTTTTTATGTATGCAGTTCATCAGTCCATGGACATTTAGGTTGGTTCCATTTTCTAACTATTGTGAATAGAGCAGCAATGAACATAGATGTGAAAGTGTCTCTGTAGTGGGATAGAGAGTTCTTTTGGTAGATGCTCAGGAGTGATACAGTTGGGTCATAATGGCAGTTCTATTTCTAGCTTTTTGAGAAGGCTCCAGACTGATTTCCAAAGTGGTTGCCCTAATTTGCACGTCTACCAACTCCCCTTTCGCTACATCCACACCAGGGTTTGCAGTCATTTGTATTCTTGATGATGGCCATTCTGATTGGGGTGAGATGGAATCTTAAGATAGTTTTAATCTGTGTTTCCTTGATAACTGGGGATGTTGAATACTTCTTAAGTGTTTACTAGCCATCTGTATTTCTTCTTTTGAGAACTTTCTGTTCAATTCCATAGCCCGTTTTTTAATTGGATTGCTTATTTTCTTTTTTAAAAATATTTGTTTATTTTTGTTTTATATGTATGAGTGTTTGTCTCTGGTATGCATACACATGTGTGTAAGGACCTGAGGTGGCCAGAAAAGGGCGTCAGATACCCTGGAACTGGAGTTATGAATTCCTAGTTGCCATGTGGGTGCTAGGAACTGAACCTGGGTCTTCTGTAAGAGCAGACAGTGCTCTTAACTGCTGAACTATCTCTCCAGCCCCCCCTTTTTTTCTTACTGTATAGGTTTTTTAGTTCTTTGTATATTCTAGACACTAATCCCCCATTGTTTGAATTGTTGACAAAGATTTTTCTCCCATTCTGTGAGCTGATTATTTGCTCACTTCACAGTTTCTTTACTATATAGAAGCTTTTAAGTTTCATGATATCTCATTTGTCAACTGTTAGTCTTATTTCTACCAGAGTCTTATTCATGAAGTCTTTACTTGTGCCTATAAACTGAAGCATGCTCTCCACTTTTTCCTCTAGCAGGGTCTCAGGTCTTATGTTGAGGTCTTTGATCCATTTGAAGTTGAATTTTGTGTAGAATGAAAGTTAAGGATCTAGTTTCATTTTTCTGTGTTTTGAAATCTAGTTTTCTTAGCACCATTTTTCAAAGATATTGTCTTTTTGTCACTATATATTTTTGGCATCTTTGTCAAAAATCAGATAACTGTAGCTGTGTGGACTTATATCTGAATCCTCAATTCTATTCCATCAAGCTATCTGTCTGTTTATGTCTGTACTGTGCTGTTTTTATTACCATTAGCCCTGCATTTCTTATTTGTTTGTACTAATTCCAAACTAAGCCCATTTTAACCATGAAACACCATAAGAAATATAAAAAAATGCATACATCTCAAACTGCTGTCATTTAGTTTTTCTCCAGGAAGGAGGGATTTATTGTAGCATACCACAGGGGCTCAAGTGGCTCGAATTATGGTTTAAATGAAACTGCAACACCCATTCTCGGTCCTTCCTGAGCACTTTTTCCTCCACTTCGAACTTACTGATCTATTTTCTGTCACCTTTTCCTTGTGAAGGTTGTGCTCTGGCCTGCCACACTTGCCCATTCATCTTCCGCTCCTCATTAAATGCCAGTTTTTCCCTTTAAACATAAACCTCCTATAGGGAAAGGCATGCAACCTGGCCAAATATTTTTCTTCCCACAGACTGTACCCACTCTGTTCTCAGTAGCGTTGATGATCTGCAGGGATTATTGACTGCTCGATGCAATGTCCAACTGAAATGTCATATAATCTTAGCCTGTCATATCAAAAGGCCCAAATGGATGCTTTTTTTTTTTTTTTGCAGCTCAGATTCCTCCTTCTCCTCTGCTCTGCCCATGTATAGGTAGGAGCTGGTGGCTGGGGCTGGTACCAGGAAACTGAACAGTAAGTCTCAAGTCTGGAAGGCAAGCACAGAATCTGAAACTATAGCCAACATTAGTTGCTGCATGTTGGGTGGGGCCTGTCAAGAACTCAGGGATCAGGAGCCTGGGATAGGGTAGAAGTGGGGAAGGCAGGGTGGCAGGATGGACCCAGATTCAGGAACTGATGTGAAAATGAGAGAGCAGGAAGTAGTACCCAGGAAGGGAATTTAATCCTGAAAATAAATTTTGCTGACTGCTTTGTAAAGAATATGCATTTTAGGGGGCTGGAGAGATGGCTCAGTGGTTAAGAACATTGGTTGTTCTTGTAGAAGACCCGGGTTCAAATCCCAACACCCACAGGGTTCGAATCCCAGCACCCACATGGCAGCTAACAACTGTCCAAAACTCCAGTCCCAGGGGATCCGACAGCCTCTTCTGATCTCCACGGGCATTGCACAACACGGGTGCACTTACCTACATGCAGGCAATACATGCATACAAATAAAATAAAAATAAATAAAATTTTTAAAAAATGAATGTGCGTTTTAGTCTTCGGCTATGTTTTATGGACATTACCTTTTCTTTAAGTCAGTCCATTCCCAGCTAGAACTCTAATGGTGTTTAAAAACTATCTCTTTTGGGGAGCTGAGTGCA
>NW_008334363.1:257051-288089 GCF_000622305.1 Nannospalax galili | reverse complement strand
AATCAGGAACCAGACAAGGATGTTCACTATCTCCACTCCTTTTCAACATAGTGCTTGAAATGCTTGCTAGAGCAATAAGACAGGAGAAGTGAATTAAAGGAGCACCAATTTGATTTATTTTATTTTATATATTTTTTATTATTATATTTTATTTTATTTATTTATTTCATTTTATGTGTGTATTGCCTGCATGTAGGTAAGTGCACCCCTGTCATGAAATGCCCACAGAGGACAGAAGAGGCTGTTGGATTCCCTGGAACTGGAGTTATGGGCAGTTGTTAGCTGTTATGTGGGTACATGTGTATTACTTTTATTTTTATGTGTATGAATGTTTTGCCTTCATGTATATAGGTATACCCATGTCCTGCAATGCCCAAAGAGACCGGAGGAAGGTGTCAGATTCCCCTGGAACTGGAGTTACAGAAAGTTATTGGCTACCATGTGGGTGCTGGGAATTGAACCTGGGTCCTCTGGAAGAACAGCAAGTGTTCTTAACCGCTGAGCCATCTTCTCTAGCCCCACAAAGAAAAGTGTTAATTAATTAAAAAAAAATGTTTTCCTAAGACTGGTGAAATCTGAGACTGAGGGCAGGAACTAGGCCTTGCAGTAAATGACTGGAAAGCTCTTCTCT
This sequence comes from Nannospalax galili, assembly GCF_000622305.1. Taxonomy (NCBI): domain Eukaryota; kingdom Metazoa; phylum Chordata; class Mammalia; order Rodentia; family Spalacidae; genus Nannospalax; species Nannospalax galili. The sequence goes on along the minus strand of NW_008334363.1, from coordinate 287,458 downwards.
GATGGTGACAAAAGAGTTGTGGGAGTTGATGACAGCTTCAGCCTCTCCACACGTGTACATCTGCCTCCTCACTGCTTCGACATCCATCATTCTGATGTTTTAGAACTCTCCATTGGGTCTACTTCCTTATGGATTTGACCAGTTTCTTGACCTATTACTGGTAAGACATCATGGCCCAGTCCACTTCTCAGTTTCAGCTTCGGAGTTTCTCCCACCTCTCCCTCTGCTGTGCCTGCTGGTTTCCCAGCTGTGCCTCTGGATAGAGTTGGGTGTCATCTGGTTAACTTCTGCAGCACAAAGGTCCTGAGAGGGATCAGGCCAGGTATAAGCTTTGGAAGGAAATCAGATATCTGGGAGGAATGGAAAAAAGACACAGGGACTGGAGGTGTCTTGAAAAACAGAAGTAGGCTGGGGCTGGAGATGTCTTGGAAAACAGAAGTAGGCTGGGGCTGGCTCAGCGGTTAAGAGCACTGACTGCTCTTGCAGAGGACCCAGGTTCAATTCCCAGCATCCACATGGTGACTACGAACCATCCTTAACTCCAGTTCCAGGGGAATCCAAAGCCATCTTCTGACCTCTGTGGCCTTGCAGGACATGGTGCATTCACATACATGCAAGCAATACACTCATACACATAAAATAAAAATAATAAATTAAAAAAAAACAAAAGAAAAATAGAAGTAGGATGTTCTGAGATTCTAGAAGATAAAAGACACCAGGCCACAGCAGGATACCAGCTATGGGTTTGTGTTCAGGGGTCCCTAGAGCAGAGCCCCGAACCATGATGCCGTGCATGGCAGGAATCAAGATGGAGCCTCAGATGTTGCTCTATCTCAGGTGTTTACAATAAGTACTCAGAAGTCGCTGTCCATGCCCTTCTCCATAGGCCAGAATCTGTACCATAGAAGTAACTGTGTCTCCCTGATCAGAAGGGTGAGCTACCAGACTCAAAAGTAGGCCTTAAGGCCTAAGCTACCTGTCTGGGGCCCTCCCACCTCTCTCTCTGCATCAAGAGCCTGGGCTTGGCTTCTGCTTTTTGGTGCTCACATCTTCTGGAGACTCTTGTCTGGTCCACCTCTGGGCCTGCCCTCCCACCCTCTGCCTGGCTCTTCTGAAGCCTGTCTCAGTATCAACCCCTCTTAGCACAGACACTAGCTTGGGATGGTGTTTAATTGGCCATGTTCTTCTGTTCCATATGGACTAGATTTGTCCTTGGAAGCCCCTATTCAAGGCCGCCTCTTCTACTTCTTGTGCTTGGTAAATTCCAGGACCTTCTTCCTTGGTTCATATTCCAAACAGCCTCCTCCTTCAGCTTAGAGGGAAATGTTTGAAAGATGAGAGATAAAGATCTGTGGATGTGGAAAGATGTTTGTGTTGTGCTAAGCAGCAAAAGCAGATTACAGGATAGCTTTTATTTGTCTGCATTCATTCCAAGTCATGTGTGCACAAAGACTGCTTGGAAGAGTACACAGCAACATGCTGGGAGTAGTTGTTGCTGGGGCGTAGAATCACACCAGCCTTTACATTTCTCTTTTGTTTATCTTTATCATCTAATTATTCTACAGTCAGTATTGCTCCATTTTTAATAAAGAATACAATAGAAACATGTTGTTTGCCTCATAAATATATGAGTGAAGATAAGCCCAAGGGCCCAAACAAAACAAAGGTCTGAGAACATCAATCTGAGAGCAGACAGTTGTGGCACAACATGCTGGGCTTAAGTTGCTGAAGATAAAAGAAGATACTCAGACTGTGATTGTAAGCAGCATGCCTGGCTTTACATCCCAGCCCACCACTTAATGGCTGTGCAACCTTGGACAAGTTGCTCACTTAGCCTCTCTGTGCCTTGGGGTTTTGACCTGAAAGATGGAATAGGATTATTTTGTGCATAATCTCATAGGAATATTTTGAGGATTAACCAAATCCTCTTATGTAACAAGCACTTCAAGTGGTATCTGGTTCTCAGCAAGGACTCAAGAAGTGCTAGTGATTACTATAGGAAAAGGTAGACAGGCCTGGGCAGAAACCTCCTGGCCCTCCAATACCCATTGCCTAAGCCCCTTGGGATGATTCTTTCTCCATCCCGAAGCCCACACATTCCTTCAACTCTATCTGAGATGTCACATTCTTTACGCAAGCCTGCCTTCCCTGAGCCTCCAATCCTTAGCTTGTTTCCTTTTACCCATCACCCTCCAAGCTATCCCCAAACATCTCTGGCGTGGACTGCTGCACTTCTTCTTCTTTTGGAACTGTTAGCAGTGAAACTATGCTGTGTGTCACATGCTAGAAAACACACTAACTCCTTGTTCTATGTTTTCTGGAAAATTTCACCCAGGAACCTGCAGCATGTGTGGCTGATTGCTTCGATGGAATAGTTTACCTTATTGCTTCTCACGTACAACAAAGATTAACTGCACTCTTAAATTGGAGTCTTTGCTCCATGCAAAGACTAGAGTAGACAGGAAGTAACACCTGGATAACCTTTGTTATTCACCACCTGAGGTCAACTATACCCGATCACTAATTCCTAGATGTCTGATGGCCTCTCGGTGATGATTAGCAGTGAACCCCAGTGCTGAGTATCTGTGCTTTCTCAGTCAGTGCTGAGTAGCAGCAGGTCTCAGTGCTGAATGGTTTTGTGTGTCAGTACTGAGAATCAGCGCATTTCAGTGCTGAGTAGCAGTGTGTCTCGGTACTAGATGACAATGTGCCTCAGTGCTGAATACCTGTCTGTCTCAGTGCCGAATAGCAGTATATCTCAGTGCTGAATGACAGCGAGTCTCAGTGTTGATTAGCTGTGCATCTCATTCTTGGCCAATTTTAGCTTGAGGAGCTGCGCAAAGCTGTGCTGTTGGCCTGCAGTCAGCAGCTTTATATTTAGAGAAGGAAAATGCTAAACTTGCTAGAGCTTTGTTTTATATTTACTTCCTACATATCTTGGCAAATAAACTATCAATCGCTTCTATTCTCCATCTAGACCATACTTCCCACTCAAATGTTTTTTGCATTATATTTGCCAGAGAGCCACAGAATCTTAATTGTAGCACTGCATCAAAATCTGTCAGCAAGCTGTGGCTAAAGGATTGAGCACAAGCATGGAACACCTATTCACACAAGCCATGCATTCTGAAGCGACATTAACTGAAAACAAGAGCTCAGTGCCACACACTTAAAACATACCCTATCTGGATTAAACAGTACCTACATTATCTCTTGCTTGAAGCCTACTGTAAATCTACTAGCAAGCCCTGTTGCTATGGGAATGGAATAGATGCTCAATAAATGCATATTGATTGATTTCCTTGTGATCTTTTGAAACATCACTTTGGAATATGCAGAAATCACGTCTGCACACAAGGAGCCTACAGTGCTAATGGAACAAGGGATTTATGAGCATGGACTAAAGTAGGTAAAGTAATAGAAGAACATTAAAATGTGATGCCTGCCAGGACAGAGCTTTAGGACATCATGCCCTGGTGATGTTCTTTGTGGAAAAGTGGAACTTTGTTTCTTCAGAGCAAAATGGAGGTGATATAAATGTGTCTGCCCTGATTCTGGCCCCAGGGTCTTTGTTTATCCTGTACCATTATTGCTTTTTCTACTGAGTCTTAGGGCTTCCTTTGTGTGCTTGGGTGGAGTCAAGCATGGATAGATGGATGACTGCTAAGCTTGAAAACAAGCCTCTAAACTGGAAATTTTGTGAATCCAGATGGGCAAGTTCCTGAGTGAGAACTGATTAGAAAAGGGTTTTAGTTTTCATTATAGTTCCTAAAACACAATAGGAATAATTTGAAAAGGGGAAATGGCTTCCTTCTGAATTATTTGATAAGAAACATCACTATTACTGGGTAGTATGTAGAGATGAATTGGAGAGAGTAATACGGTGCTCTGTTAAATTCAAACCTGAATTCTGGAGGAAGGGAAGAGAGAAGGAAAGTGAGCAGAGACTGGGAAGAGAGGACAGTGCAGAGCAAACACCATATCTATCGTCTCTTCTATGTATCTAATCCATGAAGATGAAATGCACAAAGTTTATCTTATAAGAATCCAGAATTTCAGAAAAACTGAGGGGCGCGGATAGTTTCCCCAGCCTGGTTCAGCTTGACTTCTGGCTTCTACCGGCAATTGAGTGGGAAACTGCTTTTAGCAGAGTTTCTCTGCAATCATCGATAAATCATTATTCATAGCTATATTTAGACCAACAAGAATTGATCTCTAAGATTCCAGCAGCTGTTATTGACATATAGACAGTTGCTCAAAAAAAGTGCTAGAAGCAATGATTCTACATCTTGGGATGGATAGATAATAGATGGATGGACAGATGGATAAAAAGTGGAAGCTGTGTGTCTATGCGTGTCCATGTGCAATGACCCTCTTCTAATAACGTGATTTGATAGGAATGGCAAGAATTGTAACGATCCTAAGCCAGGGTTGAAAATGAAATCTTTACAAAGACAGTTAGGAAATTATTTGCTAGTTACATTAGCTGCCAAGACCGCAAGAGGAAGAGATGAGTACAATTAAGAATGTTACGGACATACAAGGTAAATTTTAGCTCTTGGTTTTCTTTTCGAAATGGGAACCACAAATAGGAACAAATATTACCTACTCTTCGTCTTACCTGGCTTCTCATAAGGATGGTTTGTCAGGGTATATAAGATGGGCCATAAGCCCAGCAGTCAGGAGGCAGAGGCAGGCAGATCTCTGTGAGTTTAAGGCCAGCCTGGTCTACATAGTGAGCTCCAGGCCAGGTGGGGCTACAGGGAGATCCTGTCTCAAAAAAACCTCCCTCCAAAAAAGAAAAAAGATGGGCCACAAGACCCAAGTCTCAGTGGGACATGGTGGCACACATTTTTAATCCCAGAACTTGGGAGGCAGAAGCAAGTAGATCTCTGCAAGTTTAAGCTCTACACAGTGAGTTCCAGGCCAGTCAGGGCTACAGGGTAAGATCCTGTCTCAAAAACAACAACAAAAACCAATAAACCGAAAAAAAAAAGATAAAAATAATCTAAGTCTCAAATCAGTTTTACATGAAGAATTAGGAAAAATGTTAAAGTGTTGATAAGCCAGTAGGTACAGATGTCCTTCAGTGCTGTGTCTTCCATGAGCATGAAGGAGGTGTTCAGCAACCACTCGTCACACAGACTAGAAACCAAAGGATACTTACTAGTATGAGCTAGCATTAGAGTCCAGTCTCATCAAAAACACCAGAATGTGACTACTAATAATAGAACTGAAGCTAAAAGCTAATTAGTTTTAATATGTCTACATAATGTCACAACACAAGTTGCTTTTCACCATTTAGAGAAGAATGAATGTCTAAGTCCTGCATCATGTGGTATGTTATACTGCTCTGAGTAAATAAATATCTTAAGTCTCTTTGGTAGTGTGCTACCATGGAGACCACAGGGCAACTCTTGATCAGGGGAGCAGATGCACATGGCCTCTTAGCTCTGTGGAAGGCCTGACTCTGGACCAGAGGCTCTCACATCATGGGTCCAACACACACTGCACACAAGTTTCCTGTCTGTTTTCAGAGCTGTGCATACCTTTCACCTGGCACATGCTAATCAGTGTGAATAATGGGAGAACATTTTCACAGTCTGCACAGGGACTTCCTAGATGTTTGAATTAAAGAGACAAAGCACTCCTGAGTGCATGTACCAGCTGAGAAAATCTGTAATTATCAGGGAGAGAGGTACTGTCCTGGAGGCAAGGGGCAGTGTGGTGTTGCTTTGGCATCCTGCTGCTCTTTGCCCTGACTCTGCCCCTGTGTGGAATGGGATGAGCAGTGAGGGGAGCCAGAGGCAATTCAAGACCTTGTTGAGATCTGCTACTATTTGCTTTTTGTTGGCTTTCTTTCATTCTCTTTCACTTTGATAGAGAAACTGGAATTTTCTTCAGAGGTTTTGTTCTGTACCTCAAGATTATTTTAGGGCATGCTATGACATTTTCATGGTTTCTTCTAGTTTTTTAAAAATAATTATGTTTTAGCCAGGTGCGGTGGTGCACGCCTTTATCCCAGCACTCGGGAGGCAGAGGCAGGCAGATCTCTGTGAGTTCAAGGACAGCCTGGTCTACACAGTGAGTTCCAGGTCCGCTGGGGCTACTGGGGGACCCTGTCTCAAAAAAGACCAAAAAAAAAAAAAAGCTTTAGTTATTTATTATTTATTTTATATGTATGAGTGTTATGCTTGCATGTTTGTAAGTGTACTCATGTTGTATGGTGTCCACGGAGGACAGAAGAGAGTGGTGGAACCTCTGGAACTGGAGTTAAGGGCGGCTGTTAGTTGCCATGTGGGTGCTGGGATTCAAATCCAGGTCTTCTGCAAGAGCAGCCAGTGTTCTTAACTGATGAGCCATGTCTCCAGTCCCTCTTCTAGTCTATATCTATGTATGTTTTTAAAATTTGAAGCTGGGTGTGGTGGTGCACACCTTTAATCCCAGCACTCAAGAGGCAGAGGAAGGTGGATCTCTGTGAGATCGAAGCCAGCCTGGTCTACACAGACAGTTCCAGGCCAGCTGGGGCTACAAGGGAGACCATGCCTCAAAAGACAAAATAATTAAAAAAAAATTTTTAGGCATCAAGGCTGGAGAGATGGCTCAGTGGTTAAGAACACTGTTCTTGCAGAAGACCCGAGTTCGAATCCCAGCACCCACATGGCAGCTAACAACTGTCTGTAATTCCAGTTCCAGAGGCTCCGATGGCCTCTTCTGTCCTCTGCAGGCATTGCATGACACAGATGCACTTACTTATATGCAGGCAATACACTCATATACATAAAATAAAAATAATGAACAAAATATTTAAAAATTTTTTCAGCCATCAATGTCAATGAAGGCATTTTAAAAAATTGTTCAGTTTCTCATGGAGAGCAAGGTCACTGATACCTGTCAGGGCCAGTCATTTGGCTTAATACAGATTATCTTCTACCAAGTTTTGTAGAGAGATGCAGTTCAGATTTTCAGTTTCTATTAAGTAAATCTCTGAACTGATATATTTATCACTGTGACAGTTCTCTTTTTAGCCAATAAATTTCCTTAACATTCATCATAAAACTCCTGATTTTTTCATCCAAACTTGCTCGTTTTCCATCCTACCCCATCCATAATATCATCCTCTTTCTCCTCGCCTTCCTCCTCCACAGAAGTTTGAATTTCTGACATTCTAATCTTTTCTTCTTACATCCAATCAATGACCACATCCTCTAGATCCTATTTCCATGTCCTCTAGAGCCTAGTTGCACATCTGTTCCTTCTGTTCCTGTCTCTGCACTTTCTCAGTTATAATCTTCATTTGATGTTACTTATTTGAGAGCTATATTAACTCATCTCCTGTTTCTATAGCAAAAAATACCTGAGATAATCCGTTTATACAAGGAAAAGGCTATTTTGGCTCACAGTGTTGGGGGTTCATGGTTAGTTTGCTGCTTTTTGGCTGTGATGAGGCAGCATAGCATGGTGGGAGCGTGTGGTAGAGCAAAACTACTTAGCTCATGTTCAGGAATGAAAAACTAAAGAGGTATGGACTCTGTGTAATCCTTTCTGAGGCATGCTTTCAATGACCTAAAGGCCCCTACCAGTCCCGTCTCTTAAAGTTTCCACACTCTCACAACGGTACTGTTCTGTGGACTGTGCCTTTACCACAAGGCTCTTTGGGGGAATACTTAAAATTTAAATTATGGCATCTGCCATGTCTCGTCTCCAGTGCTCTATGCTTGAATGATCTTCACCAAGGACACAGCAACTCATTTTACTCTTCTGGTGGACTGAGCCCAACTTAAGGGCTTTATATACTTTGTTGAATGGATAAACTACATTTAAAATCTTCTTATTATCTGTGAATTTGTGTTATAATTACCTAGCAAGATACTGGTTAAATCTTAATCTCTTCTTCTACTTTCTCCACAACTCTGTTGAGCCTGAAGCCATAGAAAACTCAGAAAGAGTGACAGAGTGGTCAAGTTTAACAACCCAGGAAAGCTCCAAAGTACTATCGAGGTGCATGGAGAAAGTCAAGTTTCCCAGACGAAGAAAGCAGCGTGGGTGTTCAGACAGAAAATGCTCAGAGTGCAGGAGGACATTGCTAATGGTTCAGGGTTCTTCAGGAAAACTTCTGAGGTGGATCACCATGAGGACTTTATTGAATTTATCTTGTAGACGGTATGGACCTTTTTATAAGAGTTTCTGAGCAGGAGGCAGATGCAATTGGAGCTATATTTAAAAAAAATCAACCATCATACAATGTGAAGAGAGACTGAAAGAATGAGAGCAAGAGAAATCTGTTAGAAATATGGTCAAAGCAGAGGAGGTGGGGCCAGTAACCTCAGCTTGAGAAGTGGAAATGGGAAAGGAGGGGTGAGGCTTGTTTTGAGAGAAGAATTAGCCATGTGTTTGTCAAATACCGCACACCTGTTGCTCCTCTACTCCACCTAGCAAGAGTCACGCTTTTATAGCTATCCTGGGTTACTGGAAAATAGCTTGCATATAATACACCCTGGGTAGCCTGAGGGAAAACAGCACTTTATCTATACTTTAGCTTTAAAATGGGAACACATATCCAACAGCTGTTGTGAAATTTAGATGTGGTCAGCATCCTGCACATAGTGAATTCTCAATAAATGTTTGTTACTTTCATCTTCTCATAACTTTGCTCACCTCAAAATAAGATTATGTCAATGTAGTGCCATGCTGTCAGGAGAAAATTGGGTTAACATTTAAATTGAAGATATAGATGTTCATACAACTGGAGAAGATTTTATTAATATGAAATGTATGTATATGGATATACTTATATTACTCACATCAAGATAAGTAAGTGAAATATTTTAATAAAGATTCATGGATGGAACTAGATTAATTCCTGAGAACTAAAGGATCTGTGGTCATTGTTGCATCTCATTCTGAGAATAAGTACAAGTGAACATGTCAAGAATTATGACAATCATTGTGCTTCTGTAAACTGATTTCTTACATATTCTAATTACATTTTTTAAAATTAGTAACAACTCTGTGTTCTTTAGCTTTCCCAAACTGGGACTTAATTCAGTTCCTGATGCAAAACAGTGTATAATTTTTATGTAAGATGACATATTATTAAGTCAAAGGAGTGACAATTGTTTCTCTAACTTCTTAGTAACAACAAAAGGGAACTTAAGCAAATATCTAATTTATAAAGTGTCCTGAAAAAAGTCACTGTGTCATCATTATCAGATTCTAAGCCAAGATAATATCAGAGCTGCTCACATTTTTAACTTTGGAAAATTATCTAAGATTTTGACTACTCAGGGAATAAAGATTTCAAAAGGTCTTAGAAATGCCATTGTGAAGATCTTATTAGGATTATGTTTGAGAGCTGTTCAGTTATAATAATCATAAGAATGCTTGACAGCTGCATCTCTCACACTCAGGAACCCAAGACTGGCTACCTCACAAGTTGTTTACACATTATTTCAGGGAGCAGTAACTGTCATTTGCATCATCAGAATTCCCTCCACCATGATATCTTATTCCCTCCAACCTTGTTCCCAAATTTAATTTGACCACATTAGCATGATATTGGTTCATGGAGATAAGAACTCTGCCTATCAGGTAGCCAAATATTTATAGAAAACAAAGGGGTAATGAAGTCCTTAGTAGTTATAGCAGGATCCCATTTTACAAGTTCTCTGTATCTTTTCTTATCTGCTAGAACAATGAATGACTTTTTGCTCTTGGAGATATACATGTTCAAGTATTTAGTACTGTGGCTTGGATTTTAAAGGTCTCTCAAAAGCCCAAGTGTTAAGGGCTTAGAAACAAGTCTGGTGCTATTGGGAGGTTGTAGACTCTTTAAAGAGTTGGACTCTTGTGTGAGGAGGTAGGTCATTGGGAACATCTCTGAAGCAGAAATGGAAAATGGGGCTTCTAGCTCTTTTTCATGTGTTTCTTGGCCATTATGAGATAAGCAGTTACCACTTGGTATCTACCATGATGCTCTGTCTCACCATGGGCTTATAGCAACAGAGCTAACCAACCATGGACTGGTACTTCTGAGACCATACTCAAAATAAATTTCCACATCTTTAATTATCTCAGGTATATTTTTCATTGTGACAGAAAGCCAACACATTTAGGATCAAATGTTTGCAATTTGCCTTCAAATGAGAGAGAAAGAGAGAGCAAGAGTGAGAGCAAGAGAGAGAGGGCGAGAGAGAGAAACACAAATGATGTGGCAGTGTATAGACAATGGCAAACATACAGGTATTCAATTTATTTTTCCTTCAATTTTCCTTTACATTTGGAATTTTTTCAATATAAAATTGGATAAAAACTTAATAATCGGCCAGGCATAGTGGTACACAGCTTTAATCCTATCATTCAGGAGGTAGGCAGGTCTATGTGAGATGGAGGTAGGCCTGGACTATATGGTGAGTTCAGGTCAACTGGGGCACCAGAGAGACCTTGTCTCAAAAAATCAAAATTAAAACACAGAACACTTCCGTCAAAGACCTTAACCTATGTGAGGAAGAACCCTAAAGATTTAACAGTAATTGAAGGAGACTACAATTTGTGACTTCAATAAAGGTCTAGAAATAAAGCAAAGACAACCTTTCTAAAAGAGGAAATTTTGTCTTCATTATGTTAACTGTGAGTCTATTGGCTTGTTGTTGTTGGTAATGATTAATTCATTTCTTTTTGTTTGTTTTGTTTTGTTTTGTTTGAGACAGGATTTCCTGAAGCCCAATCTGACCTGGAACTTGCTGTGTAGACCAGGCCAGCCTCGATCTCACAGACCACCAACTGCCTCTGCCTCCTGGGTACTGGGATTAAAGTCATGTGCCACTACGCCCGGCTGATTAATTAATTTCCTAAGGTACTTTTAGATTTATAAAATAACCAAATAAGTAAGTACACAGATTTTCATGTACTCACCTTCTCCTCAGAGTTTCTTCTTATAAACATATTAGTATGACACATTTGTTACAATTAATGGACAAATACTAATGCATTTTTATTAACTAAAACCCACAGTTTACTTAATTTTTTATTCTCTGCATTCTGACAAGTGTGTGATACGTATCCCCCATCACATTACCACCATAGCAATTGCAGTGTTCCCCTCAAAGTCTATGCTCCATCTGTTCAGTCTTTGCACAGTTTACTCACTTTTCTAGTGAAGGCATCTTAGTTTCTTCCAGTGTTTGGTGATTATGGATAAACATATGTAAAACTAGGCTTCAGTGTGTATGAAGCTACTAAGTTGTCTTCCAGAATGCTTGTGCCATCTTGCATTCCCAGTACCAATGAGTGAGGAGGCCTGTGGCTCTGCATCCTTACCAGTACTGGGCATTGTTATATTATTGAATTTTAGTCAATCCAGTAGGTATGCTGTATGCTGTGCTAGTTAATTGTTGTTTTAAGTTATAATTCCCTAATGGCACATACATACTTATTTGACCTCTGTATGTTGTCATCCCTAATTTGATGAGGGGATGAAAGGTCTGTTCAGATACCTTGCTCATTTTTAAATTGCCTGCGTTGTCTTCTGAGAGCTCAATGGCTTTCTATAAAGAGGGTGTTCTCATGAATAAATCAAATGGAAGTCTCTTATCATGAGTTTATTTATTCAGCAACTTCAACAGGTACTGCTACTACCACACCTAGGATCTGCATTCTTTTTCTCTCCTACTAACAGAAACTTGACATTCTTCTGTCTTAAAATACTTGGTATTTTTGTCTCCTTTGCAGCCATGTCACATGAGTCTAAGAAGCAGCAAACACAGGATGATGATTGGGGCTTCCCAGAGAGACTGTTAAAGGGGCCTGACTCCATTGGCATGGACCTCATTATCTTTTGTCCTTTGCCTGTCCCCCTATACCGTTTTCTGAACTTGATGCAATGTCTAGAAGAGCAGTCTTGTGAAGGTGATGGCAAGAGCCACAAGGCAAGGCTCTAAAAAGTGTGATACATAGGACACCTGATACACATGACACCATGGAGCTAGTGCAGAAACTTGTTCCAGAGTTGTTTAATGATGTAGTACATTTGAAATAAGTTCAATATACTATGGGCATAATACTAAAGACATAGTATACTAAACTACATTTTCAGTAATACAGTACCAGGCATTCATGGGACGAGAGGAGAATGAAATAAGGACGTTATGCTCACAGAACTGATATAATTAAAAGAACTGACCCATATGAAACAAACTTGAATACTCCATGAAACTGACTAGTGCTCAGAGCCAGTGCAAAGTTAGTCTGGGGCAACTCAAGTAAGGTAAGGGTTACTGAAGAGGGAGGAACCAGGAAAATGCAACTAGGGACTATCAAAAGGCACTCTGGATAAAATGTAACTAGCTTCTGTCAAAAGGTACTTTGGGTGTCCTATGCCTTCAGGATTTTAAGTTTTCAATCAATGACCCAAATATAGACATGGCAGCCATTCCCCTGGGTGAGTGAAGATGAAAAGAAGCAAAGACAATTTTAATTTGAATGTCAATTCGACTTTGGGCTCAGCATAAATTTATCATTCTAGTAGCAATGTTTCGAGTACTGGGTCACTGAAATCCTATTTACCTCATTACCAGTATATCTCACACTGATATGACATGGAAACCAGCACGTTTCGTTTTAGTAGAGGTTTCAAAATCTTTCCTTTGAGGGTGGTGTAGATTCTGTGAATGGCTTTTCTATCGTCTTTCTGGTCCCACGAATTCTGCTAAAAATGCTTTCAGTTGTTACACATTTCCCCAGCTTTTAGTTGTCACTAGCAGCTCCCTTGTTCCATATCTTTAAAGACAATGGCAAGACAACCGGAATTAGTTTTTCTTGTGCTTTTTACTGGGATTTGAAAACATTTTTATGTCTTTCCATTTCGTGATCTTATTTGTAAATAAAAAAACGTGCAAATAAGACACTTGCATTATTTCCATTTGGTATTTTAAAACTCACTTTCCTTGGAAGCTGGAAGAAAACACTTGGCATTTCTACTTTCCTTCCCTTTTCTCCCATCTTTTTTTGTTTATTTTCTCCCTTATCTCAGGTCCAAGTTGGTAGTACAGGAATATCCTATATTTAGTACGTAGTGTGCTTTTCACACAGGTGAGGTCAACAGAAGTTGGGAAAGGAGGAACACTGAGGGAAGAAGACTGCAGATGGAAAAGATGGGAAGATTTTTAAAAATTTTATTATTTTTATTTTATGTGTATGAGTGTGTTGCCTGAGATGGGAAGATTTTGAAGGCCGAGTGTTAACGAGTTTGGAGCCTGGCAAGGTGCCAACGGATGACAGGGTTGTAATTCTCTCAGGGTTGAATGCATGCTCAGCTCTGCAGGATGGCTGAGAACATAACAGGTGGACAGACGTCTGCTTCCAGGTCCCAGGTGGGAACTCGTGTTCTGCACCCACATGGGCCCTTCCAATGAACTCGGCCCCAATACCCCCAGCTTTCCGCGGCAGGAGTCCAGCCAAAGCCTCAATTCCAAGCGGGGGAGGACAGGGGGGAGGGCCACCTCCTCCGCAATCCCCCGCCCCCGCAGCGCCAACGCGCCGCACTCCTGCCGGCTCCCCATTGGCTGCAGCGCTCGCCAATCGATGCGAGGCGGCCCTGAGAGTGGACTGCGGTTGGTGGAGCCGGCGTTGAGCCCCCCTCCGGCTCTCGTAACCCCTCCCGGAGGGGGCGTGGCCGCGGCGGCCCGGCCGGGGGCGGTGTCTGTTGCTCCGCTGCACTGTGCGGTGCGGGCGGGGGAGCCGGGCGGTCGTGGCCGGCGGGACCATGGAGCTCGGATCGCCGCGCCGGCGTCGGTGGGACAGCGGAACGGTGAGTGCGACTGTGGGCCCGACTCTGCGGTGCAGGCGCCCTGCCCCGCTCGGGGCGGGCCTGTCAGGGGGAGGCCGGGGGCCGGCCCCGGGGCCCCTCAAGTGAACTTGCTGCATCGCCCTGCATCGCCACCTGCGAACCCGCGGAGTCCCTCGGCGGCGGCTGCTCGGGTCCCTCCGTGCGGCCCCGGTATACGCGCCCGGGTTGCAGGTGGCGCCGGGCCGCGTCGGGACCTGCGCATCCCTCCCCATCCCCGGCCCCGCGCCGTCCCGTGTGCGGCCTGGCCTGCGCCGCCCGCCGGGTCCTGCAGGCCTCGCGGTCGGTGCCTGTGGGCTCCGTGGGCTCCGCGGCTTCTCGGCTCCGGGAGCCAGGCGGGCTGCGCGCCCCGAGCTGCTAGCTTGATGCTGACCGCGGATTCGCCCGTCGCTCGGCTGGGCCCACGGGGCCCGACCTTCGCGCCTCGACCGCCAGAGCCGCTCAGAGCGCGCAGTCTTTTCCTCTCTGCCCTTGATACTTACCGGCCATGGCAGTTTGGTCTTGGTTTGGCCTCTCTGCAGTGGAGAGTAGAGTTCTTAATTATTGAGAAACTATGCGATAGGCCTGGATGAATGGAACATGACATTTTCTTGGCTGCTATTGGGTAGAACAAGGAATTTTTTTTTTTTTTTAAATCCAGGGATAATTTTAATATGGTGGTTTACTTCTAGCAATTGTTTTTCCAGTTTTCAAAAAACGAAGGTTAAAAAGACTCGTTTATTGCGACGAAGCTTTTAAGTTCAAATGCCCGATGGAGTATGATATTTTGACTTTTAAGATTCCTAATCCACATTTTATAAGGAGAGCGGCTAGCCATTTGAAATATTTTGCATTTTAAAAGTTTGGTTTGTTAAAAACTTAAAATACCTAGGTCTCTGTCTCAAACCGAGTTCATTGGCTGTTTTTGTATATGCTTTACCAAACTTTCCTTTTCAAGTAGTGAAACAATGCTGTGATTCTTTACAGCGAGTTCTTCTATCGACTTGAGAGGTTAGCCCAGAGAAAGCTGGTTTGACCTTTCCCAAAGGCAGTTAAAAATTGTGTCTTCACTGTTAGCTTCTAGGGTTCTAATAGCTTTCTACTGGCACCCATTTTTCTTAATTCAAAAGATCTTCCGAATCGATTGTCGAGAAAGTTGTGTTGTTTCAGATGTTTAAAGCTCACTGGATTGTAAAGTATGACTTTATAGATTTATCACTTGGCCCTGTGTTTGTGTTGCCTTGAAACAGTGAAAAGGAGCTTGTTCCAAATCCATGTAGAAAGAGTGCATTTGTACTTCCTGGCTCTGGTGAAGTTGCTTTATAGCATTCCTGATCTGTTTGCTTAAAATATATGATCTAATTATCAATGATGTCTAGAGTAATTCCAAAAATTCTGCACACAAAGGTGGGAAACACTTTACTAAGCAGTCACGCCAGTGACACTTCTGTCTTGGTCCATTGGCAGTGTGTCTTTGTAGACATGCTTCACAGTTTCCATAGAAACTTGCATGTTGACAAGCAATTTTTTTGACTGCTGGATGTTTGGATTAAAATGTGTCATAATGTAGAAAGAATTGTCTGTACTCATCATGGACCAGCACTACTGGTCTTCTGGTCTTAGGAATTTCTTTTGAAGAGGACAGGTTATGTTTTTCACTTGAGAGTGTCCCTAAATTGCTGTGCAGACAAATTGCTCACCTTCTCTTAAGTTTTATTTATTTATTTATTTATTTATTTATTTATTTTTACCACTTCCTTAAATTCAGTTTTGATGTGTGTATGGTGTATGCATGTGTGTCTAGGGGTGTGCATGGGTATGTGCATGTGTGTCTGTGTGTGGGGTTCCTCTGTCAGTCTGACTTATTCTCTTGAGAGTCTTTCACTGAACCTAGGGCCCCCAGTTCTGCTAGCTAGTGGCCACCAAGCCCCAGCAATCTTGACTCTGCCTCTGCTCATCCCCCACCACTGGGGTACATAGCCACACCCGGCTTTTTACCTGGGTGTTCAAGATCTGAACTGAGGTGGGTCCTCATGCTTGTGCAACTAGCACTTTTACCCACTGAGCCATCTCCCCACATTCAGATCATTTTTCGTTCGATTTTGTCTCTTGCTTTACTTGGGGCATTTGGAACTGAATGCTGCTTACAGCCCCTGCATTCTTCAGGGCTGGTTCTCTCCTGTAACTTAATCTGATGCCGGTGATGCAGGAATATTTTACTCCAGTAACACATAAATAACACGCATTGTAACAAATATTGTTTTAGAGATATGGAACAAAAAGTGACAGTTTCCTCCCCCCCTCTTCTACCCATCCTAATGCTGTTTCTTCAGGGGTAACCGTACTTAATACTATGGAGTATATCTGTGGTGGTTTGAATGTGTGTTTCTCATAGGCTCCGAATACTTGGATGCTTGCTTGGTCCACAGTTTGTGGTCCTGTTTGGGGAGGGTCATGGAACCTTTGGGAGGTGTGGCCATGCTGGAGGAAGGTATCAACTGGTTGTGGGCTTTGAGAGTTCCTAAGCCTTGCTGTTTTTTTCCAATTTGTTGCTTCCTGTTCCTGCTTAAAGATATGATCACTGGGCTTTCTGCTTTGGCTGCCTCTTGCAGCCATGCCTCTCTGCCATAATGGATTCTTACCACTGTGGAACGGTAAGCCAAATAAACTCTTCCTTCTACAAGTGGCCTTGGTCATGGTGTTTTATCACAGCAACAGAAAAGTAGCTAATACAGTATCTTTTCAGATTTTCAAGTGGGCTTTTCTATTAAAAAACGATCAGGTGAGTGCTCACTACATACCAGGCAGTTTCTTATTCACTGGCATTACAGAAATGAGAGATGTGAGCTTTCAAGGTATTCGTAATCTACTCTGACAGACAGTGCAGTGTGCTAAGTGCTGTGATAATAGAGAGGGATGAGCAAGCTTCATGGATAACCTAATGCGTTCATTCACATGTTTTCATTCTTCAGGGTACTTTAGTAAGAGTTTTTAACCCATGGTAGGAGTATATTAATAAGCAGGACAAATACCTCTGAACTTACTATGTAGTTTGGGTCATTCATTATAGTGTGTGCCCTGAAAGGACTAGCCATTAAAAGTTCAGAGGAGAACCACAGACTAGAATTAAGGGACTATGCCAAGATGAGAAAAGTCTCCTAGAGGAGGCACATGAAAAGGAATTGCTTATCATCTAGGTTGAGAAAGAAGTGTTCAAAGATATGGTCAGGGTGCATTGGAACAACTGAAAACAGCGTAAGTTTAATATAGCATTGGGGTAGGGAGGAAGCATGGGGAAGTAGCAAGACGTGAGAAAGGAGAATAATTGGACTGTACTGTACAGTGCAGGCAGTTGCTGGTGTTTGGAGTTCGAACATCAATGGACAGTAGGGTATGATCGAAGGATTTTGAACAGAAGAAGGAAATGGCCAGTTTACCCTTTGGGGAATGAATTGAAGGGAGAAAACTGGAAGGAGGAAGATTTGAGGTGGTCGATTTGCTTGGAGTTAGCCTTTGGTTGGATGAGTATATGTGATTCAGGGGAGAGGGATCTTTTAAGGAAGTGCTCTGTTGTCCTTTGTGGTTTGGTGATTGGGTGATGGCCCAGTGCTTCCATGCTTAGATGGGGGGTAACACTGGTGGTGGAGGTGGGGAGATGAAGGGTCACACTTAGCCAGGTTGTCTCAGCTGCAGTGGCAGTGTTCTGTTGTCAGCTCCATGAGATGTCTGGGCCAGAGCTGTAAATACCAGAGTTCCTAGCCCAGTGTGAAGACTGTCTGAGGTGCTGCAAGGAACCCACAGGGAGACAGTGATGGTTTAAATTACTGAGGAAAACACAGTAATTGCCTGACCTCTGTCCACCCCTGTGAAAACAACCATCAAGGTAGTTAAATTTCCAAAGTAGATCACCCTCTGTTCCTTCCAGTGACCTCATCTTGGCAAAAAAAGTTTTTGTAGGTTGTTGCATTAAAAAAAAAGTCAGCATGGGAAATATGGAGCATCACAGATGTGCATTTAGGGGCTTGTTCAGAGAGATGAGAGGAAGTATATGAGAAGGCATTGGTCAAATGGAGGACTGAGCAGGAAGTGTGCGAAGATGGTCAGGTGAATTAGTGTGGAACAAGAATTGAGGGAGAGGTGCCAGAGTGACTGTAAGCCAGTGCTCAGTAGGTACACCTGTACCATTATTAAATACCAGTTTCAGTTAAGAATGAAATAAAGGGGTCAGTAGTTAAGAGGACTGACTACTATTGCAAAAGACCCGGGTTCAGTTCCCAGCACTCAAATGGTGGCTAACAACTGTCTGTAACTCCAGTTCCAGTAGATCCAACATTATCTCTTCTGACCTCTGCAGGCATTGCATGCATGGGTGCACTTAATGTACACGTAGACAAAACACTCATACACAGAAAATAAAAGTAAATAATTTTTTAAAAGAATGAAATAAAAGTTCCATTCTTTTTTCTTTTTCTTTTTTTTTTTTGGTCTTTTTGAGACAGGGTCTCCCTGTAAGCCCCAGCTAGCCTGGAACTCACTATGTAGACCAGGCTGGCCTCGAACTCACAAAGATCCACCTGCCCCTGCCTCCTGAGTGCTGGGATTAAAGGCGTGCGCCACCACGCCTGGCTAAAAGTTCCATTCTTTAAAGTTAAAAAATTGTTAATTTTTTATGTGTATGTTTATACTACACACATGTGTGATGTCCATGCAGGCCAGAAGAGGATATTGGATCCCTTGGAACTGGAGTTAAGGACAGTTATTATCCATCATGTGGATGCTGGGAACCGAACTGGGTACTCTGCAAGAGTAGCCAACATCCTTAACCACTGAGCCGTCTCCAGCCCCAAAAGTTCCATTTTTCAAATTAAGAAAATTTTGTGTGCTTGTATACATGCATGTGGGTATACGTCTATATGTATATGTGTATATGTGCATGTTTGTGGAAGCCAGAGTTCAACCTCTGGTATCCTTCCTCAAGAGCTGTTTGTATTTATTTATTTATTTATTTATTTATGTTTGTTTGTTTGTTTGTTTGTTTGTTTATTTTTGAAATAGGGTATCCCTGATGCCTGGAGCTCTCCAATTAGGATAGGCTGGCTGACCAGTAAATCCCATGGATCTGCCTGTTGTCAGCTCCCCAGCACTGGGATTGAAAGCAAGTGCTATCATATCTGGCTTTTTACGTTGGTGCTGGGGATTGAACTCAGTTCCTCATGCTTCGTGGCAAGCCCTTTACCAATTAATTTATCTCCCCAGCCATTTTTGTATTTTTCTGGCCAGCTGAATTGTACCCCCCCCCAATTTCATATAGATACTAAATTGTTACACCATAAATAGTTAAAACTTCATCACTCAGTAGACAGTTATTCTAGCCTAAGACAGGGTGAAAGCTTTGGTGTATCTGTCTGCCTGTATTTGTTAGTGAATGCTTTTGGTTAGATGAGGATATTCAAGCAGCAGATAGAGTGTAAGAAAAGGAAGGAGTGGGACAGATGAGATTCGAGGACTCTGGCATTGAAAGTCAGGCACTAGGTAATTGAGAAGCCAGAAGGTCAATGGTATCCAGGGGAACCTCAGCCAGGAGTGCCCTTTACCAGGGTTCGCTAATGAGTGGGTATTGGGAATGTAGACTGCCTTGTTCATGAACTTTGGTAGTACTTAAGAAGCATCTTATTGCGGCAGATGGAGACTATTACAAAGTTCCACAACTGGTCAGACACAGAGAATAGGTCACTGTCAGATGCCCAGCCCTAAGTGATACATTTACAGCACAACCTCTACACCTGAGACTCAGAACATCACAGAAGAGGGGATGGAAAGAATGTAACAGCCAGAGGGCCAAGACACCTGCTGCTAGTTAATAAATTCTAGACACGATAGGGAAGCTGCATGAATGAATCTCTACAGATTAGTAGTCTGACAAGAGCTGCATAATGACAAAAGCAGTTGACATGCCAAGGTGGAAGAAATGTCATGGGATCTCACCTCAAGATGAAGAGTTACAGGCAGGCTATTACTGCTGAGGGAGGGAGAGTCACTTTTCTCCAGGAAGTAGCTCCTTGAGAAGTTGGTTATCTGATCCCAAGTGGGCAGCCCTAAACGTAAATGGACTTGATTCATTATATATACATATATATACACACACACATATATACACACTGTATATGTAAATGTATATATGTATATGTAACAATAATCAAAAAAGAGGACAAGTAATTAGAAAGGAGTTGGGGGGAATAGGAGTTCGAGGGGGACTGGGGGGGTGGAAATAATACACATACATATTCATGTACAAAATTTTCAAAAATAAAAAGTATTACAAACTTTCGTGATGATGGCAAAAGGAGGTTACAGGGACGGGGGGTAAAGGGCAGCTTCGTTGATTTTGGTTTTACAAGGACGGCTTGAGCTGGTGTAATGAACTAAGACAGGAAGGTATTAGAGAGATCCCTCTGCATGGTGACTTAAGATGTCTCTTGGGTTCAGCCCTGGGTATGGTTAGTGACTTCGGTGAGTGCTCTCCCAAACCTTATTGCTGTGGATTAGGAAGCGAAGGTGCTAAGGGAGAGGAGCCAGCCAGAGTAGAGAGAAGGCCATTTCCTTTTTCCTCATTGGGTACTAGAGAGGGGCATCTGGTACAGAGTAATTTTTTTCCTTCCTTTCCCAAGGCATGACGATTTTAGAAGTGATTGGTTCCTTTCAGCATGGATTCTGGTGTGGCTTAGTCCTTCTTTGGGTGCCCCTTGAGGTGGGTTGTCCTTAGAGTAGAGTGTCTTCCTTTGCTGGTTTGTTTTAATGAATGTCTGCCTCAGTAATGTCTTTTCACTCACCTCAAGGCCAGCTTTGTGTCAGAATCTGTCCTCCTATCTTGGTAGATGTCCTTAGATAAAATGGTTTTCCCATGCTCAAATTTCACTCGCTCGCTCTTCCTTCTTTTTCCCTGGCTTGTGCCTGATATTGGAGGTTAGTACTTTTCTTCCAGGGACTCCTTTGTTTTGTTTTGTTAATTTTAGATGCCCCGAATAGTCCACGGTGCTTTCCTACGTTTTAGGTTGTGCCTCTGAGCCTTGGTTCTGATCTCAGCATCTGGGGTCATTGTACTTTTTTTTTTTATGATGGTACTAACAAATCTAGGGTGTTACACATGTAAGGTATGCATTTTACCACAGAGCCCTTTGAAAACTTTTTAATTTTGAGGCAAAATTTCACTATACCCAGCTGGCCTTGAATTCATTGTGTAGCTCAGACAAAACCCAAGATCTTCTTTTCTCAGTCTCCTGAGTAGTTGGAATTATAGGCCTGTGCCATCAGGCCTAGCCCGCCGCTTTGCACTTTGAAAGTTTTACTGAGGCCTGTTCTTAGTGTTCCCTCCACCACCAACTCATGGAACAGTGGCCTGGAAACTGATCTAAAGATCACTTCTGATGTATTACATATTACACATACACACACATACACATTTATATATGTGGTTTTGACCTTTTAAACCATTTTGTTTTATATTGTTCCTTTTTCAGTGTGCTAGTCATCTTTCTGTTACTGTGACAAATGCCTGAGATAGCTGACTTACAAAGTGAAAATGTTTATTTTGGCTTATAGTTTTAGAGGTTTTAGTCCATGATCGATTGGCTTTATTGCCTTTGGACCTATGTCAAGCTGTCATATCCATGGTAGGAGTGACTGATTGCTTCATGGCCAGAGTGAGAAGTGTAGAACAGAGACCAAGTTCCTTCAGTTCCATGCCCCCACTGACCTGAAACTTAGACCCTACCTCTTAAGTTGCACCACTCTGGGGGTCTAGACTTTAACATAAGGACCTTGGGGGATATTCAGAATCAGCTGTAGCAGTCAGTCCATGTGTTTTGAATGCCTGTGTCCTAGGAACCACTGTAGTTACTTGTTGCTTAATGAGATTGACGCTTTACTGTCAGAAAGTTTATACAGATTTAGTGTCCCAGAATGCTTGGGATCAGATGTGCTTTGGATTTTGAAAGTTTTTGCATAAACATATGAGGTATCATGAGGATAGGACCCAAGTACAAACACAGAAGTCACTAATGTTTCCTGTGTAACCTCAAGTTAATCTTTTAAAAAATTACTGATTTTTATTTTATGTATGAGTGTTTTGCCTGCATATATGTAAGTGCACCCATGTTGTACAATGCCTACAGAAGTCAGAAGAGAGCTTTGAATCCCCTAGAGCTGGAGTTAGAGATGGTTGTTAGCCACCATGTGTGGGTCCTGGGACCTGAACCATGGTTCTCTGTAAGAACAGCTCCTAACCACTGAGACATCAAGTTAATCTTACAGAATATTTTTAATAATTTTGTACATGAAATAGAGTTTCATGGGGGGAATTTTCTACTTGTGTCATGTGTTAGTGCTTAAGTTTTAGGTTTTGAATTTTTAATTTTTTATTGAAAATTTTTTTATTATTTAATTTTATGTGTATGAGTATATTGCCTGCATGTATGTAAGTGTACCTGTGTTGTGCAATGCCCATGGAGGTCAGAAGAGGGCCTTGGATCCCCTGGAGCTGGAGCTACAGATGGTTGTTAGCTGCCATGTGGGTGCTGAAAATTGAACCTGGGTCTTCTGTAAGAACAGCCAGTGTTCTCAACTGCTAGCCATATCTCTAGCCTCTATCTCTCTCTTTTAGATATCTGTGTGTGTGTGTGTGTGTGTGTGTGTGTGTGTGTGTGTGTGTGTGTGTGTGTGTGTGTGTGATGGAACTCCTGGAGCTCTGCAAGAAATGCTGGACCAACTACTAACAATCCAGCACAGCTCTCAAAGACCACCAGGGCTGCGGGAAGACAGTTAGTGCCTATGTGAGGAGACACTGAACAAAGAAGACCTGAGACTCCTCACACAGTGGGATGTGTGTGGTCAGAGAAAAATTTCTGGGAGTTAGTTGTCTCCTTTCACTGCGGATTTGGGGGAATCCAACTCAGGTTGTCAAGCTTGGCAGCAAGTGCATTATCCATTGAATTGCCTTGTCGGCCCAAGATTTCGTTTTGGATAAGCAGTGTTCATCCTACAGTGAAGTAAAACAGAAGAGGTGGTTCTTCTAATTAGCTCATAAACTACTATGGGTAGGAACTGGCAACATGGTGCCTCCACATTGAGGTCCTCTAAAGAACATTGCTCAGGTCTTCTCCTTTGTTGAGTCTCCATCGGCATTGACTGTCTTCCTGCAGCCCTGCAGCCCTTGTGGTCTTTGAGAGCTATGTTGGATTGTTGTGGTTGGTTCAGTGCATTTTCTTACCAAGCTCCAGCAGTCCATTTCAGCCCATCTTATACCATCTTCTCATATAGAGCTTTGATCCATTTTGTGCACAAAGCTCAGTGAAATTATATTGCAGTAAGAACACATGGGTGTGATTGACTGAACTAGAATTTGTGTGACTGTATCTTACCAGCAAAGTGGTACATTCTTTGCCCACAGTAAATACTTAACAAATATTTTTATATTGACTGAAGATGGCATGAGGTTTCCTTAATAGTTATATAACAATCATTAGACACTACATAATACTTATGTAACTATAACTGTCAATGTATTTATAAAATCTGATCTGAGTCATTTTGCTCTACTAATGTCAGTCCCTCAAAATCAGCACATGATAGTCATTTTTTTTTTGGCCTGTTTTTATGTGGTTTTCTGCTAGGATAGTACTCTGGCAGATTTCAACTCTGAACTGGGTTGGTGACTCTGCTGGGCCACATTTCTAAGTTAAGAATTAATATTAATGGAGGAGCTCAGACATTTACTTCCTATGATGATTGATTGGAAGAAGCTGGGGCCCACACTGAGGGATGATATTCACCAGAAAGGGGTGTATGGGGGGAGAACAGGAGAACAAGTTCTGCTGTTAGTGTCATTCTGAGATAGACTGGTATGATTATATTGAGGAGAAACCCGCGTTTTCTATCTCTTCATAAGCAAGAGGTTAATTGTGGAGAGATTATAATTTTCCTATTGTACAACATGTGTCCATTTGCAATATAGAGAAACACATTTTATTTTATAATGAATCCTGTAGAATTTAAAAATATATTTCTGTTTTGGGGTTGGAGAGATGGCTCAGAGGTTAAGAACACTGGTTGTTCTTGCAGAAGACCTGGGTTTGAATCCCAGCACCCACATGGCAGCTAACAACTGTCCCACATGGCAGCTAGCAACTGTCCGTAACTCCAGTCCCAGGGGATCTGACAGCCTCTTCTGACCTCCACAGGCATTGCATGACATGGCTGCACTTACCTACATGCAGATGATACACACATACACATAAAAATAATAAATAAAAGTTAAAAAAAATATCTGTTCTTAGTATTTGTCGCTGTTCTTTTTACATCTTTTAGAATTTATTATCTTGTTTATGTGTGTATTTTGTTTCTGTCTTTTAAAATAGGATCTCATCTAGCCCAGGCTGGTCTTGAACTACTCATTCTCCTGTCTTCACCTGCGGATTGCTGGGATTACAGGCTTGCACAGTTAGGTAGCTGGCCATTGACCATAATCAGCTTTGGACCTCACCTTCTGTTTTCCTTGTAATATACTAATCTTAAGGGCAGGTAAGTATCACAGTTGCTCTTTTTAGAATTTGAAATGCCACGCCAAAGCAAGAAGAAAGCATCACCACTGTCCTTCCTTAAGATTTAAAATACAATATAGTGCTTACCTAGCATGCATGAAACTCCGGGTTCCATCACCAGCATCCTATAAACAGACTTGCAATCCCAATACTCATAGGCACAAGATAGAGGCAAGAGTATCAGGTTCAAGGTCATTCTTGGTTACATGGTAAATTAGAGGCCAGTGTTGCATACAGGAGACCCTGTCTCAAAATTGAAATGAAATGAAATAACAAAATGAAATAATGAGATGGTGGCAGGTTTTGTTGGACCCCTTTTAGAGAAAGCTACTTCTTCCAGGTAAAAGATTTACAGATTTTATCTCTCATTTATTTTCTTTTTTTTTTTAAATTTAATTCTATGTGTTTGTGTGTATTGCCTGCATGTAAGTAAGTGCACCTGTGTCGTGCAATGCCCACAGAGGTCAGAAGAGGCTGTCAGATCTCCTGGGACTGGAGTTACAGACAGTTGTTAGCTGCCATGTGGGTGCTGGGATTCAAACCCAGGTCTTCTGCAAGAACAACCAGTGTTCTTAACTGCTGAGCCATCTCTCCAGCCCCTCTCATTTATTTTCTTTAATTCTTTTTAAATCTATTGTTACATGATTTTTGGTCAAAAGAGCAGGATCTGAGTTGTCCCTCTGGCCCTGGATTGAGATATAGTATTCTAAGTTGCCTAAAAGATTATAAAATTACAAAGACACATCCTGCTTTAAGAGTTAATCCAAATGGACCTGTCAACTGCCTGGACAGAAATGACCTCTCAGGCAAGTGGTCTGTTACACTTTAAAGACTATTAAGAAGATGGGAGGGAGAACTCTTTCTTTAATGAGCTATGTAGTTAATTTTTTTTTTTTTTAAATTTTGTGTATGTGCGTAGATCAGAAGGGAACCTGTGGGAGCTCTTTCTACCACATAGATCTGGGGACTGAACTCAGGTTATAAGGCTTGATGCCTCCTAAGCTATCTATTGGTCATGAGATTTACTTTTATACCCTAGAACCTCCCCATCCCCCGTGCTGTTGTTTACAAATCCTCACTAAGCCTGCCCACTTTTCTGAGTTAGAATTTATTTTTTTGTTTTTTATTTTTTTAAAAATATTTTCTTTATCATTTTAATTTTATGTGTATGAGTGTATTGCCTGCATGCATGTGAGTGCACCTGTGTCATGCAATGCCACAGAGGTCAGAAGAGGGCTTCAGATTCCCCTGGAACTGGAGTTAAGGACGGTTCATAGACACCATGTGAGTGCTGGGAATCAAACTCAGGTCCTCTGCAAGAGCAGTCAGTGCTCTTAACCGCTGAGCCATCTCTCCAGCCCCCTGAGTTAGAATTTAAAGCATGACCCCCGCCCTTATTTACGCTTTTCTCCTGTTTTTCTGACCTCTTTATTCAAAAAAACATAGCTTTTTCTCTTCCTCTATTCCAGCTCTAATAAAATCGTTTTCTCCAGTTTCATTCTAAGTCAGTTGTTCAATTCTTTTGTGTGGTAGACTAAGAACCAATAGAAGGGATCCTGAGTTCTCTGGTATCAATAACTATCATGGCGTATTGGAGTTAGGTAGGTACTTTCTGGGATTTCCAGGCTCTTGTGACTCTGATCAGAAAAAGGAATTGTACAGAGACAAGTGGGTAGTAATAAGCAAGATGAGAATTAAGAAAGAATATACTTCCTAGGTAGGAAGCAGATCCAGAAGGGAAAAAAGTTTAGTTAATAGAGAGGAGCACAAAGGATCCTGGCCTCTGTGATTCATTGGAGGACTTCCTGGCTCATTTGCATAGGGAGCTTTCTTGTGCATGCTGTCTGTGTCTGCTACATGTTGGCTTTGGTGGGTGAAGTGTCCAGTTTTCCTCATTGCCAGTGGGTTTTTTTTTGTGTGTGTGAATGCTGATTCTGTAGGCTTTGTATAAAGACTTTAGGACTTCATTCTTGGCCCTGCTCTCCTGCCTCAACAGTACCACCAGGCCTGGCTTCACGATTGTTTTATTTAAAGCTAGAAATACACAGAAATCCCCCAGTTCTCCATTCACCTGGCATGTTGTTGTAGTTTAGTGCAAGCAACATCAATTCTTAAGACTTCACTGCAATTGAATCGTTATTTGAGAATACTCTGATTATTAAAAAGTTACTTTTCTCAAAAGTTGGCATTACAGTTACAATGGTTGCAAGATTTGTCAGTGATAATGAACTTCATGCTTGAGCTGGAAGTAAAATTTTCATGTCTTCTCTGCTGTTTGTTGACTTACATGAGCTTAATTAAAACTTTCTTCTAAGTTTGATGTCTAGTTCCCACTATATTTCTTTAAAACACAACCACAGAAAAACAACAAAAGCTCCCCAAACTAGGCAGTATAACCTTAGAGGAATTGTATAGGGCTTAGGCTCTGAAGCAGCTAGGACAGCTACACAGCTACCGTATAGTATATTTATCGTTAACTTTGTTTTACCACATAGGAGTGTTTCTAATGGTTGTTGAACTTAATTTAGATAAAATACATTACCTTGCATTTTAGTATTTATTCAGTATTCATTCTCTCTTTGGGCAAAGGACTTAGATCAGCTTGTGGGTAACTGAAAGTTTTACAGGTTTTGTTTAAATGGAATATATACTTTATCCAGATGTTTATTTTCTGAGATGCTCATGATTTTATTGACTGTAGTCTATGGAGGCTTCTCTCTCCTCCTCCATTAAATGAAGACCTGAATTAGTTTATAGGAAGTGCTCATAATAACAGAAGGTAAATGAATTATGAGGATAATAATGAAACACTAAGATCCGCACCTCCAATAATGTTAAGCCTCCATGGCCAGTGTTTGAGGTGCAGAGCTAATTGCTTCAGTAGCTGCAAAGTTTCAGTGACTCAGCAAAGTTTCAGGCCTGTGTGGCTCACCCATGTGGAGACTTAGATCATGTGCACAGCTGACATCCCATCCCAGGTGGGCTTCCATGTGGCTGTTCTGGTAGTCAGCTTTGTGACTTGCCTTCTATATGAACTGGAATCCTAATTGGTTTAGCTGGTGGCTAGTGAAAGACAAGAGTCCTGTGGAAGGTTTTGAGAGCTGGCACTCATCTCCTGTCATCTCATTGGCTGTACTAAGACATGGACTCCTCTGGCCTGCTATAGGCTAGAAAGTCTGGCATAGCTGGGAACCCACAGAGATGTCTTGGGTATTTGTGGATTCACTAGTCATTGCCCAGGGCTGACTAGGAACTTCAGTGTGTACGGTGAAGGGAACAAAACTTAGCTTTATGCTGTACTCTGCACCATCCATAAAGAAAAAATTTCTTGATTTCATATTTGCAGTTTGTTATTAGTGGTTTTGAAAGTTATATAGGTGCTGTGCTCAGTAGCATTCTTGTAGTACGTAGAACACTGATTATTTTTTTAAAAATTTCTTTAATAACTGTATAATTAGAAGAAGCATTTCATGACAACAGCATTGACATATTCACTAACAATTTCCAGAGCTAAGATGCATCTGTTTCAAGATTGGCTGTGAATTTTTAGGTTTACAGTTGAATTAATACACCTATACAATATTATACTCAGTATAAACCCTTTAAGACATAAAATTCAATGAGGTTTTAACCTTTTAAAAAGATCTCCATTTCATTATTAAAATACAAAGCATCATACAGAAAATTCATTTTTAATGCAATTGATGCTAAGATGTTGGCACATGTGTTTCTAATCTCTATGTATCTGATTATTAGTCACAGTCGGTTACTTTCTGAGATCCTTGGCACCTGAGCATGGATATAAAGTGATCAGGTAGGTTTCAATGTTAATGTGTTTCACCTCTGCTAATTAACATGAAGCAAATTTTTATGCTTCTTCCTCAAATATACCTCATTTTTTATTTGTTGATTTTTGTGTGTGTATTTCATACAGAACATCCCAAACAATATTATTCATCTATATACCCACATCCCAAATGGCAACCTCCCATAGCCTTCCCCTCCCCATTGGAGCCCATATACTCTGTCATGTCATACCTCACAGAGATCCGCCTGCCTTTGCCTCCTGAGTGCTGGGATTAAAGGTGTGTGCCACCATGCCTGGCCTTAGTTCCCTCTGGTGTTTAAAACTCGCTAGGCATTATTTATCTCTTGCACTGTCTAACCCCTCCATCATGGTTTCCCCAATTAAGGTGCCCCCATTATCCCCCCTTCTCCCTTACAAATACCCTTCTCCTATGGTCCTACCTCTCTTGAGCTCCTTCTTTCCCTTTATCCCCTAGGTTCCTTGTATACCCCCCGCCCTCCCTTAAACTAACCCAATTTGTATCCTTATCTCCCTTATTAAGGCCTGTTTCCTACTGTTCTTCTCTTTCAGTTTATTTCTTTTCCTTTACCTCCCTGTTTCCTTTCCATTATCCTGGTTCCTATAGTTATGTCTGCAGTTATGTCTGTTTGCATACTTATTTATCAGAGTCTGATCTAGGATCCACATATGAGGGAGAACATATGCCGATTTTTTTCTGAGATTGTGTTACTTCACTTAGTATAACAGTTTTTAGTTCCACCCATTTACCTGCAAATTTCATGATTTCATCTGTCTTTATTGCTGAGTAAAACTCCATCGTATAAGTGAATCACATTTTCATTATCTACTTGTAAACTGAGGGACACTTAGGTGGCTTCCATCTCTTAGCTATTGTGAAAAGAGCAGCAACAAACATGGATGTACAAGTGTCTCTGCAATAGGATGAGTTCTTTGGGTATATGCCAAGAAGTGGTATAACTGGATCAAATGGTAGGTTCATTTGTAGTATTTTCAGAGTTCTCCACACTGCTTTCCATAGGGGTTGAACAAGTTTGCAGCCCCACCAGCAGTGGATGAGCATTTGCTCTTTCCCCATGTCCTCTCCAACATTTGGTATCATTTGTGCTCTTGATCTTAGCCAGTCTGACTGGGGTAAGATGAAACCTTAAAGTGGTTTTAATTTGCATTTTCCTAATTATTAGCGATGTTGAACATCTTTTAAGATGCTTCATAGCCATCTTTACTTCTTCTTTTGAGAACTCTCTGTTCACCTCCTTAGCCCATCTTCTTATTGGGTTGCTTCTTGTCTTGATTGTCTGTATTTTGAGTTTGTTATATATTCTGGATATTAAACCTCAGTCAGATGTGTCGCTGGTGAAGATTTTCTCCCATTCTGTGGTTTTTCTCTTCACTTCCCCGGTTGCCTCCTTTGATGTACAGAAGCTTTTTAATTTAATAAGGTCCCATTTGTTGATTCTTGACCTTGTTTACTGAGTAATTGATGTTCTGTTTAGAAAATCCTTTCCTACACCTATATCTTGTAGGTTTTTGCCAATGTTTTCTTCTAACAGTTTCAGAATTTCGGGCTTTACATTGAGAGCTTTGATCCATTTGGAATTGACTTTTGTGCAAGGTGAAAGATCTCATTTTTATAAGGTCTGTGACCACATTGGATCAGCTTTTCCCCAGTGACCTCATTTACTTTGATCATTTATGATGATCCTATTTGCAGGTAAGGTCCTTTGCCATTCTGGGGAAAGGACATATGTGTGGGAGACTATGTAGGCATTGCCTTATAACCACTGGTTTCTTCTTTTGATCTCTAACCTGGCCCTGTTCATTGGCTATCTGAGGACTTTTGTGCTTCCATATGAATCTTAGGATTTTTTTTTCCAATTCTGTGAAAAATGTCATGGGGATTTGACTGGCATTGCATTCAATCTGTAAGTGGCTTTTGGTAGGATGGTCATTTTCACAATATTAATTCTTCCAATCCATGAGCATGGGAGGTCCTTCCATCTTCTGATAGCTTCCTCAATCTCTTTCATTAAAGATTTAAAATTTTTCATTGTAGAGGTCTTTAATGTCTTTGGTCAAGTTTATGCAGAGATATTTTAATATTTTTTTGCAGCTCTTGTGAAAAGGAGTGTTTCCATGTACACTTTCTCTGATTGCTTTTTAT
>NW_008334363.1:254742-255453 GCF_000622305.1 Nannospalax galili | reverse complement strand
CACTTAGAGCTATAAACTTCCCTCTAAGGACAGCTTTCAGCGTGTCCCAGAGGTTTTATTGTGTTGTCCTTTTCATTTAGTTCCAGGAATTCTTTTATTTGTTTCTTAATTTCTCTTTAGACCCATTCATCATTCAGGAGTGTGTTGTTTAATCTCCATGTGTTCATGTGGTGACTAGGGCTTCTTCAGGTGTTGATTGTAAGCTTTATTGCATTGTGGTCTGATAGAATGCATGGAATTATTTCAGTCTTTTTGTATTTGTTGAGGTTTGTTTTGTGCCCCAGTATATGGTCGATTTTGGAGAAGGTTCCATGGAGTGCTGAATAGAAAGTATGTCCTTTGGTACTTGGGTGGAATACTTGGTAGATGTCTGTTAGGTCTGTTTGATATATGGTAATGTTTAATTCAGATGTCTTACTGTTAACTCTCTGCCTTTTTGATGTATCTTAAAGTCCTGTAGTATTGTTTTTATGATGTTGGGTGCACTAGAGTTTGGTGAATATATGTTCATGATTGTAATATCTTCTTGATTTATTGTTCCTTTGATCAGAATGAAGTGGCCCTCTTTATCTCTTCTGATTAGTTTTTGTTTAAAGTCTATTTTGTAAGATATTAGAGTTGCTATGCTTGCTTTTTTCTTAGTGCCATTTGCTTGGTATATTTTTTTCCATCCTTTCACTTTAAGATAGTGTCTGTCCTTGAAAGTGAGAT
>NW_008334363.1:242257-254246 GCF_000622305.1 Nannospalax galili | reverse complement strand
TTTGTATGGGCATGTCTTTCTTTAATTTTGGGAAATTTTCTTCCACGATTCTGTTGAAGATCTGGTCCATGCCATTATCTTGGGATTCTTCTCCTTCCTGTATGCCTGTGATTTGTAAGTTTGGTCTTTTTATGGTGTCACATAATTCCTGCATTTTCCATTTTTGTGATTTCTTAAATTTTTCCTGGTCTAGTTCGGCTACTTTATCTTCCAGTCTTGATGCTCTGTTTTCCATTTCATTCATCATATTGGTGAGGCTTTTTGCTGTCATTTCTTACTGGCTTACTGAGTTTTTAACTTCCTTCTTCATTTCAGCTTGAGTAGTCTTCAATATTTCTAGCTCTTATCTGAATTCATTCAGAATTTTATCCCTATCTTCCTTCAGTTCTTTGTGTGTTCTTTAAACTCACTGAATTCTTTTGTCATGCTTATAATTGTTCTTTTGAGTTCCATATCCTGCATTATCTGTAAGGGTTTCTCCTTCTAGAGGACTATTGGTATTTGGTGGGGCTAAATTACTTTGGTTTTTCACCTTATTATTTTTTCTCTGTGATTTTGACATGTGAATTTCCTTTGTAGTTTCTGATTCTTGGGTGAGAGTCAAGTCTTCAAGCTTAGGTCTGCTTCTTTTTGTAAACTTTATGTGCCTTTGTGGTTTACTTCTTAGGCATGAAAAGCTGGTTCGTCTAAGCTTCCAGTTCTCTCTTTTGATTTTATGTTGGAGTGGCCCGATTGCTTTTGTCTTCAGGAGTTCCCACAGAGGCCCACATTAGTTGAGGATCAGATGCTCTCAGGCTTTCTCCTAAGGTCTGGATCCCTCCAGGAAAGATTGTGGCCTCAGGAATTTGAGGGCTGAAGTGGCCTGGGAGCAGGGCCCAGGAAAGATGCTGGTGTCTTGCAGCTGGTGGCTGTGACACTCAGAGATGCAAAGGGAGAAGGGGGCGGAATGAGGCCCCAAGGGCTCCTGGCGACTGCACTGATGAATTGGGTTGGTCTGGATGCAAAGGATCAGGAAGCCAAAAGGTCAGCCCCAGCGTCCAGGGAAAAGGCTGGCAGGTTGTGCAGCCCAGGGAAGCAGAGGGAGGTGAGGGCAGGACCAGGCCCAGAGGGCTCCTGGGGAGTGTGAGAAGGAACTGGGTTGGTCTGGATGCAAAGGATCAGGAGGCAGTGGTGGTTCCCCAGGTGTCTGGGGCACCAAGACAAGGAATGGGGCAGGAACCAGGCTAGGAGGAGAGATAGGCGGAGGAGATGGGAGGGTGAATGAGACTGGGGGAGTCAAGGCATGGAGGGCACAATCAACTTAGCCAGAGAGTGGCTGGCGGGTTGTGCAGGCCCAGGGAAGCTTTTTTTTTTTTGATAAATTTTTGTCTTTTTGAAACAGGGTCTCTCTCTGTAGCCCCAGCTGGCCTGGAACTCACTATGTAGACCAGGCTGGTCTGGAACTCACAGAGATCTGCCTTCCTCTGCCTCCTGAGTGCTGGGACTAAAGGTGTGCGCCACCATGCCCGGAAGAACACTGATTCTTATAAAGGTAATTATTGAAATGTTCTTAAGTGGAAATGTAGCTAAATTAAAGGCAGGTACGTTTGGGGGCAAACAAACATTGTGTACTTTATAATGGTAAGAATGAACACAATACACAGCCTTCTAGCTTCCCTGCAGAAATATAGTTCAGATGGATTTCAGATGAAAAATGTATATGGGATGTATGTTACTGTTTTTTTAATTTTATTTATTATTTTTACTTTATATGTATGCATGTATTGCCTGCATTAAGGTAAGTGCACCCATGTCATGCAGTGCCCGAGGAGGACAGAAGACGCTGTCAGATCCCCTGTTACTGGAGTTATGGACAGTTGTTAGCTGCCATGTGGGTGCTGGGATTTTAACCTGGGTCTTCTGCAAGAACAACCAATGTTCTTAATTGCTGAGTCATCTCTCCAGCCCTGTTTTTTTTTATTAACTGAAAAAATATTATTTTTATTTTATGTGTATGAATGTAAGCACACCATATACATGCAAACCTGTAGAGGATAGAAGGAGGGCATTGGATCTTCTGGGAACTGGAGTTTCAGATGGTTATTAGCTGCCATGTGGGTACTGGGAAACCAGCCTTGGTCCTCTGGAAGAGCAGCCAGTGCTCTTAACCCCTGAGCCATCTCTCTCGCCCCTGTGTTAATGTTTTTGATGAGCCTGGAGTGCTAGTATTTTGTGCTGTTAATTAAAGGTAAGTTAGAGACCAATGAAAGATGTGTGATTCATTCAAAGTGGGTATGCTCAGTGCCAGTCTAGTTCTGGAGCACAGTTGGTTAACTGCATCCTGTGTGCCTGATTTTGTAGAACAAGTTGTCAGTACACAGGCATGCCTGTTCATTTCTGTGTGGTGTGTGGCTACTCTGTGAGGCAGAGTAGAGTAGAACTATAAGTGGTGGTGAAGAACTGTCTAACCAGCAAAAACGAAAATATTCAGTGTCTGGCTCTGTTTTGGAGGATGAGCTTTCTGTCCTTATGGGACCGGCATTTTCTCATTGGCGAGAGAGATAGTAAGCAACATGAAAATATGTATGGGAGGATTATCAAATAAAGATTTCTTCAGAAGCTGCTGGTTTTCATACAGTGGTCTGTGAAGGCCTGAGGTACGCAAGCACATGTGTGAATGAAGTTTGGAGCACAAGTGTATCCTTGAGCTGTGTGGGATCTATTCTAGAGCATGCTGCTTTTCCTGTTTGCTCAGCAGTATGAATTAGTTGCAACCCCAGGGAGGGCAGTCTAGGACAAGATAGACTATGGTGGCACTTAGATTGTATTAAAATGGAAGGATTTCAAGGTTTTGAGTAAGGAACTGGTGTCATTTGTAATTCATGGTTGGGACTGCTGTGTAGAGAACAGGTTGTAGGAGGAATAGTAGATGCATGGGTATGTTAGGGATTGCTAGTTGCTGTGGCTGTCTGGATGAGCCAGACCTCCCTATTCATGAGGGGCTGGTGGTATAATAGCAAAGTGAAGAGAACACTAAAATGTGCTGTCATAGGTGGAGGAACAGAATGGCCTTAGAGAGGTGCTGGATCCAAATTGGAAGGTGACACCTCATTGAACTTGGAGGGTGCTAACCAAGACTGATTCTCTACCTAAGTTCTGAGGTTCTCGAAAGGACTGGTTGCATTAAGCATTTCGCCCAGTTGTCTGCCTGTGAAACCAGTTGCTCAGCTGGACATGGTGGCTTTTAGATTAGGTGTGCATGCCAATAATGACTGTGTGGACTGTGTGGGAGACTGATTCTGAGTCCTTGTCTCCCAGCCTGTATGGTGCCCTGGGCACTGAAGAATGGAGTGAGGTTTGCCCTCTTTGCAGAGAGCAGAGCCAGGGTAATTTTGATTTGGAAAAAATAGTATTATTGAGCTATAAAAACTCAGTCATTTGTCTGAATTGTGTTTTAGAGCACTGCTGCTTTTCATGTGTGCCAGGCAGTATGAATTAGTTGCAGAATGTACCTCTGTGTAATTAAACAGATAGATCTGCTGTTTGGAGTTATGGCTATAACCCAATTAAACTTTGGAAGATGTCTAGAGAAATTTATTTTCCAAGTAGGCGATAGTAAGCGCTTTTAGATAATAATTAGCTGAAAAAGATTACTGCCATTTTTGTAATTGTAAAGGAGGTCATCCACATTTCTCTTCCTGTAATGGTATCCACAACATTCAGAAATGTTTTAGTGGTTATAATTTAGGTTTAAAAAATAGAGGAAATAAAATCAAAACCACAGGCTTTCTTTTACACGTTTTCTGTAACTTATGGAACTAAACTGAACATGGATTCAAATGACACAGTTAACAGATTTCTCTGCCGTGTTTGGATGTTGCACCTGATGACTGAATGCACAGTCTTTTAAAGTGCACATAGACATTCACTGAAGCATTAGCTTATTAGGGTTAAAAACAAATTTCAGTAGCTGCTATAAGATTGAAATAAAACAGAATGCTGTTGTCTAAATAAAAACCAATAGCCAAATGTATCCAGAAAATCTTCACTAAAGAACCCACGGACAGAGAGGATATTATAGTAGGAATTGACAAGTTTTAGAAAGTATTTTGGTTAGAATTAATACAAAAATACTCTATCAGGGTTTGGGATACATCTAAAATTGTACTCAGAGGAAAGTTCATAGCCTTCGAAGCATTCATTTTAAGTATGCTAGTGACTGCATACTCCCGTGAGAGCATACTTGCTGTCATCCTTTCTCATATTTGTTTAATATGAGAAAGTCATGTCAAGAAAGCTTCCATCTATCTTAATAAATTAAAAAGTTGTGAATACCTGTTGAATTCTATCAAAGGATTTTTCACCTTTTATGGGAGTAATTATATGGTGTGTCTTGTTAGACTTTGTACATAGAATGATAGTACTTGATTTGCTAGTAGCAAACCATTTTTCATTTCTGGTATGAGCTTGTAATGCAGTGTTGTTTCTTTCTCTTTTTTTCTTTAAGACATGGTCTTCTTTTGACTTGGCCTCCTGAGTGCTGGAGTTCTGGTTATTCACCATCATGCCCAGCTTATTTCAGATTAAAAAAAATAATTTATTGAGAATTTCATACATGCATATAAGGTGTTTTGATCAAATCCATGCCCATTCCCTCCCCTCCAACTTCTCCCATATCTCCCTATTACTTTTTTCTGATAGCTTCATGTACTCTTTCTTCTTTTTTTTTTTTTAAATGGGGCTTTTTACTTCTCTAACAGTCCCCCCGCCGACCAAAGAGGTAACCCTAAAATCTTTGAAGGATTAGATAAAAGCTCCCAAATACTTTTGATATTTTTGGCCTTTGGAACAGAGAATATTGCTAAGAGGCCCAAGGACATATGGACTTTCAGCCAAGAAACTGGCTACTTTTCTTTGGGGTCTTTTTACCCTAACTGCCTAGCCAATTCCTACCTCCTATTCTTTATCATACCATTCTCTGAAGAGGTTACGCAAATTATCGAAAGGGAATTGGGATGCAGATCACTCTGGCTTCTTCCATGCTGAATGAACAGGGATGCAGGGTGAGGAAATTGGGGGTACCCCTTCAGTGGGTCTATTTAAAAGACTCCCAAATTGCATAACTCGTAAAGGCAAGAGTAATTAGCATTACAAGTTCTAGACAGGGAACTAGAAAAAAGTCAGAACAGGGCAATTTTCAAATGTTCATATGAGAATCCATTGGATTTTCTTGACAAGGGCTTCCAGAAATATCTGTCTATTGGGCTCCTCCTCATTTTTCTTTTGTCTGCCAAAGCTGGACTCTAGAGTGATGGATTCAGGATTTGCTTTCAGGCATTTTGATAACTGTTGAAATGGTTAAATCAGTGTCAGTTTCTTGTCAAAGGCTTCTCCATAGGGGGAGAAACCAAATTTATCCATCATTTTGGAACAATAGCTGGTTGTCTCCCTTAGCTACAGGTGGGGACTACAGTATTGGAGACCAAGATTTGAAGTCTTACATCTGAACAGCACTTTC
The DNA here is from genome assembly GCF_000622305.1 of Nannospalax galili. Lineage (NCBI taxonomy): Eukaryota > Metazoa > Chordata > Mammalia > Rodentia > Spalacidae > Nannospalax > Nannospalax galili. The sequence goes on along the minus strand of NW_008334363.1, from coordinate 248,749 downwards.
TGATGAGGAACAAAATCATCAATGAGAAATAATTGTCTAAATAACTTTTTATATGGATTTAAGCCTAATGTCTGGGAAGTGTAACCCCTTGAACTCCTAAAGAAGTATAGTATTCACACCTGGTATTGATTTTTGGTTGTCCTTCTTCATGCACAGGTTTAAAACATAATGCTGTGCTTGATTTATAAAAATAATCCAGCCAGATTTTTTTTCACTTTCCTTTAGAGCAATTTATGAAACATTGGAAATTTTTGTTTTCTCTTGATGATTAGGGTGTTTTTTTTTTTTTTTTAATTTATTATTTTACTTTTTGACCCTTTCAGAGGGATATTAGTTCATTGGTGGGCCTTTTTGTTGTTGTTTGGTTGGTTTTTGAGACAGGGACTTCCCTATAGCCCCAGCTCACCTGTAACTTGCTATGAAGACCAGGGTGGTCTCGTAACAGAGATCTGCCTCCTTCATCCTGAGTGCTGGAATTAAAGGTGTGCACCGCCGTGTCTAGCCATTGCTAATTTTTGTTACTGCTGTTGCTGTTTCTTTCTTCTCAGGAATTTAGTTGGTGTAAGTTTTCAGTCTCTGCTGGGGTTTTGGTAAAGTTTTTTTTTTCCAAAGAAATTATCCATTTCATCTAGTAGAATAGTGTCATGTGTTTGTATTTTCTATTCTTTTTTAAAAAATACTTATTATTTTTATTTTATGTGTATGTGTGTATTGCCTGCATGTCGGTAAGTGCACCCATGTCATGCAATGTCCGCGGAGGACAGAAGAGGGCGTCGGATCCCCTGGAACTGGAGTTCAGTTGTTAGCTGGATGTAGATGCTGGGATTTGAATGTGGGTCTTCTGCAAGAGCAGTGTTCTTAACTGCTGAGCCATCTCTCCAGCCCCTGTATTTTCTATTCTTTATGTTTGTCATTTGCTCATTGTTTTCCTCTATAAAGTTGTGCTTTGTTTCATGGTGCTTAAATATCCACAGCAATGTGTTGGTGATTTTAACCCTTTAACCACACAATTCATTGGTATTAAGCACATTTATGCTGTTGTTCAGCCATGCCAATGTCTGTCTCCAGGACTCATCCTGCAGGACTGTAGGTTCTACTAAGTGCCCACTCCCTTTCCCCAAAGTCCTAGTAGCCACCACTCACCCTGCTGAGTTTTATTGCTTTGAGAATCACATGTAAGTGAATTCATTTCTTCAAGAACTGGGTTTTTATTAATTAGACCCACTCATTTTTTTTTGTTAAATTTTTCTTTTGCTTTTCTTTATTTCTTTTAGATTTTTAAGTTAGAAATGCAACTCATTTTATGTGTGTGTCTCTTTATGAAATGTATATATATATGAATATACACCTATATACATATACTTATATACACACACACACACACACACACACACACACACTGAGACTAGCGTAGAACTCTATGTAGACCAGGCTGGCCTCAAACTCACAGAGATCCATGTGCCTCTGCCTCCCAGTGCTGGGATTAAAAGCTGTATCACCATAGCTGGCTATGTATATTATTTTTAATATTGATACAGATGTCTAGGCTGACTTTTCTTCTGAGTATTACTTTATTTTACTTATTTGTTTTAATTATATAAACATTTAAATTTTTTCTTAAACTTTCATCTGCATTTATTTTATGCTCCGTTTATTCCTGTGCCATTAGTTTTTGTCTCTTCAGTTTCTCCTGGGATGTCTTTTCTTTTGTGCAACCTCCTCTTCAGGCTTAGGAACAGTTTGCTCCTGTGAGGATCATTTCCATGTGGCAGAGGGAGCTCATGTACAGGTTAATCCGACCATGAGAGCTGCAAGTTCTGCGGTGCATCTTGGATGGTTTGTTCACCTGGATATGCTTGATGACAACATTACTCTCTGCATTTTTAAGCATGTGCAGCAAAAATTCAGCATTCTTTTTGGGCCACTGACCTGTGTCCAGCCCCACTGTTGGTCACTTACCAACTCCACTGTTACATTGCCGGAATGGCACACACTACTTCTTTAAAATGATGTCTTTCAGATACTTGGTGGCTTTTCGGATATGCATACCCTTGATGGCCTGGGCAGTTTACGTGTGTTCTTAAAGTGAACATGAAGATTGGAACCTCTTGATTTGCATGATTTTGAATCTCTTGATCTCTCTGGGTCAAGAGAGTAGCGCACCATTTTCACAGGAAAAGAATTTACAGGAAAAGAATTTAAAAGTTAATTTTTTTTAAATTACAAAGATATTTTTATTGGATTTTGTGATTTTCATATAATTTTATGGTTTTTAGATTCCTTCCCCATCTGCACCATCCCTGTTGTACCCAGCCCAATGTAATAGACTCTTATTATATAAATACATAGATATATATATCTAATATAGAAATATAATCTGTGTCTCCAAATGTCCTTCTGTGTGAGTTCATCCACTGGGGCTTGGCTAACATTCCAAGAGTCCCATCTTTGTAAGAGACTGTCTCTCCCCCTCCTAGTAGCCATCAGTTGCCACAGTTTCCTTAGGTGGGGTTGAAACTTCTTACCCACTTATGCTCATGCTGAGATTTTTTCTGGTTTGAGCTTGCATGGAACTTGTACATGCTGTCACCATTGCTGTGAGTTCATATGAGTAACTCACCTGCTGTCCTTGTCATCATCCACTACTTCTGGCTCTTACACTCTTTCTGCCCCCTCTTCTGCAATGACCCCTGAGCCTTGGGAGGCAGGGCTAAGCACTTGAAGCCTCTTTTTCTCTTCAAGCCTCTTTTTCTTGGCCAGTTGTGGGCTTCTGTGTTAACCACCATTGTTGCATAAGGAAGCTTCTCTGGTGAGAGTTGAGAGATGCATCAATCTATGGGTATAACAGTGTTCTAGTTTGTTTCTTCATTGCTGTGACAAAATACTCTGACCAATACCAACTTGGGGAGGAAAGGGTTTATTTGGCTTACATCTCCTGGGTCACAGTTCATCAGGGAGCCCAAGGTAGGAACTCAGGGCAGGAACCTGGAAGCAGGAGCTGGAACACAGGCCATGGAGGAACACTGCTTACTGGCTTGCTCCCCTGGCCCCTGCTTAGCCTGCTTTCTTATGCAATACAGGCTGACAGGCCCACCTGCCCAGAGTGGCACCACCCACAGTGGACTGTGCCCTCCCACATCTCTCAACAATCCAGAAGATGCCCCACAGACATGGCCACAGGCCAGTCCAATGGTGGCAATTGAGGCTCCCTCAACCCAAGTGTGTCAAGTTGACCATAAAGCTATCTAGCACAAACAGTAAGTCATTAAGTGTTGGTTTAATATAACTATTTAGTAGAAAACTAGTACTAGGTTCTCTCCTATGTCCTGTGACCTGTCTAGTCTCAGGTTCCTAAGCCTGATATCAGTGTCAGGTATGGGCTTCATCCCATGACGTGAACCTTAAAGAGTGGTTGGTTACTCCCATATTTGTGCCACTATTGCACCAATGGGCATATCTTGTCAGGCCAGTTGTTGCTGTAGTTTACAGGATTCACAGCGGGATAAAATTGATAATTATTTTTTCCTTTAGGTAGCGTGCCTAGCACCTTTCAGCACCATGAAGGCTAGCCCGTAGAGAGGAGGTTCTGAAGTCAGCATCAGATAGGTTTCTCCTAGTTTGTTCTGCAGCTTATGTGTGTAGTATCTTCTGCAATAAGGTCGTTCTGGTGGGTAACCAAGAGCTGGGATAATGGATTGCTATTATTGTCTGAAGATCTATGGGACCCCTGGTCAACAGCTTCTAGAGAGGGAGTCCATTTCTGGGATCGAGGTTTTTTTTCCTCTCTTTTTCTTCTTTTTTTTTTTCCATTAGCCTATGATGTCTAGAAAGGGCAATGGTCCCCTGTTATAGGACAACTCCTTTTAATCTATTTTTATGATGTTTATGTATACACTTTAAAAAGCTGCAGGGAGCTGGAGAGATGGTTCAGTGGTTAAGAACACTGGATGTTCTTGCAGAAGACCTGGGTTCGAATCCCAGCACCCACATGGCAGCTAACAACTGTCCATAACTCCAGTCCCAGGGGATCCGACAGCCTCTTCTGACCACCGTGGGCATTTCACGACATGGGTATACTTACCTACATGCAGGCAATACACACATACACATAAAATAAAAATAATAAAATTTTTAAAGAAGTTTAACAAAAAAAGCTTCTATAGTGGTAGGTTTCCACATAACTTTTCTGAAGGCCTTTAGTATTACTTATTCCTCCCCATATTCCCTCCTCTGCCCTGCCCTCCCATTCTCCACCCCATTTAACCCTTCATAGTATAATGTTCCCTTTTCCCCCTTCATATCCCAGCATTCTACAACCCTTCCCAGGAAGCCTCCCATTCACCCACCTATTGCTGTTTTATTAGTTCTTGACCTCTCTGAATTTTCAAATTGAAACATCCATATCTAAGATTTCAAAGGTATCATCCAGCCATGAGAGAGAACATGTGACATTTGTCTTCTGAGTCTGGATAAGAAGTAAACATTTTTTTCAACAAATAATTTATATAAATATTATGGAAAATCAATGAGCAAGTCCATTACTTCACTTTTCTGGGTGTGTTTGGTGAAAACATTTGGCCTCTTCTCTTGTAGCAACTTCAAAATATACATTGCCTTATCTATTATAGTCACCATTTTGTGCAGTATATAACTGAAGCTTATTCCTGTCTTACTGAAGTTTTGTACCTTATGACCAGTTTCCCTTTTTCCTATTCAGCCACCTCCCAGCTTCTGTTCAATGCACTCTTCTATTTTCTACTTCTGTGAGTTGGGACTCTTAGATTCTGAATCTTAAACATTGATATTTCTTTCTGTGCTTGACTTATTTCAGTTAGCATATTTTCTTCCAGGTTCATCTGTGTTGAAAATGATGGGATCTCCAACCTCCCCCTCACAGCTGAATAGTATTTCATTGTGTACATACCACATTTTCTTTTTCCATTCATTTGGTGATGGTCTCCTGGGTTGCTTCCTTATCTTGGTTGTTGTGAAAACGGTGCTATGAACATAGAATATTGGTATCTGTTCACTGTACTGACTTCAGTTCCTTTGAATGTATAACTAGAAGTTAGATTGCTAGATTTATGTAATTCTTGGTTCAACTCCCTGAGAACACTCCATAGTGTTTTCCACAGTAGTTGTATTGATTCAGATTCCCACCAACAGCACATGGGCTTCCTGTTCTTTGCCTGCCTGCTAGTACTTAATACCATTCTTTTTTTTTTTTTTTTTTGATGATAAGGTTTTAACAGATGTGAGGTACTATCTCATTGTCATTTTAATTTATCTTCCCATGATGCTTAGTGCCCCCCCCCCAGCCATTTGTCTGCTTTTTGAGAAATACTGTTTGGGTCTTTTGCCCATTGTTTAGCTGAATTTTTGTTTTCTTGCTATTTACTTGAGTTTCTTCTATATTTTGAATATTAGCTCCTTGTGGTTTGCAAAAATGTTCCTGCAGTCTGTAATGTGTCTCTCCACTATAGTGTTTCTTTCATAGAAGCTTACTAGTTCCATTCCATTCCATTCCATTCCATTCCATTCCATTCCATTCCATTCCATTCCATTCCATTCCATTCCATTCAACTAATGTTGCTTAGTTGTCCTGATTATTGCCTTAACTGTACTCTGTGGGCTCAATAATACTTGGTTTTCATTTATCATTATATTTCAGAAATCCTATGGTTAATTTGTGTACCCTTTTTGCCCATGTGTTGTTTAAATTTTTAGGTGGAACACTTTTGTTGTTGGTTTTCAATTTTGGTTTGTTTTTCCTGGGTTAATCGTCATTAATTTGTTCGATTTTATTAAAGTACAGAAAAATCTGCATATCAGAAGTAGAGAGATTGGTGAGTTTTCATAGCAGTATTCAGAAAATTACCAGACTTCAGAAGGCCGTGATGTGTCCTTTAAGACATGATTAATCCTCTCTCCAAGGGAAACCATTACTGAGCAATGTCAATTGCTGAGTTTTGCCTGACTTTGAACTTTATTTGAATGGAATCATTATTCTGTAATTACCTTGTTTTAAGATCCTTTATTCAGTAATTTTTGTTAATTCACCCATTTCATTGAAAGGACCGTTTAGTCATTCCTTCTTTTTGCTGTATAGTATTCCATTGTGTGACTGTACCACAGTTCATTTGTTCACTTTCCTTTTGATCAGTTATTTGTACTGCCTTCATTGTCAGTGTTTGTAGATTACATTTCTGCCTTGTGATGAGTGGATACTGTTTGCAGTATTCCCATTTTTGACTGTATTAGTGACTTCCTTGTACTGTCATATGTACTTTTTTGGTGAATGTTTGATAGACCTTTGAGAAGACTATATGCCATCTTATCAGTGGACCATGCTTATTTATAACTCCAGAGTCACTTTGTTTGTTATTTATTTAGATTATGACTTTGATTTTTTTCCCCATTGTTATATTGTTTGGATCTTGTAATTGTTATTTATTTTCCCCTTGGCCCATTTTGTACTAAATTAAATGAATC
>NW_008334363.1:233560-242236 GCF_000622305.1 Nannospalax galili | reverse complement strand
CTCTCTCTCTCTCTCTCTCTCTCTCTCTCTCTCTCTCTCTCATCTTTCTGTTTGTTCTAGGCTCCACTGTAGTTCTGTTATATGTTACTTAGTTTATAGGTATGAATACCTTATTCTTCATAGTGAAGGGCAGTTTTTAGTGTTTAAAAGTAGTCATTATTGGAATAATTTTTGTCCTGAGTTTTGTTTTTATCTGGTGTTATTAAAAGGATATTTCCATTTGTCTAATAAAATTTGTTTATCCTTTAACCTTTTCAAGTGTGCATTTGAATTGTTTATAAATATACTTAGTATTCTGCATTTTAAGCATGTCTCCTATATACTGAGTAGTTAAGCTTTGCTCTCTAAGCAAATTCGAAAATTTTTTTAAATAGGCAAGATAGACTCATTTACATTAATTGTTGTAACTGATGTGTTTTCAGTTGTGATTGTTATAATTATGTTTATATTTTATTTCATTTTATTTACTCAGTGAATTCATCATTAGATTTGTTTTTATTAATTAAACATTATTTTAAAAATATTTTTTGTTATTTTTATTTTATGTGTATGCGTGAACTACCTGCATGTAGGTTAAGTGCACCCATGTTGTGCAGTGCCATGGAGGACAGAAGAAGTTGTTGGATCCCCTGGAACTGGAGTTACGGACAGTTGTTAGCTGCCATGTGGGTGCTGGGATTTGAACCCGATTAAAAATTATTTTGACAGGGCTGGAGAGATGGCTCAGCGGTTAAGAACACTGACTATTCTTGCAGAAGACCCTGTTTCGAATCCCAGCACCCACATGGCATAAGCTAACAACTGTCCGTAACTTCAGTTCCATGGGATCCGACAGCCTCTTCTGTCCTCTGTGGGCATTGCACAACATGGATGCACTTACCTACACACAGGCAGTACACACATACACATAAAATAAAAATAGCAAATAAAATATTTAAAAAATTATTTTGATGTCAGGAAAGAATTATTGTTTTAGTGATTACCTTTGAAATAATACATTTAAAGTTCCTTAATGCCCAGGGCATTTTAACCTGTCCTTCTGCTGTTTTGTGTTGGTTTTAACTAGCATCTCTGTGCTCACCTATGGTCACTTTTTGGTGATGGTCCTGTTTTTTCCTTCCTCTGTGCCTTTTCCTCTCATTGTTTTGGTTGTATTCTGCATTGTTAGAACAGGGAAAGTGTACAGGCCTTTTTTCCATCTAGGACTCCAATCTTGTTTAGCTGTAGTTCTACAATTAAATACATAAAATGTTGGCTTTTTTACCTATCTTTTTGCAAGTCGCTTCAGCAGTTAATCCCTTGGTGATTCAGTTCTAATGCATCTGTTGAACATAATGAATCACTTTTTACTTACATGTCAAAGATTGTATTAGTATTGTACTGTTTTGGGGAGAATTAAGAATATGTTACTCAGATAATTTTCTGTGTGCTCCAAGTGATAAGTCTGGCTTTTAAAGGGTGGTTAGAACCCTCTGGGAAAACAAGTATTTTCTGAGTTCTTATTTAAATATACATGCATGCATTTACATGGTCTTGATATTTGAAGGAAGCTTGGTTGAGTATCTTTAGTATCGTTTGTTTTCCTTAAGTTTTTTGAAAATGATTTTCTGCTTTTGTGCTGCTTTGGTAAGTCTCACACTGTGATTCATTCTCGGCCCTTTATGTTATTTCATCTCTTCTCTTAGTCTGGAGGCCCTGAGGATATTTCCTCCATTCTTAAAATCTAGCTTACTAGATCTCATAGTTTATAAGGGTACATTTTGGACTTATTTCTCCTTTGTCATCGTTCCCATTTGTCGCTTAAAATGTATCATTTCAGGTCCTTCATTTTCAGAAAATTTTGAGTATTGTTTTGATATTCTGTTTTGATGTTTTGAATTTTTCCCTAGTTTTGTATATATGTATTTTGGGGGTGGGTGATGTGTTTTCCAACTACACCTAACATTTGACTGTCTGCCCCATGTTTATTTAGTTGTTTCCTTTATGACTCTTAATAGTTCTTCCTCTCTTTCTTCTCCCTTTCCTTTTTTCCTATTTCCTTATTTTTTAACATTTCCCCAATGGCTTTATTAAGTTATTGTTTGTGTCTACTTGTTACCTTTGGACATCTAATTTGATGTTCAGTTTACTTCTTACTGATACTGTTTTCTTCCCTCCCATCCTTCCTTCACTGTGTGTTGAGGTACCTTAAGTACCTTAAATGGATCCTGAAACATATTTGAAAGGTATTGCTTTATATGGAAGTGTTTCACTTATGGAATTAAAAAAAAATATTAACTTCTGGGGGTTGGAGAGCTAGCCGCTGGCTGTTCTTCCAGAAGACTTGGGTTTGAATTCCAGCACCCATGTGGCGGCTAACAACCCATCTGTAACTCCAGTTCCAGGGGATCTGATGCCTTCTTCTCTCCTGTGGGGATTGCCCGGCATGGGTGCACTTACATGCATACAGGCATAATGCTCATACACATAAAAATAAAGAAATTAATTTAAAAAAATACTAGCTTCTGGGATATGGTCTCTAAATTGTGATGTTCTCATTACAATTACATGGGATTTCAAATTGTTGAGTGACAGGCTAATGACTTTAATCCCAGCACTTGGGAGGCAGAGGCAGGTAGATCTCTATAAGTTTGAGGCAAGCTGATCTACATAGTGAGTTCTAAAATAGTTGTGATTACAAGGAGGTTCTGTCTCAAAAAACAAAAAACAAACAAACAAAAAGAATAGTTGAATGATAGCCAGGTATTTGCAATGTGTAGACCGGTTTGGGAACTTTGTTGATTGAGCTTGAAGTAGTGGTACATGCATGTGTTAGTGTTAATTTTTTATTTCCTGTTTCAAAAAAGGTATAAAAGGGAATAATATAGAGTAGGAAGGGTTAAATGGGGTGGGGAATGGGAGGGCAGAGCAGGAGAGAGAGCATAGGGAGGGATAAGTAACACTAAAGGTCTTTAGAAAAAGCTGTATGGAAACCTACCACTATAGAAGCTTCTTAAAGAACATGCATAAACAAGATTAAAAGGAGTTATCTTGTAACAGGAGGACATTGCCCCTACTAGACACTATAGGCTAGCCAAGTAAAAGCCCAGTGCCAGGGATGGATCCATCTTTGAAGCTGTTGACCAGACATTCCATAGACCCTCAAATATTAATGGCCATTGCCTCACTTCTTTTACCCACCACAACGTGATCATAAGACTCTGTTGCTGAATATACTACATTATGTGAGCTGTAGAAAAGACAAGGAGAAATCAAGTTGGTACTGACTTCAAAGCTTCATCTCTACTGGCTAGTTTTCATAGTGCTGGGAGGTGCTAAGCATGCTTCCGGAAGAAGAAAAAAATTAATCATTAACTCTACCCAGCTGTGATTCCAGAGATTTTCAACAACAACTGGTCTGGTAAGATAGGACTTCTGGTGCAATAGTGGCATGGATATTATATTATTGGAGTAGCCAACTACTTTCTAATTGTCTTTAAGGTCCACTTCATAAGATGGAGCCTATACCTTACATTGATATGAGGCCTAGGAATATGCAGCTAGACAGGCCACAGGCCATAGGGGGAGAGCCTAGTACCATTAGGCTGCTAAATAGCTATAGTATTAAAGGGACTCCTAGTGGCTTATTGTTACACCTATAGATTATAAATGCATCTCTCAACTCTCACAAGAGAAGTTTCCTTATGCAGCAGATGGTGATTAACACAGAGACCCACATCTGGACAACGTGTAGAGAATAAGAGCCTACAGAGTGATTATTCCTGAATTGGACACCTATATCAAACTTCTGTTTCTCAAGGCTCAGGGATCATTGTGGAAGAGGTGACAGAAAGATTGTAAAAGTCACGTGGTGGATGACCACACGGAAACAGATTTTCCAGGCAACTAGTCAGTTACTCATATGAACTCACAGCAATGGTGACAGCATGCGTAAATACCATGTAAGCTCAAGCTAGACACAATCCCAGTGTAGACATGGGGACGTGGGTAAGAATGGGGCCCTACCTGAGGAGCTATTGGCAACCTATGATTGATGGAAAGGGGATACTCAGTCTGTTTTAAAGGTGTGACTCTTGGTAGGTTAATCAAGCTCCAGTATATGGAGCCACACCAAAGGACATTTCAGGACACAAATTTAACCCTATAGGCCATAATATATATAAAATAAGGTAGATGAAATTGGCCAGGGCATAGTAAAGGGGAAGTGCAGCTAGGGGAGAGGATCCAAACAGAATAAAAATATATTGTATGAAGTTCTCAAACATTCAGCAAAAAAAGGGGGGGGTGGGTGTAAGACAGTGATTTTCCAAATGCACAAAAGAATCATCTGCAGATTTTCCTTCTCAGTGGTTTCCCGTCATTATGTAGAAATATAATTAGTATTTAGTTTTTGGTATTGAGGATTGAATCTAGGACTCTGCATGCTAGGCAAGCACTATACTACAAGCTATATCTTTACCACTCTTTACATTTAAATTGTATTATCAATTTGTGTGGGGAGGAGAGAGGGAGAGAGAGGGAGGGAGGGGGGATTGGGAGAGGGAGTGTCAGAGGACAACTTTCAGGATCTGTTAATTGTACTCAGGTCATCAGGCTTCCACAACAAGCCCTTTTCTTTTAACCCACTGAGCCAACTTGATGGCCATCTCAACTTCCTTTTTTAACTTTTTAAGATAAGGCCTTCATAATTTTCCAAGACTGGCCTCATTGAACTTGCAGTCCTCCTGACTCAGCCTCTCAAGTAGCTGGGATTTCAGCCTACACCACCAGATGTTGCTAAATGCAATCAATTTTAAAAACAACTTTCTTATTTTGAAACAATTACAGGCTCATAATAAGTACAGGAATAGCACAGAGCAGTCCTTTACAGTCTCTGCTCCCATATCTTTTGTGGCTAGTACAATATAAAAATGAGAAAATTGACATTGGTGCAATCTACATACCTAGTTAGAGCACTCTGTGTGAGTGTGTGTATGTGTGTGTGTGTGTGTGTGTGTGTGTGTGTGAGAGAGAGAGAGCGAGAGAGAGCGAGAGAGAGAGAGAGAAAGAGAGAGAGAGAGAGACAGAGAGAGAGACAGAGAGAGAGAGAATGAGAATGCATATACATAAGGGTGCCTGTGGAATCCAGACGAGGGTGTTGAATCCCCTTTAGCTGGAGTTACAGGTGGTTGTGAGCCACCCATTGCGAGTGCTGGAAACCAAATTCTGATCCTTTGAAAGAGCAACAAGCGCTCTTAACCACTGGGCCATCCCTCCAGCCCCTGTAGGGATTGAAAAAGTGATTTTGAATTTTTATTTGACATAATAGTAAATTGTGCATATTTGTAGGGGTACAGTGTGAGATTTCATTACATACATATCTATGCTCAGATCAGGGTAATTGTCATGTGTGTCTCCTCAGACTAGTGTTTTTTAAAAATATTTATTATTTTTATTTTATGTGTATGAGTGTATTGCCTACATGCATGTGAGTGCACCCGTGTTGTCCAATGCCTCAGAGGTCAGAAGAGGGCGTCAGATTTCCCTGGAACTGGAGTTACGGATGGTTTGTAGCCGCCCTGTGGGTGCTGGGAATCGAACCCAGGTCCTCTGCAAGAGCAATCAGTGCTCTTAATTGCTGGGCCATCTCTCCAGCCCCCAGACTAGTGTTTTTTTGTTTTTTGGTTTTTTTTTTTTTTTTAACTGAGATCATAAATGCAGACCGTTGCAGCCTCAGTATTCGTTGTAGGCCTCTGTTTTTGTTTTTAACTTACTTCCAGTAAGTGTACCTTGTTTTCTCAACATAGTGGGATGCGTATATATAGATGCAATCATATGTGTGGCTCCTGACTAGATCTTCAGTCCTGTGTGGGCTCAGGCTCTGATTTGGGTGAACCATCATCCCTAAAGATTTGACAGACACAGCCTGGCCAGTAGCTGGGGCTTTGGGGCCAGGCTGTTTGGGCTTCAGCTGTTTGTTAGCTGTGTGATTTTGGCGGAGACCATTGTTAACTTCTGTGAATCTTGATTTCTTCATCTAAAGAGAGAATTCCTACTCTACAGGGTAATGGTGAGGAATATACATAAGTAAAAGAATGCTAATAATATAGGACCAAGTCCATATCAAAAAAATGGACTTAGTAATGGATGAAGTTAGGAACCAAAGAACCAATCAATAATCAGAAAATCCCTAGGAAGCCTTTAGATTCACATGTTGAGATTACACCTTGGAAGAGGGGCATAAATAACCAAGTTTTTTTTTTTTGCCTTGGCAATTTGCATAGTATCCTGCTGTGATAGTATGTTTTTTTTTTTTTTGTTTTTTTTTGTGGGGATGTAGAGGTTATTAACAACTTCCAATAAGGTAGCTACCTTGAAAACATTGTAAATACAAAAGATGACAGGTATTTTTGTGGATGCTTAAAATGGAGACAGAAAGAAATTAATGGTAAGATAGTTTGTAGTCTGGGGTGTTTCTTAGTGAAAAACTAATTACAGTTATGGCAAAGTGGCTTGGAGAGAGTATGCATAACATGAATCAAGTTCCATAGCAATGCATGTTGGTTACTGAAGATGTTACATGTCTTTAATTATGTGATCTCATTGATGGTGACAGCCCTGTGCAGATTATGCAGCTCAAATGGGAGCAACCTCTAAACGAGTAACAACAATGATAAAGAATAGAATTATTGCTATTTCTTTTACATTTATGTATGTATATATGTATGTATGTATATATGTATGCATATATTTTGAGACAGGATCTCCCTGTAGCTCCTGCTGGTCTCAAACATGCTCAGGTTGGCCACAGTCTCACAAAGATCTGCCTGCTTCTACCTTTCAAGTGCTGGGATTAAAGGCATGTGCCACCACACCTGGCTTTTACATTTATTTTTATTTTATGTGTATGAGTGCTTTGCCTGCAAGTATTTAAGTGTACCTGTATGTTCATTGCTCATGGAGGCCAGAAGAAGGCATCAGATCCCCTGAAATTGGAGTTATGGATGGTTGTTAACTGCCATGTTGGTGCTGGGAACAGAACCTGGGTCTTCTACAAGAGCAGGCAGTACTCTGAACCACTGAGCCGTCTCTCTAGCCCCTAGAATTATTATTATTTTAATGGGTGAGAAACAGAAGTTCTCATTGCCATGAGGAAGTAATGGTAAAGCTGGACCTATAATTTCTGTCTAGCCTGAGACTATTTCTTTCTCTTATAGTAGGTTTTGTTACTTATTTACTTCTTAAAATATGTAAATGAAAAGATACAGAGTAGTTCAAATTGAATAGGCCAAGATAGGTAAAGCTAGAGCCCAGAGCTCAAGTCCTAGTCACAGTTTTTATTATTATTAGGTATGTCCTACTATTTCATTGAAAGTACCTTATTTCATTAAAATTAAAATTATGAATGTGTTAGCTTTTGTCACTATAACAAAATATCTGAGGCAATCAATTAGTAGTGGGTGTGTATTTGTTTTGACTATTTAGAGGTTCCAGCCTGAGATTGGTTATCCTGTTGCTTTGGGTCTGTAAAGAAACAGTGCGTCATGGCAGAAGTGTGTGGTAGAGTGAAGTCACTCCCCACATGACCAGAAAGCAGAGAGGGATAGGAGAGGGGGGAGGCGCTTGGCCTCCATGATTCGGGGCTCCCCACCCGGTCACATCTTAAAGGTCCCATCATACTAGTAACTTAAGCCTTTAGTACATGGGCCTTTGGAGAACATCTTAATATTCAAATTATAGCAGTAGGTTTGATTATGTTACTTTTTTATGGTTTTATTAAGCAGTTTTTCAGAATGGTGACCTTGATCACGCTCTCCTGTGGCATTTTGCATTTTCTTTAAATTACTCTTCTGTATTTGTGTTTAGGGTACCCCTTTCCTCTCATAGAACCTTTATTAAAATCTTTTGAAGTCACTCTAGCTTTGCTGTGTGTTGTGTTAGTGATCTGGAGGCTCCCCCAGTAGCCATAGCAGGTGCTCTCAGGAGTCAGAGTTGTTATCATGGAAGAAGCCCTGGGAGGTTTGAATGAGGAAGCAGAACAGAGATAGCATCTGTTCAGAAAGGCCTAGAGAGTCAATTTGGGAGGATGATTGTGCTTATTGCCTTGGGCCTATGTTCTCTATGAGATAATACATTTTGACCTAATGTTTATTTAATTTCTTAATTTATACCTGGTTCCCGCCTCATCCTCCAAGACACATACTTGATTTTACAAGATTATTGAGATCAAGTGAGCATTGTAATAAAGACATTCCTTCTGGATGTCTCTCTTTCTAATAATAAATCAGTTACTTAGTAACAAGGGACCAGTAATTGGACAGAATGGTGGGACCTTTACTGACTTTTCATCATTGCTCGTGGTTTTGAGTGAAACACAGGTAAGACATTTCAGCGTTTCTATAAAAGTCCCTGAGCATTAGAGTTGTGTTATTAATTTCTGGAAAATAATTACTAAATGTGTTTCTCTAGAGTGTTTTTTAATAAAGTGGAAGCATGACTTTAATTTCTGGTAAAATGCAGTGAGTGGTTTTTATGGGACACTGGTTATAGGATTTGGAATGGAGTATGTGACTTCTATGACTATAATCTTTATTTTATTATGAATTTCTTGTCATCTGTTAAGAGTTCTGGTTGCTAACAAGTAAAATTCTTTAAAATATTTTAAGGATGTCAGTAGAATTGACTTGTTTTTTTTTT
>NW_008334363.1:151814-233523 GCF_000622305.1 Nannospalax galili | reverse complement strand
GTTTGTTTTGTTTAAAAAAGGGTGCAATTTTATTGTATATACAACCAATTTACTGGTAATACCTTGGCTTATTGCAAGGTTCTGACAAAATGTTTGTCTAGGCTTTTTTTCCCTTCACTGTGAAGCACTGAAAGCCGCTATTTTTTCTTTCTTTTTTTTCTCTCTCTATTTTTTTTTTTTTTCTTTTTTTTTTTTTTTTTCAATTTTTAGTTACCAGGTAAAATTGTCTTGAGGTCAAATAAGGATTTTAAAATACTCCTCAGGTTTATGTTCATTTATCCAGGAAATGTTCATGGGTGGCAAAGAAAGGGAGATAATTTTCCTGAACCTTCAGTTACTGGGAATTTTAAAACAGGACTGTTTTACAGAGCAAAGGGCTTGAATTTTCTTAGAAAGTCTGTATCGCTCTCTGGATTGACCTTATAGAAAGTCATGGATATTGCAGTCTTTGTAAATTAAAAGGTGAAAGCTGTCTTTACTCCTGATAGTTGTGATAACTCATGCAGAAGGGAGCCAAAGGAGGAAAGGGATACTCCGATTCCATGTAAGGTGACTCAGTGCCTCCAGGTTGGAATTTCCACAGTACATGTGATGCAATTCTCCCAAGCAATAGCATGGAAAGTATGGAGAAAGAAAAACTCAGAAACGCAAGTGGAACAAGAAAGGCCAGTTTGTAATTCTAATACATTGTATTTTTGTGTCAAAAGGAAGAACAAATTGAGAATTTGCAGAAATACCAGATGATGAATAAAGAGGAAAAGAATCCATATAAGTGAAAATGATGGACATGAAGATGAACTAGAGTCCAGATGTACACAGCAGCTGTTTATATCCTGGTACACAGCCTCATGCTGGAGAGTTGGTACTTCCAGGGTTGGGACTGGATCACTTTGGTGTACCTGCTTGTAGGCTTGTAGGCTTGATGTAAGGAAGGCACGTGGTTAGCTATCATTTGCCTAGTAATCATTTGGAGATAACCATACTTTTATTGAATCCCATCATTTGGGGAAAGTTGTAGATTTGAATTGTAATTATGTATTACTGCTGTTGGTAAGCAGCTGTCCTTACCTCAAGTGGGTAGTATTAAGGTTGTAAGCTTCGGGAAGGCAGAAACATGATTCTCCATCTTTAGTTTGGCATAACGACTTCCATATAGTGGGTGCTCAGGACTGACTTTTGGTTATGAATTTGGTGAGTACCTGCTGCTGAACTTGTATGATGGCAGTCAGACCCCATGTTCCAGTGTAAGCTTAGAGAAACCTTTTGAACTCTTAACTGCTTCACTAGCTCTGTCTCCTGCTAAAATTGAACTGTGACTTCAGATGTATGATGAAAGGCCTGTCCTCATTGTGTGGCTGATAGTTACCAATGTGAGAGAAGGCAATGCCAAATAAATGGCACCATACCAATGCTTCATATCCTGGGTCAGAGAGAAAGTTTTAAAGCTTTCCCGGGTTCCGTTGGATTGTTTCATTTTAATTTTTAATTTTAATTTTTTAAACTGTTTTGAAAGCTTCCTTCCAAGCTATTTGTATGGAATAGCAAGAACACTGAACTTGGATGTCATAGGACCTAGGTTTGTATTCTGCATAGGCTTGTAATGCTGTGAAGGACTTCATTTAACACAGCTTTAATTTGTTAAGAATTTTTTCATACATTTGGATCTTCTTTTGGTATAAAGAGTCAAATGATGATTTGTGTTTCTGCTAATATGTGTCACTTGTTATAGTAGCATTTCATGAATAGACCTTATTGAGCCTTATCCTGAATTCCTAGATAAGTGTTAGTTTCTGTTTTGAGACAGGATATCACTGTGTAGCCCATGTTGGCCTTGAACTCACAGCAGTCCTCCTGTCTCAACTTTCTAGATGCTGAGATTACAAACATAAGTCACCTACTGGTCTCAGTTTCTGCAATTTTTAAAAGAAATAATATTTTATTATTTTTATTTTATGTGTATTGCCTGTATGTATGTGAGTGCACCTGTGTCAGGCAATGCTGGAAGAGGGAGCTGGATTACCCTGGAACTGTAGTTATAGACAGTTGTTAGCTGCCATGTGGGCGCTGGGAACTGAACCTAGGTCCTCTGCAAGAGCAGTCGGTGCACTTAATTGCTGAGCCGTTTCTCCAGCCCCAGTTTCTGCAGTTTCTGCTCTGCTGTGTCATAGGTTTGTTTACTTTGATCATGCCCATACAACACTGCTTTAGCTATTGTGCTTT
Organism: Nannospalax galili; assembly: GCF_000622305.1. Classification (NCBI taxonomy): domain Eukaryota; kingdom Metazoa; phylum Chordata; class Mammalia; order Rodentia; family Spalacidae; genus Nannospalax; species Nannospalax galili. The sequence continues at coordinate 231,303 of NW_008334363.1, read as the reverse complement.
ATAATGTCTTAATAGATATAGGAAATGCTGTCTGTTTTTTCTCTTTTGAAAGTTTCCTTTGCTTTTCCATCAGAACTTTGAAGTCACACTGTCTGGTTCTTACAAGTGGTCAGAGATGCTTCCCTCTGCACAGATTCTTAGAGACCTGTCTGTATTACCAATCTGGAAGCCTGGTTTAAGACTTGGTTCTGACATTAACTAACTGCATTAAAAAATTTAGATTCATCTATTATTAGTAAACAGATGTTTGCGGTGCCTTAAAGAGTTACTGCACGTATGCAGGTTTTTTTTTCTTTATTTTTGTCAATTACTAGGCTTGTTGTATAAATTCTTAAAATTGGTTAGCATTGCTGCAGCCGTAGTCTTCCTGATGGTAAAAAATTGGAAACAACTGAGCCCTTTTTTCTTGATTATTACAAATTGTTTTGAATCAATAAAAGGTCATTTCATCATCAGTTCATTCAAGGATTGAATTTAAATTTTTGCACCCACTGAAAAGGCTTCTGTACCAAGAGAGATTTCAGAAATGTTTTTTTTTTTGCAAGATCATTCATCTGTTTCTTCCTTTTCTTCTAAAACAGTTGGTGTTTTGAAAGGAAGCATATTATTGTCTGAAATTTTCAGAGTTCTCTGAAAACAGGATGAAGGAGCACCTTATTTTTGAAGCATGTAACATAATTGCATTTTCCGCAGAATAAAGAGCTTGAATTCTTTGTCATAGCTGGCTATTCTGATTGAACTGAGTAACAGTATATCCTCTTGTGAGAGCTGCTGAACAGAATGGTTTGTTTATAGAAGACAGTCAAGGCTGTAATAATGTTCAAAAGCCAAATTCTACATTTTGAAGGCAAATCAAATCTATAGTTTGTATAATTCTATAAAAGATTGTAAAACAGTGGAGGAAACGATGAGAGGAAATTGACCTTCATCTGTAGGTGAATGACAGTCTCCATTAAATGAAAATGAATCTTTTAAATGAGTTATGTGGGGTTTTTTGGTCCCTTTTAGAAAATTATTTTGAGGATTCATTGATTTAAGATTGCCGCATGACTTCAAAAAAGGAAAGACTTTAAGAAAATTTTATAGCAATCTTATCATTCCATTCAGAATAATATTCTGAAGTAGACAGTAAGGTTCCAGATTTGTTTAGCTTCACTAGGCAGTCTGTTAAAGAACTATAATGTTCTTAAATGGGAGTAAATATGATAATCAGATAAGTTGATATAAATGATCATTATTGAAATTAGCAAGATGAGAGAAGGGAGTTTAGTAAAAACAGGAATATAAGCAGAGAATGCTTCTGGAGAATAACTGAAACATTCAAAGTAGAGTGAGTTTATGAAATCCTCAGATGCTTATTTTGACTGAATGGGAATGGACTGGGAACGTGGGGCTCTTTGAGGCACAGTTCTTGGTTGAAGTGTTTTATTGTTCCAGAGCATGTGTAACAAGATTAAACCAGAATCACTCAACCCTCATTGCACATTTCCAGGAGGGAAACTCTGGCCCATTTTTGGTAGAGTCTGTTTAGAGGATAACCTTCTTCATGTTTATAAAGTCACATTGTACCCCAAATTGACTTCCATGTTCAGTTGTCATCACAGATAACATTTGGGAAAATATGAATTTATTTTCTCCAGAGCCTCATTTGTTCTGTGGCCCTTCTGCAAACTTAATTCCTAATCAGCAGTACACATTTCCATCAGTAGAGCAAGTAGCTCTGTCTTCTCCCTGGCACCATTGAAATGGCATTGCATTGCACTGCAGCTCTGGCTTGCATTTTGTCATGTTGCACGAGGTTGAACTTTTAAAAAATACCGACTTTTAAAATAATCAGTAAGTAGATTTGTTTATTTGTTTATAGACAGGATCTTGCTGTAGCCCCAGCTGGTCTGGAACTTGCTGTATAGGCAAGGACAGCCTCAAACTCACAGAGCTCCACCTGCCTGTGTCTCCAGAGTGCTGGGATTGAAGGCATGCGCTACTACCTTCAGTGGGATTTTGGGTGTGGGGGCAGTGCTGGGATTGAAGGCATGCGCTACTACCTTCAGTGGGATTTTGGGTGTGTGGGGGGGGGGGAGCTGGAAGCATCATGTAGCCCAGGCTGCCCTGGAACAGCTTGCTGATCCACCTGCTTCCACCCCTGAAGTTCTGGGATTCTAGGCATAAGCCTTCATACTTAGCTTGCTGCTGGTAGATGGTTACTTGGTTTTCTCTGTTTTTATCACCAGATTGGTGAACAATAGGTAGTCTGTTTTTTGAGTTAGTATGAAAAAAGTTTTAACGTGTTCTTTCAGGTAGGAAGTTTTGTGCTTATCAGGGTTAATCTCAGGGTTTGCTGACACAGTGGGCAGGTGGTACCTGACCAGGGTGTAGTGATGGGAGGTGTGGTGTTATGATCATCACACTTTGCTGAAAATTGAACTCAGAAGAAAGGGACAGCTGTGGTATAGACAGTGCCTTGAGTGGGCAAGCACTAAGGCCCTACTATGGTAGAGAGGTTTTGGCCTGCTGTGGCGTCCTTAGTAGACTGATTTGTATGAGATGTCTTACTGTTTTGGCATTAGTTGAATGTTAAGAATAAAGTAGGTTACCTTGTTGGGGAACCCTGCTGTTAAGGTTGGCTCCTTTCTCAACAGGGGCTTCCTGCCTGACTTACCTGGAAAGTGCCGCCAAGCACAGATGCTTGGCCTCCCTTTGGCATAGTTACCTGGAGTAAAAACTACCCCCAGGTTTTTTCTATATGATAATCAGGCATTGCCCAATAGTCAGATGATAGGATCCTACTGCCACATGTAAATAAAGCATACTATGAGCACCTATCAGCCGAGGCTTTGGCTGCTGCCTCCACACTATATTTTCCCTAACCCCCACTTAATAAACGGAGCTGTTTCACTGAGTCTGGAGCTGTTTGTATCACTGAACCTGCCTCCCCGGAAGGGCTTTCTTTTTCGTCGCTTCTGCTGCCTTTGTCCTCGTGGACTGGTGGCCAACGACCCATGAAGAAAGGGAGAGACCCCACATTACCTCAATAATACTTTTAGGTTGGCTTTGTCAGTATCTGGTATTTAACTCTTTCCTTTAGTTATTTCTCCAAAGCACCTCAGAACATGATAGATTTATGTGTGAAGCAGTCCTACAATCAATAGAGGATATCAGTAGAGGGTATCAGATGCTTTGCATTTGGCTGCATGTGGCTGAGGTTTTGTTAGTAAGCCTGGCTGTCATGCTTCATGATGCTACAGCCAAGGTTGTGCCGTCCAGGGCATTTTCATGTTTCTTTTGCATTTATTTCTTGATTGGCAATCCTCCATTCCATTTCTCTGTTGTCTGACAGGTAGGTGAAGATTCCTCAGTGTGGAAGGAAAATGTGCGACATCCTCTTGGGAGCCCATTCCTTTGGGGATGGTCACGCTGAAGACCCATCTCTGAGCAGCAGTCTATGATTTTTTGTTATTATCGTCATTCCTCAGTTTGCAAGGCATTGCCAGAATGTTCTTGGTTTTAATTTCCAGCATGTTAATTTCTTCTTCATGATGCTCCTGGGAAAGGCTTTTTGCACTTATTTAACTACACTCAGGAAATAAAGATGAAATGTGTGATATTTGCTTTTAATTATTTTTTGTACTAGTAAGATTGCCATTTTTCACTCTGTGAGTAAAGATATATGTTATTTGCTTTGCTTCTGAAGTGATTTTGCATTTTGAATTACTTTAATGAAAAACCTTAAAAGTAGAGAATTGCTTATTCTCTTCAAATGTCTCTTCCTTAAATGACTTTAAATGTCTCTCCTCCTACAGATACCATTCCTCCTACAGATACCTTTTTTTTTTCTTTTCTTTTTTTTTTTTGGTCTTTTTGAGACAGGGTCTCCCTGTAACCCCAGCTGTCTTGGAACTCACTATGTAGACCAGGTTGGCCTTGAACTCACAGAGATCCACCTGCTTCTGCCTCCTGAGTGCAGGGATTAAAGGCGTGTGCCACCACGCCTGGCTTACAGATATCATTTTAAGTATGGGTCCTAAACTAGTAGTATGCCTTTTGGATGTACTTAGGGAAAGTGAACTGAATGAGATTCAAGTTGACAGACTGAGACACAGTTGTTAGGTGGGATTACCAAGACAGGGTACACAGAGGAAAGGTCTACAGTTGTCCTTTGGAATTTAAGGGGTCTGATGCCACACCCACACCCACTCCTGTCCCGTATGTAAATCCTCAGATGCTCAAGTCTCTTACATAAAATGGTACAGTCTTTGCATAGAACTTAGGTATACAATAGATCATCTCTATATAACTTAGAATATCATAGTTTGGTATAAATGCTTTGTTCATAGGTATTAGATTGCATTAGTATAAGAAATCTGTGTATGCTCAGTAGAGATGGCAGTTTCTTCCCTGTGTACACTTGACCTGCCATTGGTTGAATCTGCAGACATGAAACCTGCAAATATGAGGACCAGATGTGTAGCTCATATTTATCTAGTTTATTCTTTATACAAAAATACAACACCAGATCAACTTTATACATTTTGTTTTTTTTTTTAAAGGAACTAATCAGTGAACAGCTTCTGTATGCCATAATCTCTTGGGGCACTGGGCACACATGATTAAACAAAATATTAAAAAATTCCTGCCTTGCCCCACCCTCAGAGAGCTGGAAGGCTTCTGGGAGAATTAGCAGTGAAGGAGGTAAGAGAGCAGATTGCGTACATGCTGCAAATCAGAAGCTGCAGGAGCAGAAAGTGCTACTGAAGAAGTGAGGAGGTCTGGAGTTTCAGTTTCGAATGAGTCGGGTCAGAGGACGTAATTCTTAAGTAGAGATTTGAAGAAGTGGGATGGGTGGGTGGGGAAGAGCATTTCAGGAAAGACTGCGCCTGAGTCTCAGTCTTCAGGTGGTGGCTGCCTGCCTATGTGTACCATAGGAGGGCTGAAGTAGAATGAAGGTGGGAGAGCGGTAAGACCAAAGGCGGGGGTGGAAAGGAGGCATGTTGGGGGGTGGTCCTCTTTAGTCATCGGAAGATTGGACTTTTGGAGGAGAGACATGAACTTACTTTCCTCTGACAGAATTGCTCTGGCTTTTGTGTGGTGGAGAGTAGAATGTTGGGGAGCCAAGGGGAGACCAGGAAACCAGGCTTAGGTTAGGATGGAAGCAGTAGAGTAGTCCAGTTTTGGTATGCTTTGAAGATGAAACTGCCAGTAGGGTTTGCCATTGGATCTAATGTGGAGAGTGAGGAAGAGGAGGTAGGATTCTGCATTGTTTTTACCCAAACAGCTGAGAATTGCCATGGACTGAGATGGAGAAGCCTTTGAACACAGAGTACAGGTCAGGAGCATGCCCAATTTGGGCTGTAAATTAAATCTCCCTGTGAAGTTGTTGTGTTGGCTGTTTGGATATGCAATTTCAAAGCTCAGTGGAGTGACCTGACTGAAGATGGGAACTGAAGATGGGAACCTGCAGGCTGGATGAGATCAGCAAGGGGAAGAGTGGGAGAGAGAAGAGGAAGACTCAGAGTCTGAATTCTGAGTGTGTCAGCAGTGACTGGTGTAGCCTTTTACCCTTGCTTGTTTCTCTAGGTGTTTCCTTCCCTGCCTGCTTCACTGCCATGTTATTGTGTCTGTGCTCAGCTGTCACTTTAGAATAAACTTCTGTCTAGAGAGGTAGTCTTCCAGAACCTCAGAGGAAAGGGGAGGTTGTTTTTTCTCTCGCTTTCTACATCAGAGCGACTTTTAGATTGTTCTGGGCTTTGGAAAGTCTCTGCACTGACAAACCTTTTGTGTTATATACAGTTTTAGTGATTATGGCCAAACCCTACAAATCACTTCAGTTGACTAATCTGTCATGCAGTATTTCATTCTGACAGTTGACTTTTGGAGAAGTAGGTAGGTAATTAATACTGCCTTGGGTAATATTTCATTTTGAGGAAAGAGTCCAGAATATTAAGAATATTTTTATTTTTCAGGGTGTAAATTCTAGTAGTTTGCCTCAGTGTAAGTTAGTTTGTTCAGGCTCTTCTATCAAAATGTCACAGGCTGTGTGGCCTAAACAACAGACATTTATTTATTCATGGTTCTGAAAGTTAGGAAGCCCAAGATCAAGGTTCTAGCAGTGTTTGGTTTGTGCTGAGGAACCATTTCCTGACTTTCATGTGCATACTTTGGCCTCATCTGGCCTTTGGTTGAGCAGGTATAGAGAGCAAGCTCTGGTGTCTTCTTATAAAGGAGATGATATTTTTTGATTAGGGTACCACCTTCATGACCTCATTTAGCTGTAATTTTCTTCATAAAGGCCCTGTCTCCAGTACAGGGTTGGAGTTTACACATACGAACTTTGGGAGGAGAGGGAACATTTCAGTACCTAATGCAATTTTTCTTCATTTTTCAGCACCGGGTAAGAGGACATTTGTAATGTTTCTTGAGAATCATGTGTTCAGGGTAATTTTTTAAGGGATAAATGTTTTCCGGGTGAATCTGTGTGTTCTTCTGTGTGCAGGTTAAGCATAGATGAGTTATTTTCAAAGGATTTTCTGTAGGATATTACTTATCTTGTAGCCAGATTTTTAGTGTTCTTCAGTGTACTCTGTTCACAAATACTTGAGCAGTCTGACAAGTTGCATTGTAGGAGTTAGTCTTTAAATTTCTGTAGTATTTTGAATACTGTTTCTAGGAGATACTATGATTTTAAGTGGGTTTCTGTCATGTGATATTGGCTTGACACGAATGAAAGAAGTTAGGTGTTATATGTATGAACTGCAGAGAAAGTGGAAATGTGAAAAATAGAAGGAACCTGGTCTTATGAAGTCCTCTTTCTGTAGCAGATGGGCACGTCTTTGTTCCTCACCAGCTGTGGAAGCTTTGGCCTCCCTCGGCATATTGCTTGCCTGTGTATTTGGTTTCTGGTATTTTTATATAACCTGTAATATTCTCTTATGTCAATGCTGTGTGTGCATTAACATTTACTTTATATTAGATTTTCATGCAAGTTTACATATTTGTTTTTGGAGTTAACTTTCAGTAGACTCCAAACAAAGAATTTCTTTTATCTTTCACTATATTTTATCCTTAGCACTGAGATACTAGTATATACCTAGTACATATAAATAATTACTGGAGATACTACTTTGTATGCTTTTCTGTTTAGTGCCATGCCATAAGAATTTTATCTTAAAATTTGGGTGACTGTTACAGGGAGCCAACTGCTTTCTGCTTGGATTTGAGGCCTACTTCCCAGGAGGGAATTCACTTCTGGTATTGTAAACATGGCCAAAAGTCTGTGGTTGGAAGTGCTTCCTATTGGGGAGGCAGCTGCTATTGTTTTGGTAAATGGACATATTGTGCCTGTTGAATTGTCCATAGATTAGTGCTGCTGTCTGCTTTAGTCAGAGAAGCTTGTTTTTGCAGTGTTTAGTGATAACTGTAGAAACTCATAACTAGTGAAAGTGCTGAGAAAAATGACTGTTGAATGCTATTTCTTGGATGGGACATCTATGTCACCCCCCTCCTAGGCACAGGGAATATCCTGGAAGAGGGGAAGAAAAAAAATGTAAGAGCTGGAGGAAGGAGTGCAGCTTTATGGAATGCTATCTTCCAGGCATGAGATGGCTGTGGCACTCTTGAACTCATAGCAGCTGTGGCTACCTGCATAAGGCCTGCACAGGATTGGGTTCACCAACATTCTCTCATGAATCAGGGAGGAGCTTGTGAGGCCACATCCCTTCCTGAGGATTTATAGGCAATTATGGATGCGAGGAGGAGCTCATGATGCCTCACTCCTTTCCTGAAGCACTATTGGCAGTAATGGTTGCTGGCTGTCAGGGGAAGAGAGACATTTTCTTCAGTGGTATAGCCACCGGTAAGTTGCCCATATTCTTGTAAATAAGCCATCACCTGTGGTCACATTAGCAGTCCTAATTAAACTCAATGGGTCATAAAAAAGAAGTAAAGTGTGTAGGGGGGACTATTTGGGAAGAGGAAGGAGAACAGTGAGAGTTGGAAGGACAGGAGAAGGTAATGGAGGGTATGATAAAAATACATATATATACATGAAAGCAATGAAAATGTTATATATAGTATGTTAGTAAAAGCTTTTATTGAGAGTTTTATAAAATTTAATAGTCTGGGGGCTGGAGAGATGGCTCAGCGGTTAAGAACACTGGCTGTTCTTGCAGAAGACCCAGGTTTGAATCCCAGCACCCAGATGGCAGCTAACAACTCTCTGTAACTCCAGTTCCAGGGGATCTGACAGGCTCTTCTGTCCTCCGTGGGCATTGCATGACACAGGTGCACTTAACTACACGCAGGCAATACACACATACACATTAAAAAAAAATTAATAAGCTTTGCGCAGTGGCAGTATCATAGCCAATGAGGTTTATCTGAAGCGTGATTATTGCTAATTGAAAACTTTTCCCAATACTCCGCCATGCTGACTTGAAATATAGTCAGCATTGGCAATTTTTGACAGTCTCTGTGAAGACTGAATCTGGCTTGGTTAAAAATAAGAATGTTAGTCAGGAGTGGTGGTACACGCCTTTAATCCCAGCACTTGGGAGGCAGAGGCAGGCGGATCTCTGTGAGTTCAAGGCCAGCCTGGTCTACATAGTGAGTTCCAGGACAGCTGGGGCTACAGGGAGACCTTGTCTCAAAAAGACCAAAAAAAAAAAATCTAATAGTCTGAAATATTCTATAGGTGGTTGTGTATTTGTAGATCTGACACAAGTTGCCTTCATTCTCTGGCATATTTAGTTATATCTGTGTTTTATGACTAGAAGAATGCTCAGTCATAATGATTTAAGTAAGCTGTCAATGGAAGTATAATAATTTATGCTTTTTTAATTAAAAAAATTTTGTGTGTGTGTTTATGAATGTATTGCCTGCATGTATCTAACCCATGTTGTGCAATGCCCCCAGAGGTCAGAAGAGAGGGTATCAGAGTCCTCTGGAGCTGGAGTTATAGTTATTGTTAGCCACCTTGTGGGTCCTGGGAATTGAACGTGGGTCCTCTGCAAGAGCAGCCAGTATGCTTAACCATTGAGCAATCTTTCCAACTCCCATTTTATACTTTTGAAAGTGAATTTTAAAAGAGCTCCTTGAATTTGATCCCTTCATTTTGTAAGGGGTAACCCTTTGGCAATCTCATCTCCTGGTGGTTTGTTCTAGACCTTTGATTGCAACCCAAACTCTGCATTTGCCAGATAGCGGGATGTCCCTGCGCTTGAAGCTCACCGTCTCCAAAAGTGTAATTATTAACTTTTTTTAATCAAAATGTATTTCCTGCTACTTAAGCTCTTTTACCATGGATGAAGGCAAAATCTTTTCAGTACACATATGAAATTTGGGAGTAATTTGAAGCTTTCTTCCCTTTTTATCCTTAATGAGTTTGTAGATACAGTTTATTTTGGTTTGAATCTGTGTCCCCACAGTCTTATGTATTTGAATACTTGGACTTCAGCAAGTAGTACTGTTTTGGGAAGTTGTGGAACCTTTAGCTGATCTAGATCTGGCTGGTGCAGGTTGGACATTAGGGTGGGCCTTGATGAATTACAGCCCAGCCCTGCTTTCATCCCTCGCTCTGCTTCTTGGTCTGAGGCCATGGAAGCTTCATTCTTCCACCAGTAAGGATGGACTTACTTCAGCTTCCTCTGAGTTGTCTGCCAGGCCTTTTGTCACAGTGATAAAAAAAAGTAATACACTTAATTTATTTCTATGCTTTTTGATGTTGATTTGGTGTAAGCCATAACCATGTTTCTCTTGGGCAGTTATTTATTGCCCTTTCTTGAATTTTTTTTCTTTTGTATTTCATGTATAATACCAGCTTTTCCCTAAAAAATACCTTTCTTTTTTTACTTTCCTAAGTAAATTAAGTACCTCAGATCTTCCCAGTTGTTTGTAGAGTGACATTTGAACCTTTGACACAGGCTCTGCTTGGCTACCTTTTTGTTGTTTCCTAGGGACTTTTCTTTCTTGGGAATCTGGAACCCTGTTCACATGTCTTCTGTATACTTCTTGGACTATGCCTGAACATCACTCACTATTAACTAACACTCATCTTTAGGTCCAGCTCTGGGAAGACTTTCGTCCCCAGCAACAACTTCCTTTTCTATGCAATCACCAGCAAAAGTCCTTTGATGAATCTTTAGTGTCTTGGTAATAGTTGTGTAGGTTGTATACTAGATAATAATACTGTTATTTATCTTTGATTCCACTTACCAGAGAAACTACTGTGGAAGAAATACTTAGCAAATGTTTACTGAGCACATGAGTGTCTTAGGTACAGGATGAACTGAGAGCTGATACTTTCTGGCATTCTTCCTTCTTGCACAGAAGTTTGGTATTTTCATTTGGTCTGAAGAACTTTAGGGTCTTTGTAGGTTTTTGTATGATTATAAATTTTCATTTCTCTGGGATAAATACCCACGAATATGCTTACCAAATTGAACAGTAAGTACATACTTGGTCTACTGAGTTATTTTTTCTAGTACCTGTGTTTTTCACATTCCCACCGGAAGTGTAGGAATGATCCATTTACTTTGCAATTGTACAGGAATTTGCTATTTTAAATGTTAAACTGAGTATGCAATGGTACCTCCTTTTGGTTTTGCTTGTATTTTCCTACTGGCTAGTGATGTTTACCATCATTTACATTGCTTATTTGCCATCTGTAGATCCTCTTTAGTGAAATGTTTTTCTCTGTTTTGCTAATTTCATAAGTGGCTTATTTGAGAGTTCATTACATAATTTTTGCTGAATAAAGAATCCTATGTGATAGTTGTTTTCTTCTTTCGCCTCATTCTAAATATCTGCCCATTCTTTTCTGGCTTTCATTATTTTTCACTGAAATTTTGTGATTTTTTTTTTCATACAATATGTTTTGATCGTATTTATCATATATATTTTAATCAAATTTATTTTGATCCCCTGTTCTCACCTCCCCTTACTACGCTCTGCCCAGTTTAATGTACTCATCTATCTATAAATATATTTATGATGAATATGTGTGTATATAATGAGGCCTATTGAGTCTAATTTGTGTCCTCAAATGTCCTTCAGTGTGGGTCAGTGCACTAGAGCCTGATTAACCGAGTCACGTCCTTGAAAGACACTTTCCCTTCCCAGCCATCAGTTGCCAGTAGTTCCTCAGGTAGGGCTGGGGTTTCTTACCCACTTCCCTCTTGTCTATGCTGCGATTTTGTCTGTTTGAGCTTGCATAGGACTTATGCATGCTGTCATCATTGCCATGAATTCATATGAGTAACTGACCAGTTTCTGGAAAACTTTTATTTCTTTGAAGTCATCTACCACCTTTGGATCTTAAAGGCTTTCTGCCCCCCCTTCCATAATTATCCCTGAGCCTTGGGAGGCATAAGTTTGATATAGGTGTCCTATTCAGGGATAAGCACTCTGCAACTTCTTGTTCTCTGCCTGTTGGCCAGTTGTGGGTTTCTGTGTTACACAGTCACCATCTGCTGGATAAAGAATCCTCTCTGGTAGAGTTCAGAGATGCATTAATCTGTGGGTCTAACAATAAGCCATTATGAGTCAGTTTAATATAATAACTGTTTAGTAAAAAACTAGTATTAGGCTCTTCCTTAGGGCCTGTGACGTGTCTAGCCTCAGGTTTCTAGGTCTGATATCAGTCTCAATGTCAGGTATGGCCTCTACCCTATGAAGTGGATCTTAAGTCCAGTTAGGAAGTGGTTGGCTGCTTTCATAATATTCATGCTACTACGCACTGGTGGGCATACTTTTTCAGACCAGATGTTGTAGTGCCCAGGATTCACTGCTGGGTAAAGCTGATCATTAATTTTTTTTTTTTTTTTTTTTTCAGGTAGCACCTTCCATTACTATGAAAGCTAGCCAGCAGAGATGGGGCTTTGAAGTTAGTACCACCTTGATTTCTCCTTGTTTGTTCTACAACCCGTGTGTGTGTGTGTGTGTGTGTGTGTGTGTGTGTGTGTGTGTATCTTCAGCAAGAATCCTACTATGCAATTGTGGTGGATAATCAAGAACAGGGGCAATGACCAGTATTGTTTGAAGGTCTATGGGGACTGCTGGTCAACAGCTTCAAAAGGAAGAGCCCATTCCTGGCATTGAGCTTTTACTTTGCAAGAGTATGGTGTCCAGTAGTCCCACTGTTAACAAGGGAACTCCTTTTCATCTCTTTTTATAATGTGTATGTATATATTTTAAGAAGCTTAAAGTGGTAGAATCTACAGTGGTAGATTTCTATATGGCTTTTTATAAAGGCCTTTAGTGTTGGTTATCCCTTTCCACACTCCCTCCTCTGCTCTACCCTTCCATTCTCCACCCCATTTAACCCTTTCTACTCTGTTATTCCTCTTTCCCTCTTTATATCACTGCATTCTACCACCCCTTTCAGGAAGCCTTCCCTCTCCCTCCTTAGCCATTTCTTAGTGTCTTGACTTCTGGATTTTCAAATTGAAACCTGCATATCTAGCATTTTACAACTAGCATCAGCTATGTGAGAGAACATGCAATGTTTGTCATTCTGGGTCTTGGTTACCTCCCTCAGGATGATTGTTTCCAGTTCTATCCATTTAACTGTGAATTTCCTAATTTCATTTTTATCTATTAAGAGCTGAATAATATTCCATTGTGCATATGTACCACACCTTCATTATCCATTCATCAGTTAATGGATATTTATGTTGTCTCCAATTTCTAACTATTATGAAAGGAGCAGCAATGAACATGGATGGACAGGTATTTCTTTAGTAGGGTATAGAGTCTTTAATGAGTAGTATGGCTGTACCATAAAATGGATCAATATTGAGGAATTTGAGGACTCTCCACACTGATTTCCACAGTGAGTGCCCCTGTTCTCACTGCTACCAGCAGTGGACAGGAGTTCCACTTTGTCTATGTACTCAGCAGCATCTGTTGTTGTTGTTAGGGTTTGGACCTACAGCAACTCCCTCCCCAATGCAGCAGGGCCTCACAGGTTTGCAAGCCTCTGAGAATGCAGGAACCAAGTTGATGAGCACTCTGGTCTTTGAAGTCAAGAGAAGCAGACTTTTCTGCACCTTTTGGCCAAAGGCAGCAGGCTTTCCCTTTGATAAACAGACTTCCACCTTTTGACCAGAGACCCAAGGAGTCAATTCAGCACAGCAGGCTTTCCCTTTGATAAACAGACACCTTTTGACCTAGATCCTGGCTGACAGAGGAAGGGGGTGGTTTTATCAGAAGCTGTTCTGTTAAGCCCTAGGCTCCCACTCCCCCCACACCTAATTTTTTTTGAGGGGACACTTGGATCCATCTAATTTTTTAAAATTAAAAATTAAAATTATGTTCCCACCTTCTGCATCCCCCAAAGCTCCCCTAAAAAGACCCCAGCCCACAACCTGTGGGCTGACAATTTTTCTTACCCAAAGGGAATTGTCCCATGCAAATTTCCTTTGCTAATAAACTCTATCCTGCCTGAGTTTTTATCTGTGTCCTGGTGCTTTTTCCTGATTGACTTGATTCATTTATCTGATTCATCTATCAGTTGTTTGTTTTTGGATCTTGGATCTTAGCCATTCTGACTTGGGGCATATGAAATCACAAAGTGGTTTTAATTTGCATTTCTGATGACTAAAGATGCTGAACATTTTAAAAAGTATTTCTCAGCCATTTGCATTTCAGCTTTAGAGAACTCCATGTTCAGCAATTTGCCCCAGTTTTTAATTTGGTTGTTTGATTTTTTTTTTTTATGATTACATTTTTGAATTCTTCTTGTGTATTCTAGATTTTAAACTCCTGTCAGAAGTATAGATGGTAAAGATTTTTATTCCATTCAGTAGACTGCTTCTTCACTTGAATGATGGTGTCCTCTTTGCCTTACAAAAGCTTTTTAATTTAATGAGGTCCCATTTGTCAATTGCTGGACTTAATGCTTGTGCTATAGGAAGCCTGTTCAGAAAGTCCTTTCCTGGGCCTATGAGTTCCAGTGTATTCTCTGCTTTCTCTTCTGTCTGATTGAGGGTATTTGGACTTAATGTTGAAGTCCTTGATTCATTTGGAGTTGAGTTTTGTGCATGCTGAGATAGGGATCTAGTTTCATTCTTCTACATGGCAGCTATCCAGTTTGACAGGTATCATTTGTTGACTATGCTGTCTTTTCTCCAATGTTTATTTTTGGCTCCTTTGTCAAAAGTCAGGTGGCTATAAATGTGTGAATTAAATCTGGGTCTTTAGTTTTATTCTACTGATCTATGTGTCTGTTTTTATGCCCCTACCATGCTGTCTTTATTATTATACCTCTGTAGTTTAATTTGAGATCAGGGATGGTAATGCCTCCAGCAGTTCTTTTATTGTTCAGGTTTATTTTGGCTATCTTGATTTTTTTGTGTGTTTTCATGTGAAATTTGAAGTTATTTTTTCAATTTCTGTGAAGAATTGTGTTGGAATTTTTAATGGATATTGCATTGAATTTATAGATTGCTTTTGGTAGGATGGCATCCTACTGATCCATGAGATGGGAGGTGTTTGCATCTCTGGTATCTTCAGTATCTTAAAGTTTTTATTGTACAAGTCCTTCACTTTCTTTGTTAGATTTAGTCCCAGATATTTTATAAATTTTGAGACCGTCGTGAATGGGATCCTTTCCTGGATTTCTTTGTGAATGGGATCCTTTCCAGGATTTCTTTCTTGGCATGCTTGTTGTTGGTGTACAGGAAGGCTACTGATTTGGGGGTGTTAATTTTATATCCTGCTACTTTTCTGAGTGTATTTATCAGATTGAGGAGTTTTCTGGTGGATTCTTTTATGTACAGAATTATATCATCTGCAAATAAGGATACTTTTCACTTCTTCCTTTCCAGTTTGTACCCTGTTTATCTTCTTCCTTTGTCTTATTGCTCTATCTAAGACTTAAGTACTGTATTGGGCAGGAATGGAGAATGTGAACATCCTTGTCTTGTTCCTGATTTTAAAGGGGATGCTTTGATTTTATTACCATTTAGTATGATGTTGACTGTGGGCTTATAATATATTGCCTTTATTATGTTGAGATATGTTCCTTGTATGCCTAGGTTCTCCATGACTTTTATCATGAAGGGATGTTAGATTTTGCCAAAGGCCTTTTCTGTATTGAATAAGATGATCATGTGGTTTCTGTCCTTGAATCTGTTTGTATAGTGGATTACATTATTGATTTACATATGTTGAAACATCACTTCATCTCCAGGATGAAGCCAACTTGATCCTGGTGGTTAATCTTTTTGATGTGTTCTTGCATTTGGTGTGCAAGTATTTTATTGAGAATTTTTGCGTCTGTGTTCATCAGAGAGATTTGTCTACAATTTTCTTTTTTGTGGGTGGATCTTTGTCTGGTTTTGGTATTAGAGTAATAATGGTTTCATAGAAGGAATTTGGGCATGTTCCTTCATTTTTTATTTTATAGAATAATTTGAGGGATATTGGTAATAGTTCTTTGAAGATTTGTTAAAATTCTGTGCTCTATCCTCCTGGTCCTAGGCTCTTTTTAGTTGGGAGTTTTTAAAATTACTATATCCAACTCATTGGTTGTTATGGGCCTGTTTAAATGATGTCATTTTGCTTTAATTTTGGTAGGCCATACATATCTAGAAACTTATCCATTTATTTTAGGTTTTGTATTTTAATGGAATATAGATTTTAAAAGTATGTCCTTAAAGTTTTCTGAATTTCTTCTGGGTCCGTTGTCATGTTTCTCTTTTTGTCTTTTTTACTAATTTGAGTCCTCTCTTTTTTTGGTTAATTTGGCTAAACGTTTGTCAATTTTGTTATTCTTTTCAAATAACTCTGTTTCATTGATTCTTTATATTGTTTTCTCCATTTCTGTATCATTAATTTCAACCTTGATTTTTATCTCTTTCGTCCCATTTAGTCTTTTTATATATTGTTTATTCTTGATTTTCTTTTTTAAAATTTTATTTTTATTTTATGTGTATGAGTCTATTAACTGCACGTATGTAAGTGCACCCATGTCATGCAGTGCCTGCGGAGGTCAGAAGAGGGCATCAGATCCCCTGAAACTGGAGTTCAGACTGTTGTTAGCTGCCGTGTGGGTGCTGGGAACTGAACCTGGATCCGCTTTAAGAGCAGCCAGTGCTCTTAACTGCTGAACCAACTCTTCAGCCCCTTTTCTTGGTTTTCTAAGACTTTAACTTGCATCATTTATTTATATGAGATGTTTCTAATTTTCTGGTATATGTACTTAATGCTTTCCTCTTAGGATTGCCTTCATTGTTCTAAAGGTTTTGGTATGTTTTGTTTTCATCTTCATTCAATTCTAAGAAATTTTTAATTTCCTTCTTGATTTCTCTCATCCAGTTTCTGTTCAGTAGTGTGTTCTTTAGTTTCCATGAATTTGTATACTTTTTCTCATTTTTATTGTTTATGATACCTAGCTTTATTCCTTTTTGGTCAGATGGAATACAGGATGATATTTCAGTTTTTGTAAATTTATGGAGACTTGCTTTGTGTCCTAATATATGGTTAATTTTGGAGACTATTCCATGGGCTTCTGAGAAGACAGTATATTCTTTGGTGGATTATTTGTATTTTGGGTGGATTATTTTGTAGATCTCTGTAAGGTCCATTTGATTTATGGTATCATTTAAGTTCAGGGTTTCACTGTTTAGTTTTTGTCTGGTTAACCTGTATATTGGTGACAGCAGGGTAGCAAGGTCACCATCTGTCACTGTGTTGGAGTCAGTATGAGATTTTAGAGAAAATAAAGTTAATGAAAGTTACCTGCCCCTGTGTTTGATGCATATATGTTTAGGATTGTAGTATCGTCTTGTATTTTTCCTTTAATGAGTATGAAGTGACCTTCCCTGTCTCTTCTTACTAGTTTTAGTTTGAAAAATATTTTGCTGGATATTAGAATAGCTACACCTGCTTGTCTCTTAGTTCTGTTTACTTGGAATATTGTTTTCCATCCTTTTATCCTCAGGTGGTGTTGATCATTGTTGGTGAGGTAGCAAATCAATGAAACCTGTTTTCTAATCCATGATGTTAGTCTGTGTCTTTTTACTGGGTAGTTGAGACAATTGATATTGAGAGTTATTACTGACCAAAGGCCCATGTCCAACTCGTGGTTCTAATCATTGAGAGGTAATAAGGTCCTGAGGCATCTGATGTCATCGGTGGGTTAATCCAGTGAAAACTCATTATTTTATGGAATTATTTGGAGATGAGGCCTGGTTGGAGCAAGTACATTACTAGGCCTGTGTCTTTGAGACACTTGTCCTTTACCAGTTCCTGTCTCTTTTTGTGCTTCTGGGCTGCCATGAGGTGAACAACTCTGCTCCCCCATTCCCTTTTGTCATTACATACTGCTCATCACAGGCCCAGAAACAATGGAGGCAGCCATCATTAACTGCTATGTCCTGCGTGGCTGGGTGGTGGTAGACACAAAAAGGGACAGTGAAGTATCTAGTAACAAAATATCTCACACAGACAATTTAGTATTTAAGAAAGCTGGGGACCAGGAGGCTCCCTGTTCCATAGAACAAAGAGCACTGAGTCTCTAACTTTAAAGGTTTTATTCTCAGGGATGGGGTGCTCTAAGCATTCAGGAACAAATGGTTTGCAGATCAAAGGACATTTCTCTGCTGGAGTTCAGGAAACAATTAGCAAGAACGTCTGACCTGTTTGCAAGGTATGGAGTAAATGTTCTTACAACAGTGTGAATAAGACAGTTTTTAAAAGTCTAATGTAAACATAAAGGACACTGCACTTCAGAACCTGCTTCTGTATACATGCCTATCTGGCTCTGCCATCATATACACTCTTGGCTCCTGGCAACTTTGCATATGTAGTCAAGCATTCTTTTTGCAGAGTTCAAACAGGGCAGTGGTCACTAACAATAAACAATAAACTGCCACCTCTGAAACTGTGAGCCAAATGATTTTCTTTCTTTAAAGTGTTTCTCTTAGTGTTTGTCACAGTGACAAAAATGGAACTAGCTTAGCAGTACGGTGCCGGACCTATTTTCTTTGTACTTATCCTTGGAGTTGATGGAGCTTCTTGGAGTTGTGGGTGTGTGCTTTATCACATTTGCAAAAGTTTCAGACATTATGTGTTTCAGCTGCTTCTTCTGTTCCACTTTCATTCTCCTTGCTGAGTTTTTTTCTTTTTTGTTGTTGCTGTTTTCATTTTTCCTTTCAAATCATTTCATTGAACCTTTCTCTGCACCCATTTTGCTGTTAAGTTCATTTTCTTTATTTCTGTGGTTATAATTTCCGTTTTCTATGTATGTATGTAGTTGTTGTATCCTTAAAACTTTTTATTGCATGTATTGATTGTGTATTTGTGTATATATGCTTGTGTGTGCATGCAGTACACATGTCAAGGTCAGAGGACAACTTGCAGGAGTTGGTTCTCCCCTTCTACCTTGTGAGTCTCAAGATTGAACTCAGGTTGTCAGCCTTGTAAGCAAGCGCCTTTACCCACAGAGCCATCTCCCGGGTCTTATTTGTTATTTTTACTCTGCTATAATTCTTTACCTATTTGCATGCATCTACTTGTGTTCTCACTGTGTCCTTCAGTACATCTATCATAGTCCTGTCTACTGGTTGTCACATCAGAGACATGCATAGGCCTACCTCTATTGGCATTTCCTGGATCATGTTCTTTCCTTTGTGTCTCATAATTTTTTATTGTGTGGGTGACATTGTGTGTAAAGAATAGAATCCCTGCTCCTAGAAAACAACCTGTCCCTTCTTTATTTTGTCACA
Organism: Nannospalax galili; assembly: GCF_000622305.1. Classification (NCBI taxonomy): domain Eukaryota; kingdom Metazoa; phylum Chordata; class Mammalia; order Rodentia; family Spalacidae; genus Nannospalax; species Nannospalax galili. The sequence continues at coordinate 212,581 of NW_008334363.1, read as the reverse complement.
CTAATATGGATTTCTGAGGTAGAGCTGTGCTTTGTAGCAGCACTAGTTAGATTCATTTCACTGGTAGCATATTAGTTACTTTTCTTTTGCTGTGATCAAACACCATGACTAAGGCAGTTTATAGAAGGAAGAGGTTGTTGGGGGGGGCGCTTATGATTCCAGAGGGATAAGAGTCCATTATGGTGGGAGGTATGACAAGAGGTAGCTGGAGTAGAAAGCTGAGGGAAACTGGAAGTGGGAAAAGAGGTTGTGAACTCTCAAAGCCACTTCCAGTGATGTGTCCAGCATGTGGTTCTCTTAGGTTGAAAATGGTGAATGAAGTTTAGGGGTTATGCAAATGGAAGGGCCATATGTTGAAATCTCATTATTTTCTTGGTTTATACAATTTTTGGGCATATTTAGATGCAGTAACTAATTCACTTTCAGATAGATTTTAAAAATTGCTGATCAGATTTTATGTTAAAAGATTTGAAATCATTGATTTTGAACATTGAGACTGAGTAACAAAAATAATGCTGTCTTTATAATAGATGAACATTGATATTATACATCTTTGGTACTTGAATTAAATGGTATGTATCTTAGGAAAATTCTATGGAACTTCATTTTTCCCAGTAGTTTTGAGAGGAGAACATGACACTGTGTATGGAACTTGCTGGAGTACATAATGATAGATGTTGCTGCCTATCCCTGTGTGCAGGCTTGATGCCACTGTGATTCCTTCAGTGTACAGCATACTTTATATGTGGAGAGCTACAGTCATTTTATTGATTGTTCCTGTGAGGGTTCTGTAGAGATGAGATTGACCTTTCCGGGAGTGGGCTCCTCCAGACTTTGAAACAAGAATGATGTTAAACAATAGCAATAATGATAGAGGGTGGAGAGAACAGGACAAAAGTGGGATCTTGACATCCTCCTGCCTGCAGAGATGACAGATGCAGTGGGCATCCTATACATAATTCAAGCTACATGCAGAAAACTGTGAAAGTAAGTGGTGCTTTGACTAAATAAAGCAAACCTGAGCACTTCAAATACCAATATACCTACTGCATGGACTATTCACATTTCTTGAAATTGGGCATCACTATTTGAAGAGATAAAGAGGAACTAGTCAGGGATGTTCAGTATTTTGGTCACTTGCCACAAGCATCTGCATTGCAATTCGAATTGGGGCCACCACTCTTACCTCACAGGGTAGGAGAGTGGGATGGTGTTAGCACTTCCTCTTTGCCAAGAGCATCTAGATTAAGCAGCTAAGTATGACACTTGTACTGCTCTGCCTCCCTCCCTGTCTGCTGGAAGTTTCACATTTTGCTATTAGCAACAGCCACTTTGCTGTGTTCTTTGCTTGAAGTAGCTCATCCTCGTCCATCCTCACATTTTGAAGGGAGATATTGTTGGTCGTATTTTCACAGAAGGAGATATTGAGAATCAGACATCAATATCGTCCCTATCATCCAGGGCTTTTGGTAGTTGATCCATATGTGAAACTTTGTTCCTTTCCCTTTACTATGTAGCCACAGAAAATGTTTCCTGCAAAATTGTATTGGATGCTACTAATGAAATAATCAGTGCTACTTAATCAACCAAAGATGGGATTTAATACTAATGATACTTTGGTTGATATTGAGATACTTCCTAAGTGACTAAAATCTGCATTCATTTACTGGAGGTGATTATTTTTCCTTGATTTTGTCTCATAAACTGTACAGTTTTTATAGTACAGTGGTGAGCCATTATATTAGTTATTTTTCTTATTGCTGTGCCAAAAAAAATCTGAGAAAAGCAACTTAAGGAAGTAATGGTATATTTTGGCTTACCATTCCAGGGAATACAGTCCTTTACAGCCAAGAAGGCATGACAGCAGGAGCACAGGGTAGCTGATCACATTGAATCCCTAATCAGAGCAGAGTGATGAATGCTGGTGCTTAGCTTGCTTTCTGTTTTAAAAAATTCAGCCCAAAACACCATCCCATGGAACAGTGCTATCCACATTTAGCATAGGTCTTGCCACCTCAGTTTACCCAATCTAGAAATTCCCTCACAGACATACTCAGCATTCTCCCAGGTGATTCTAGATCCTGTCAGGTTGTTAATAACCATCACAAGTCTACCTCTTGCCAACTTGACACCCAAACACACAACACTTTTAAGCCATACCTTACCTGTCCTCCAGTTCTTATGGGCTCATGGCCATCTCATAATTCATAGTGTAAAAATGCATTCAGTCCAATTTCAAATTCCCCATGATCATTAACAGTCCCAACAATGTTCAAAAGACAAGTGTAGCGGGTCTTCTGAGATGAAGGACATCTCTTATCTGCAAGCCCCTATAACATTACAAAAAAAATTACATACTTTTCACATACAGTGGCATAAAGTAAACATTTCTATTCTAAAAGAGAAGAATGACAACATAGCAAGAAATGATCAGACCAAAGCAAGACTGAAATCCAGAGGGAAACAAATCCTGCAGCTCCATGTCTGGCATCTAGGATTTATGATGGAATCATCTGGGCTCCAAAAGTTTGGGTGGCTCTACCCCTCCACCTCTGCTGTGTGCAGAACACAAGCCCCTCTCTTGGACCAGTTACATTCCATGTCTGCAGTTTTCCCAAGTAGAGGTCCCATGGTTCTGGCATCTCTAGCATCCGGGGACTTCCTTTGCAACTTATGCTTCACCTTTACAGCTTTATGCAGTGGCCTGTCAGAGCTTCCTTACAGTGATTCTGGCCCTGCCATGCATTGCCTGGCCTTAGTCTCTCTCTGACACCTTGGCACTAGACTCCATGGCCTCCTCATGCTTATCTATTCCATGTATACAAAATAGTACCATATGATGACACTGCTAAGTCCTGCTGCCAGCTTGGGATGGAGCTTGGACCTCTGTTACGTCAACCTTTGTGTGGGACATGGGGAAGATACTTTTGTAGGTGATTGTTTTTGAGTAGGAAACCCCTTTAGTGGCATTCTCAGTTTAGGCTTTCTTTCAAATAAATTTGTATTTTTGCAAGATGGCGCCTTCAGTGGTGGGGTCTTGCCCTTAAGGTACCTTTCATGTTGTTCCAGTGTACATGGTTTCTCTTTATTGGTGCTAATCTCTTTATCAATTTCAGCAGCTTTAAAAAAAATTTTTTTTGAGTCAAGATTTCATACAATGTATTTTGATCATATTCCGACTCTCCCCATATCCACTCTTGCCTTTCCACCCACCTGCTTCATGACCTATATTAGCAAATGAAAAACCCTATCCATCTTATACAACACATCTGAACTGGGTGCCAGAGAAGTCATCTCTCATTAGAATGTCAGTGATCTATATTCTTACACACAGATGGCTCAAAGTAAGGACCCCACTCCCTTTCCTTTGTATGTAGTTTTAGGCCAGAATATGCTCATAGTTCTTGGAATGGGATTTTCACTTTTAATTTCTGTTCCTTTTACACACTGTTTAGAATTGTCAAGGAGGGACTTCTCTCTTCCTCAGTGATTAGAAATACATGGGTTTTTCCTCATCAAAGTCAGTTGTTTGCAGCCCTAGTACATGCAGGATGTACTTCGTTGTTTTAGGGCCTCACATAGCATAATAACCCCACTGTGGTCCAAGACATTCTCCAACAGGTTGATTCCCCATAGTGTTTTACTCTGGGTAAAAGAAGCTTAGTCCTCACAGCAGACAGGTTAGCTCACAGGCCTCCAGTCCAAGATTCTCAGAATGGCAGTTGGATTGTTTCACAGCTTCACACAACAGCTTTATACCACTGTCCTCTAGCTTATTTTCTGAAATCTGTAGACTTCTCAGATTCCTATTGTTTTGAATGAACTGCAGCCAGGTCTTGACAGCCACTGGGTAATGATGATGACCAGACTGACCATGGGTGTGCTGTGCAATGGCTGTGCAGGCCCAGCCCCTGGAAAGAGAGGTGCTCTGTGGTGTGGCAGAATGGATGGTCACAACCACCTCCTGATTGTGCCTGCCACCTGGCCCTCTTGCCCAAGCTTGGCAACCAAGGAGGCCCAGTGTGAGTGGATGGGTGGCCATGCCAGTGCAGCTCCAGTTGACAGTGAGATGGTTAGGCCAGTGAGACTCCAGGTGCCATCTTGGCTCTCAGTTATTTTTCCTCTTACTTGCCAAGTCCTGAGTTCAGAATTTTGAGATCCACATAGAAGTGCCAAGGTTCTTTTTTTTTTTTATTAAATTTTATTATTATTATTATTATTATTAGTAGTAGTAGTAGTAGTAGTAGTAGTGTAGTAGTAGTAGTGTGTGTGTATTTCATACAGAACATCCCAAACAATCTTATTCATCTTTATACCCGCATCCCAAATGGTACCCTCTCATAGCCTCCTTTCCTCCACTGGAGCCCATATACTCTGTCATCCCTGTTACTGTCCATTGTGTTGTCAGTGCCCCCAGCCATTCCCCAGTGCAAGTCCATCCACTGAGTCTAGTCAGCCTATCTAGAGTCCCTTGTTTTAGGAAGATCAGCTCTCCCTCAGCTAGCAGCAATCAGTTGCCAACATTCCTTTAAATAAGATTGTTCATTTTCCAAGTTCTGTGCTGGGTTACTGTCTGGGAATCTTGGGCCACCCCGGCCAACAACTCAAAGGAAGGTATCTCCTGTCTGGCATTATTTCTTGTTATGTAGCCTTTAGCTATACACATGGACTCGTAAAGAAATATTCTGATCACTTTAATCTTTGATTATACTTTCCTTTTAGGTGTTTAAGACCATACAGTTGGCCCAAATAAACCAATTTATTTTTACTCTTAAGGTAGTTTGAGGATCTGTTCCTCAGGGGTCACATGGGCTTGGGAAGAGCCCCTGGCTCCTTTCTTTTACCAGTTCCATCTATATGAAGATAAGTGAAAGGTCCTGCTTGACCATGGGTGGTTTCACTTGGAAGCATGGAGGAAATGTTTCCTCTGTGTTGACCCTCCTTTTGGTAGACTAGACCAGTGGTTCAGGTCCATCTGGTGGGGTCTCCATGGCCTCCCTGAACAAGAGGACAGGTGCCAAAGTTCTAAATTAAATGAGGAGGCCTGAAGTCATGTTTTAAGTACCCACATCAAGAACTGCCACCATGAATTCTTCAGTGCCTGCAGGTGTGTCACCACCACCTTGGCTCTCTTGACTTACTTTCTTACTTGCCAAGTCCTGAGTTTATAGAGTTTTTAGATCAATACAGAAGTACCTATGGTCAGGGAAGCATTTATCTTGCATGATAAGGTTCCTCACATAGTCCAGCACATGCACTCACTTTCTTGGAAGTTGGCACACTTGGCCCCAAAGTTGACTGCCGGGGGGCCATATCTCATTCTGACACAATCTTTCTTCAATCTCAATTGCAGCTGTTTTTTAACCTGTTTTGTTTGTAAGTCTAAATGTGCTCACATTCTTTTTCCTGGACAAACTGCATATTTTAAATATCTTTCTGCTTCACATTTTGCTTTCTCTCATTGTAGACCTGAGCAGTGAGCAGTGAGCAGTAACTAACCACAGCCTGAACACTATTCTGCCTTGAAATTTTCTATGTCAAATTAGTCCATTACTTTTGGTTTCAACCTCCCAAGTTAATTCTAAGGACATAGGCATAATGCAACCAGAGTCAAACTATAACATGGTGTCCTCTAGTTGAGTTTCCAATAGTCCTTGTTCCCCTCTGAAACCTCATGTGCCAGGCCTTCATTGTCCACATTTCCCTGAGTATTGTAGTCTTTCAGTCTCACACCAGAATGGCCCAGTAAGCTGTTTATAACATTCTAGGGCTTTTCTAGCCCCAAATTACAAATTCTTCCCCATTCCTCCAGCAAACCAGTTTCAAAGAGCTATGAACTATGTGGTGTGGTTTATCACAGCAACTTCTAGGTACCAGTTTTCTCAGTTAGTTACTTTTCTTGTTGCTATGACCGCAATACCTGATAAAAGCATCCATGTTGGTTTCTGATTACTTTAGATAGGGTTAGACCAAAAGGCTTAGGAGAACTGGGTATAGATGTTGTAAAGCCTTACTGTGTCTGTCAGCCTTGTTTGAACATACAGGAAGGTCGTCTGTGTAGAAGTTTATGAACCTATTTGTTACAGTGGCCATTATACTTTATCTTCAGGTAATTACACATGAAATCTTTATATCAAATTTTGTGTTACAGCTAGCTGTGAAATATAGTTTGATTCTAGACTATGTAAAAATTGTCATGGTAATAATGAGATAAACTATCATTGCAATGCAGCACTATGCTTTGCTTTTTTCATTTGATAGTGTGCAGATTTCCTAAGTATTTTTGTCCACTTACTATAATTTTATTTTTCCTCTTTCAAAACTTAAAGAGTTGGGGCCCAACAGTTAAGAGCACTGGCTGCTCTTGCAGAGGACCTGGGTTTAGTTCCTAGCACTCGCAGAGCTTTACAACTGTCCTTAACTCCAGTTCCAGGGGATCAGATGCCCTCCTCTGGCCTTCATGGGTGCACTTACATACATGCAGGCAAAACACATAATACATAAAATTAAACCAAACTGAAGAATAAGCGTATTTAGTGACACCAAGTGATAATCCCATGATCAGATTCAGATTATGACTTAACTATGAGTGTTAAAGAGGTTGCTGAATGTGCTTGAAGTAGAAGTTTGAAGAAGAAAGAGATCATTGTCATGGGAAGGTGAAGGTAACTGCCATCAGGAAGGACTGTTGTTAAAATTTGTCATTTTACCAAAGCTACTGTGGAAGTACAGACTTCAGTTGTCAGCTGAAGATTAAAAAAAAATACATAATCCCTCTTTGAACCAACTGTAGAAGGTTCAGAAGTTCCCCTAGAGGGCAAACTGTTGATGACATGAAGAAAGGCTAGACATTGGGGTTGGGAATGGTAATTCAACATGAGGATTCTGGCACTTGGTCAGATTAGTATTCAGGAACAAAGGAAGTTTAATTGTGCTTATTTATTTGCTTAGTGTGTATATCCATGCATGTGCTCAGGCACGTGCACCACTGTGTGCGTGCATGTCTGCGTGTGTGTGGGTAGTCAGAAGACAGCTTGTGGGAGTTGGTTCTTTCTCTCTACCATGTGGGTCCTGGGGATTGCACTTGAGTTGTCAGTGTTGGTAGCAAGAACCTGGGGTTGTCTGTTGGTAACAAGCACCTGTAACTGCTGCATGTTCTATGTAGCCCTTAAGGTAGTTTAAATCAAGGAAATAAAAACATAGGAAGCAGTGAGATGTGGAAAGCAAGGTGGCAGGGATGTATGTAGTGTTGGAGAGGGCTAGACATGCTTGTCAAACAGATAGGGCACATTTATGGATAATAAATCTTCTTTTGGGCATCTTTACGGGTCTGCTAATGATTTCCGATATTTTCCGATGGGGTTGCAGATGTAGCTCAGTGGTAGAGCACTTGCCTAGCATGTGCACAGCTCTTGGTCTGATCTCCAGCACTACAACAAAACAAAAACAACAGGATAAGCACAGAAAAAAATCCCACTACATGGAGATTTCTTGGTTGAATCCAGGAAGATGAAGCCAAAGCTAAGGATGATGTTCTGCTTTGGTGTTGGAGTTACAAAAAGAGATGGTTGTTCATCAGATTTTTCTTTGAAAGGTAGCATCAGAATCAGTAACTTAATGTATGCCTGTTGCTTACCTGGTACTACTTCAGACATTAAGAAATAGATACTCTCCTTCCCTTTGATTGCATTGACAAGGCAGAGTGAAGGAGGACAGCCTGAGTATCCCATGGGTGCTGAGTTCTTTTGGAGTTTATAGGGAAGTGACTCTCCTGAGAGGCGGTCCCAAAGCATAGTCAAGAGGATAGAAGGTTCATAGAGTTGACTTTGGATAGGTGAGTTGTCTCCATATTTACCTGTATGATTTTTTTTTTCCCCAGTGCTGGTAATGGTACTTAGGGCCCCATACATGTTACAACTAAGCTACATTCCCAGTTCTTGATTTGTGATTTTTAAGGCTGTATTTTCACTCTGAGCCTGTTTCCTAATTTACTAGATATATAAAAGTAATTCTTATCTTATTGGTGTCAATGTTGTAGTTTAAATAGATGATTTATGTGTAAGCCCTTGAATTCAAATGTAAGCTGTTAATAATAATAACTTTCCATTTGCAGTGGAGAGCCTGATGGATAATGGCTTTGTTGTAATTCATTTACCATATGTAAATATGGCGCATTCTTGCAGCTAAAGTCACTTAATGAAGATCATGTTTAGAAATATAGGGACTAAGTCAGGAGATTTTTAAAGTAAGATTAGTGTATTTTTGATTTCACTAAATATATAATTAGTATTGAAAATTAATGTCTGTGCATTTGAAGTGTTTCACACTTTTTGGCTAACACAAGGGAAATTGAAGAGTATTACTGAATGTGAGGAAAATGAATCCATCTAGCAGCAAAATGACGTGATGTGTTATCATTCTGTATTCTGTCACAGGCTCTTTTTAGCATCTCTTTGAATCTGGGATGAATTTGAGTTTTCAAGATTCAGTAATTAAAGGAGAGAAAAATATAAACTAGTTAGGCAAGGAAATATTTTTACTTGGATTGTCTCTGTTTCATGATTTCAGCTGATATCACCAAAGCACTTCCTGGTAGCCACTGGTTTGTGTCTTTGTGGGATCAAGAGCAGTAGGAAAAGTACCAGAAGATCAGCCAAGGACACTCCGTTCTACTTTTTAAAAAAGTTTTACAAATTCTGAAATCCGGGTTTTCTTAGCTAGGAAGCTGGACAAAGACTCCAGCATCCCATGACCTCACTCTGCTCCTCTTGTCCTCAGGTCCTATTCTTAGGAGCCAGTGTCCACCCCCTGGACCCCCGTCCTCCTGTCTCCTACGCCTGTCCTGCTTGTCCCTTTCTTTTCTCCAGGTCTTGGGCTGCCTCTGAGTATTGCTAAAGGAAACTGCTTTCTGATGCCAACTGGTACCCATCCATATTGCCAACTCCTCAGTAATGCTGCTTGCCAGCTTTTATGCTTGCTTTCCTCAGGTTGGAAGCCTGATTTTATCTTAAACAATTTATCCTTATTTTATCCTTTCAGCCCATTCTAGAGAGACTCATTAGCTGTTTGGTGGCATAGAAACAACTGCTCTTCTGGCACAAGTTCTCACGCTCTTTAAGCCTGTGCACGGAGTGCAGCACATCCAGCTTTCTCTTGCTCAAATAGGTCAGACACTTGTCTTTTATTTTTTCTTAAACCTAGGCATTTGAGAAAGCTTACTTGTAAAATAAGTATTTACCAAGTTCTGAGAATAAAATACAAAACAACAACACAAAGCAAAAAGAAAAGAAGCAAAGGAGGGAAAGAAAGAAAGAGTGAAGTTAGGGCCAAAAGTTTGAGTACTTACAGGACCAGACCAGTCTACTCAGGAAGATTAATAGAAGCTAAACCAGCACATCATACAACTAGGTAATTTTTTTCCCTTCAAAAACCAAGTATATTTGCTATGACTATCTCAGTGTTTACAGTGTCTAAATTCCTTGATCTCTAATGATTTGGTTATTTTGTTATGCTAATGAGCAACCATACAAATTTAAGATCAGAACTAAGTCTTGAACTTCCCAGAAAACCCCTCAAGTTTTAGTTTTTTGTGTGCCTTTTGTTATTAAGTTGTTTTGCTCTGAATCCACATTGATTGAAAGTCACTGTGAAATTCTTCTGGGTGAGGCTCGGGGATAGGATGGATGCAGTGACTCAGCTGTGGTGGACTGTACAGTCTGGTGGGGCAGTTGCAGGTTAGGCAGTGGCAGTGTTTGGTCCTCTTTATTGCTTGTCATGTGCTGAGGCAGATTCTTCTATGCATTAAGCCATTTAATCCTCCCAGCTTCATTTTGCAGCCAGGGAAACAGATTGAAAACAACTGTCAGTAGTCTCCCAGTGAATAAGTAGAGAAGCTCTTGTGGACTTGAGGTTGGCTCAAGAGCCCATTGCACTGTGGCATTGTGTGTGTGGAAGGGAGATATGGATGGTGACAGGGTAACTGAGCTGTACTTTGCAGCAAGCGTGACTGTTGTTGGGTTTTGCTCAGTAGTCAGAAAGTGCCCTGAGGGCACAGTGAGCTTGGGAACATGAATGTAGAGAATGTCAACATGAGGTGGGTGAGGTGGGGGTGGTGCATGCTGATGAGAAGTAAGTAACTGAAGGCCACCTTCTTGGGAAAACTGCTGGCATCCTGGATAGAAGGCATTTGGATCCTGTCCCCAGGAATGGAACATCACTGTTCATAGTGCTACAGGGTGGAGAACAGGTACGCCACTTGTGGTGACAACAACAGGGACCCAAGATAAAGTCTACTAGATACATACTGAGGGAGAGACTAGGTGGTGGAGTTGGGAAGGTGTGTCTTCCCAGTAGACCCTATGTTGGGGTATGGCTCAGGGCAGGCATCCCATATACTAGCTAGAAAGCTTGGGGCACCTTCAACCCTGCACAAAGAAAGCCTTATTTCAGATGTTGATGCTTAATGACTAGGGTTACAAATCATGAACTCTCTCTGCCTCCATAGTGTTCAAGTAGAAGTGGATAGGAGTTGGGGAGGGGAGCCTAAGTAGAGGGGTGCACTTCTCAGACTCCTTAGCACCAGACACCACAGGGCCAGCATCTCCCTGGAGATGCATGACTACTGCACGTATTGTTTCAGGAGCAAGTTCTGCATGTGCAGCTTTAGATGATGATGAGCATTCGTATTTACATTAACTTTGTACATCTCAAAGGAGAAAGTTTCTCTCAGTGTTAGTGCACCACATGCAAATTTTAGGTCCTTCTTGTTTATTGCAGCTGGGACTGGTTTTCTCTCCGCACGCTGTGTATATCCTTCCAACATTTAGCACTTTCCAGCTTGTGATGGATGTCTTCATATACGGAACTTCACCTTTGATTCACTTTCACTTGTAACCCTATTTCTAATACATAATAGGAGGCTGGAGCCAAAGGACAGAATTAAAGCAAAGTTAATTTAAAGATGGTTTTTATTTGTGATTATATAAATCAGGGAACAACTTGCATTAAAACAGAGTAAATGTTTCCACATGCCAACCAGAGAAGTTTGGATTCATAGGCAAAAATGTGTTGAAGAGAGCAGAACTAAGGAATGAAGAGTGGATTGATTCCTTCAAGGTTGCTTTCCTTATAGAGTCAAAAAGAGGTGCCTCAACTGGCCAAAGTATAGAGAATAAGAGACTACAGAGTGCATGTCCCTGGATAGAATTCTTGTTAAACTTCACCTTCCCAGGGCTCAGGGACCATTGTGGAAGAGGGGGTGGAAAGATTGTCAGAGCCATTGGTGGTGGATGACCACAAAGAAACAGAGTTTTCTGGGCTTCTAGGAGCTTTCTCAGATGAACGTACAGCAATGGTGTCAGCATGCACGAGACCCGTGAAAACTCCATCAGACAAAAACTAAACATAGAACTGGGGAAATGGGCAGGAGGCCCCAGCCTTAGCTATGGAACTATTGACAGCTGATCACTGCTGGGTGAGGGAGACTTGGCTTCTTTAAGGGAGTGACACTAGATAGGTTCAGTGGATGAACTCACACTGAGGTACATCTGGGTACACAAACTTGGCCACAATAGGTCTTAACATGTATGGCATATTGCATGAAATCTGGTCTGGGTGGTTGGAACTATGGGGAGGTACAGATAGGAGAGAGGGTCTAAATATGATTAAGATGTATGAAATGCACAAAATTCAATAAACTATGTATTGAAAAAAAAAAGAGGTGCTTTTGTAGGAATGACTTTTATAATAATCTGGACTAATGACTTTTAATTGACCTCAGCAAAACCATGTGCTCTTGTGTCTGGTGACCTAGGCAAATCTGACCTCATTTCCTTGGCAACCTCAATTAGTTACTCCACCCAAAAAGGTAATGAATGAGTGAATGTGGGTATGCTTGAGAATTGACACATCAAAGCCCTGAAAGGCATCACACCCACCTCTGCACACAGTGGAGAAGGGGAAGGATGCAGTGACCTTGGGTGAATGAGATATTCTAGAATTAGGGATGAAGGACAGGATTGCATGTTAAAATTAGGGTGGTACCTAGCTTTTACTTCCCCAATTAAAGCTGGAGGAAAGCATTTTGAATAAAATAATGGGTGGGGCCTGACTCAAGGACAGAGTTCCTGGGAAAGGGGTTCTAGGGACAGTTCCATCAGCACAGTTTCCAGGAAATGCATGGTTCCAAGATCTATGGGGGGGGGGGGAGATGGGTGCCCTCTGAGTTTGGGCCCACTCCTGAAAACTAACTTTCAAAAAATGTATTATTTTATTTTATATGTATGTATGTAAGTGCACCCATGTCATGCAGTGCCTATGGAGGTCAGAAGAGGGCATCAGATCCCCTGGAACTGGAGTTATAAAGGTTGTTAGTCACCATGTGGGGGCTGAGAATTAAACCTGGGGCCTCTGCAAGAGCAGTCAGTGCTCTTAACTGCTGAGCCATCTCTCTAGCCCCTTAAAAACTAAATTTAAGAGTCAGGCTTTTTGTTCAGTCAGTTGATTGTAATATTGGTGTAGTAATGCTGCATGCCTTACCATTGCCACCCCTGGTAAACTGGACCTTTTCTGATGGATAACTGTGAATTGCTTTTTTGGGGGGAAGGTGGGGGAATTGTCCTGTTTTAGGGTTCAGTTTGAATTTGTGGCACATAGCATGAGTAACTGATTTCACTTACTAGGTCTGGACTGCTAAGGCTTACTGAAGGGGTTCAGTCCAAATTTATAGCCTCTCATGATCTTTGTTTCAGTGTCTTTGGTTGGGAACCATGAGCTCAAACATACGTTCCAGTCCTAGGCCTCTGCAAAGTTGCATGTCAGGAATTGATTTTGTTTTCTTTCATGTTATTTTAGGCAGTTATTTTTCATTAAAGAGAAAGGAAGAAAATACTGAGTTTTAGATACTTGTATTTAGGTAAGTGTTCAGTGTATAAAGTACTCAGAACTGACAAAATTGATATGGTTGTATTGATATGATATTTATAAGATTTAACAAATGCCACCCAACGTTTTTTATTTTAACTTATTCCAGTATCTCTTTTGTTACTTGTCTTATGTTTGTTTGTGCTTGTTCCCCACCAATTAAATAAAGACTTCTGGGAGCAAGGACCTTGTCTTGTCATTTAACGGCATCTTCCCCTTCACTGTTTTCTACCAGTTCACTTAGATATTGAACTGAATTGTGGGGCCAGCTAAATGTGCCCATACTGGCTCTGAAGTAAAAGATGGGAAATTGAGACACCTGAGATCACAGGAAAAACATGAAAACTGCTATTTTTGCTGGACATCTGCCTCATGGGCACTTGTCCTGTCACCTGCCCCCTTGATGCTGAGGATTGAACCTAGGGTCTCACACAGGGCAAGAGCTCTACCACTGAGCTATATCCCTAATCTTCTGTGGTTTCATGTTTCACATTCTATGATTCTCTGAAGCTAATAATGAGCACACATCTTTATAGAATTTAACAGTGTTGCAAATAGAACTTCACGTGTAAATAGTTAAGAACATTGCTGACATAATTCTTAGGTGGAAATGGAGGCTGGTGGTAAAGGAAAATGAACTGAGCTGTCCCTGGATGGAGCATGTGTTAGTTGTGTATATGCTAGCATCTGGTTCTGCAAAACTGGAATTTGGAGGCTTAAGAGAGATGGCAAGGACCAAAATAGCAAACAGATTAGGAAAATATTGGCAGATTAACAATGACTCATTTAGGCGCAACCTGTTTCCAGGTTAAGCATTTTTCATATCACAGAATTCTTTATTTCCTATTGACTTTAAGTGCCATGAATAAGTGAGATTAACAGAGTTATTACTAGGGAAAACTTTTATTATTGGCTTTGTAAAATGCCCTATAGAAAAATTACCTTTCATGAAATAAATTCAGAAATCTTCCATATCACATGCAGAGGAATGTAAACTCAATGTCATTTGCACTGCTTATGAAATGAGTGATCTGAAATGTACTTGAAATTACCTGAACTCACATTAGATTATCATAAAAGTTGTCTGGTCCTCTCTGCTCTGCTTGTCATTTTTGGCAAAAGACTTTAAAGCAAGAATGAAAAACTAGGTGATTATTTATTCTGACAACTTTAGTCTATGACTGTTCCCTAAATTGTGACTCACTATGGTTTTGTGATATAGTATAAGATATTTTTGATTAGTAGCTGTATTTTAACAATTACTTGGAGACAGATGAGCACCTTTTGATGTTGCATATTGAGAGCATTAGTCAGAACCCAAATGATGAAGGGTAGATATGTCTTTGATGGAATTTTGGAAGGAAGGGGTTGGTTCCTTAAAGATTGTCTCTTTAACTCATCGATTTCTTTGTTCTTCTAGTCAGCAATTTCTTGAGTGTATACCTTTGATCATGGTATTTCTTTTCTTAGATACTGGTAATAAGAACTTCTTCCCTCCAACTAGCTGAACCAATCCCCTAGACAGGTGCTATTGAACATCCTAGCCAGTAGCCTCATACTATTGCTTTAGTTAACAGTAATTAAAATTAAGCCAGGCATGGTGGCACATGCCTTTAATCCCAGTGCTCGGGAGACAGAGGAGGTAGGTCTCTGTGAGATTGAGGCCAGCTTGATCTACACAGAGCTCAAAGCCAGCTGAGGCTATATGGAGATCCTGTCTCAAAAACAAAACAAAACCCAAAACAAAAACCCCATTAATTAAAATAAAATAAAAAATTAAGTTCCTCAGTAGTTTTAGCTGGATTTTTGGCACCTAGTCAGTGTTCCATGCAACTAGAGACTGTTTAGTTGAACACTCTTCTTTGTGGAACATTTCCCTCATGACAGGGAGCTCAGCTGGACTTGCTGCCTTAGGGTATTCATTGACTTCACAGACTGGGGGATACATCAGCATGCTCCTCTACTTATCAAGACCTACATCTCTCAGGTTTATTCCCTTTAAACATCTCCTTTATCTTACCTTAGGTCTTATCATCTGTCATCTGAATTAAGACTCAAAGCCAGTTTCCAAATCCATAACCCTACTGCTGCCTCCCTCCAGTGGCAGCTCTCCTGCCTTGTGCTGGGTTTACCATGTGTAACCTCTGTTAGAGTCCTGGTTACCCAGGGCTGCTCTTGCTTCATCTGGCAGACTGAGAAGCACTTTGGCATATGAGATGGGGCTTTGGTCATTCCAGAGTAGGAATGTACATGCTAGCTGGCATAACAGTACACATGTGTTTATTGAAAGAATTTAGAAGCATGGGACCACAAGAGGCTATGGTAGGTTGCATTCTGAAAGGTATAGGTAACTTGGGTACAGTACACATGTGTTTATTGAAAGAATTTAGAAGCATGGGACCACAAGAGGCTGTGGTAGGTTGCATTCTGAATGGTATAGGTAACTTGGGTACCTGTGATGGAATCATAAATCAAAGCCCCCCAGATTAAAGTAAAACTAAATTTCCCAAGCTATATTCTGGGAAACTGTACAAGGAAGCAAAAGAAAAATAATTCTAACTATAGAAAAGATGACCTGACCTTTTCATGCTCCTTTGATCAAGCTGGAAAAATACCTGAAAAATCCCCCCTCCCATTTCTGCTGTAACCATGTAACCAAGCTCCTATTGTGACCTAAATACCAGCCCCCTTACTGCTTGTGGTTTGTGGTTTCTGTCTATATAACCCAGCTTCTAAACTGAATCTGCACTTCCCCTTTTGATTAAGGGGGAGGTCCGTCTAGACGATTAAATCCTCTTGCAATTGCATCTTCTGGTTTGAGGACTGAGTTATTGGGGTGCGACCTCCCGAGAACGTAGGGCACCCCAGTCTGGGGGTCCTACACCTGGAAGCTAGAAGTGAGATGAGTAATCCTGACAGAATATGATGGACACAGGCTTGGTGGTAGGGACGCATGTCTGTGCTCCTGGATAGCAGCCACACAGAGGTGCTATGAGCCCCACTCAGTTTAACTTGAGGCATGAACAGAATTGGAATGATGGTGCTGTATCTAAGTGTGTGCCCCTGAGCTGGCAGTATTTCACCTCTTGGTACTTGTGTTGTGTTTCACATGAAATAGCCTTGACCTTCAAAGGACTTGCTTTTTACTTAAAAAAACACTTTTTACTATGAGATAAGGCTACACTCACAGAATCTAGTTAATTCTTTCAGACCTTTATGGTTGTGATTTGTATTATAAATGTTATCAGCTGTGCAGGTAAGAAAAATGCATGTGTCTGTATCCAAAAGGAGACCTCATGGTATAGTTAAGAACAGTGGGCTGTCATCCTATCTGTGTAATCCTGCACAAGGTGCCTTCTGACCCTCCGGTTCTGCCTTTTAATGGAGATTCTACCTACTTCTGAAGGCTAAATTAAACATATATGTGATGCTAATACTGTAATTGGCCCAGACTACAGCATTTACCAAATAATAATAGTAAAAGTAGCAATTCCATAGAATCAGATACAAACTGGAGAATTCCTAGACATAAATGATCACAAATTGGAGAATTCCTAGACATAAATGATGATTCAGAAAGCATGTGACATTGGGCATTTCTCTTGCTTGGCCTTAGGCACAGTTAGGTCTAACAGACTCTGAAGTGAAGTGTAATAGTATTGGTGCATTAGTTACTTTTCTGTTGCTGTAATAAAGACCATGACCCAAAACAATTTATAGAAGGAAACGTTTATTTTGGTTTATGTTCCAGAGGATAAAGAGCCATCATGGTGAGGAAGACATGGCATAGCAAGCTGGCAGCTCCACAAGTCAGCTGTGTATAGGAAGTAGAGAAAGAACAGGAAGTGGGTCAAGGGCCATAAAACCTCAAAGCCCCCCCCCCACACACACGCTTCCTCCAGCAAGGCTCTACCTTCTAAAAGTTCCATAACCTCCTTAAACTGTGCCACCACCAGCTGGGATTATGTTCACCACCTAAGCTTGTGGGGGGCATTTCTTGTTCAAACCACAACAATTATTTACTCTCAAAATCTTGAAGTCAAATCAAGTGAACTAGTAGAGGTGAAAAAGGGCCTGGATAATCTAAAATAAATGGGTAATTTTCTGTATTTGTGAATAAGATGATGATGTATACAAATGGCTTACAAAAAGAATACATTTTTCTTTCCTTTAAAAGATTTATTTTTAATGATATGTATGTGTGTCTCTGTGTGGGTATGTGTATATGAATGCTGGTGTCTGTGGAGGCCAGAGGTGTCAGCTCATGGAGCTGGAGTTGCCAGGGTTTGTGAGACACCAGACACACTTACTGGAAACTGAACCCAGGTGCTGTGCAGGAGCAGTACACACTCTTAGCTGCTGAACCATCTCTCCAGTCCCTGCATTTCTCTTTTACTCTGTAAAATCAACACCTGACTGTATAACTGACCCCTAGGAAGAGAGGGAAAGCTGTCTGTTGCTTTTGATTTGTAGAGGGCAAAATATAACATGTATAAACTGGAGTCACTGACCTGTTACTCTGGTTTTTAAAAAGTATTCTCAAGAGGATGGTGCCAGTCTTAACTCTGCTCATTCTCTAACTGTATTGAACTATATATAGCTCATGCATGTTCAGATCATTATTTTTGGTAGACTTGAGGTTACCTTTCTTCTTGCTGGGACTTCCCCCATTTGTGACCTCTAAGAAGCTGTTTAGCATGTTGCATTCCACTTCTGATCTGCTTTGTTCTCAATTTCTTGACTTGTTTTATTGCATCAAAATCATCTTCATACATCTCATTCCAGTACTTTCACGGGCAGTTGTTTCTTATCCAGCTTTATGTGTTTCGTGTTTAAAGTGTTGATTCTTTTCTTTTTTTTTGACTTTGTCTTACTATGTTGCAATCTGCCTGCCTCTGCCTCCCCAGTGCTGGGATTAAGGCATGTGCCACTATACTTAGCCCCAGCCTCATTTTTTGTTTTTGTTGTTTGTTTGTTTTGTTTTGTTTTGTTTTGTTTTGTTTTGTTTTGTTTGTTTTTTCAGGGTCTCCCTGTAGCCCCAGCTAGCCTGAAACTTCCTATGTAGACCAAGCTGGCTTCAGTCTCAGAGAGATCTACCTGCCTCTGCCTCCTCCTGAGTGCTGGGATTAAAGGTGTGCGTCACCACGCCTGGTGTTTACCCTTATTTATTTATTTATTTATTTATTTATTTATTTATTTATTTATTTTTGCTATCAATTGTTTTTTATAACATTAAGATTTTAATTAAATTCAAATATTGTTGGGAAAATTAATACAAAGATATAGTTCTTATGTGAACAATCAACATTATTTGCTTCATTCTGTGAAGGCAGTAACAATGCTAAAAAATGTGTTAACTGAGTAAATAAATTGAATGGTTTTAAGTATCTATAATGTAATTGACTACTTCTCTGTCTCTTAGCTGTTAATAAACATGAATCTTTGTATCTAGAGTTTATTACAGAGTAAGTAGTTAGAATTCTGTAAGACCTTATATATTATATTAGATCTTTGCTTAAACTAATACAAACAATAACAAAAAAACCTAGTTCTGGGATTAGGTCTCTCTTGATGAAATTGTTGAAATGCAAAATTTGAATTTAAGGGTTAGTTGAAGACTTGAAAACATTTTGCCTACTGTTAATTAAAAATTTTTGTCTTTTAGTTTTAATTTTGATTGCTGTTACTGCTGACAGTTGAGCAAAAGCGGTGATGCTTCCTAAATTTCTGCAACCCACAAGTCAACAATTACCTGGTAAGTACATGCCATCAAAGCCATTACATTTCAGTAACATTATAGTCTAGAAATAAATTGAAAATAGAATAACATAAAATATTTTAGTATCTTTGAATACTTAATATTAACCATTTTAATATATTATTACCAACAGATATTTAGCTTTTGATCCTAATCAACAGTTCAGGATTTAAATAAGAATTGTAACTGGATGTATTGATTTCATTATTTTTGTGTGAAATAAATAGTATGATCAGTTTATGGCTTATTAAGCTGAGGTCTCATATTCTTATTTTTCCCCATCTGATTTTTGTTTTCTGGGGGTTTAATCAGGTTTCTTTTTGTTATTTAAATCTTCCTAATATTAGATATGTATGAAAATTCCATATTAAAAAATTTAGTGCTAGACCATTTTAGTAATTCGTTTTGAACTGAGGTAGTGGTAATTTTCTTTTTTAAAAAAAAATTTATTATTTTTACTGTATGTATACGCATGTGTTGCCTGCATGTAGATAAGTGCACCCATGTTGTGCAGTGCCCGCGGAGGTCAGAAGAGGCTGTTGGATCCCCTGGGACTGGAGTTACGGACAGTTGTTAGCTGCCATGTGGGTGCTGGGATTCGAACCCCAGTCACCGCTGAGCCATCTCTCCAGCCCCCTCTCTCTCTTTTTTAAGACAGGGTCTCCTGGCTGGCCTGGAACACTCTATGTAGATTAGGCTGGCCTGGAACCCACAGTATCCACCTGCCTCTGCCTCCTGAATGCTGGTATTACAGGTGTTAGCTATCATGTCCAGCTGATAGTGGTTAGCTGTGGCTAAAATGAGTTTTAAAAAATATTTGTAGATTTCAGAGGGAGGAGGGACTTGTGGGTCGATATGATCAAGATACATTGCTTACATGAATGAATAATACATATATTATGCATAATATATGAGTAATACATGAATAAATTAATATTAGAGTTCTTATAGGTTTCAGTGCTCTATCTTTGAGCGACAGTTGAAACACAGTAAGATTTATTAGAGTCACAAGGTGAGTTGCTTTCGTGAGCTTCCTTTCCTGATGTGAAGACTAGTATCATCTGTCTTGCCAGTTTTTTATAGAGTTTGAAACATCAAATGAAATGATACACATGCCGCTGCCTCCTCCACCGTTTTTGAATTATAAGAGAGAGAATAAGGAGTTTTTGGTTTTGAGATGGTATTAAGAGAAAATATAAAGTGCCAAGAATGCTGTACTGGAAGCTGAAAGAGTCTAATCTCTAATTCTGTCTGATTTTTGACCTTGGGCATTTCATTGCAGTAATTTACCATAGGAAAGTTAAGTGTCTGATTTCTATATTTTACAGGTAATTTTTCTGACCGCAATGAAATTAAGCTAGAACTCAGTATCAGGTATCTGGGAAATCTACACATATTTTGAAGTTAATGGTCATATCTGAAGATATTTTGAATTGAATGTTAATTAAATCCCAATATATCAAAATGTATGGGATGCCCTCAAGGCACTACTTAAAAGGAAAATTTATAGTTCAGCGTTTATGTTAGAAAACAGGATTTAGAACAGTCATCTAAGTTTCACCTTAGAAAAGCAGAAGACCAAATTAAACATAGTACAAGAGGCAAGAAGAACACCAAGAGCAAAATCAATGAAATGAGAAAAAAACCCAGTGAAATCACAAAGTGGTTCTTTAAGATGAAATCGATAAGCTTGTGGCTGTACTAGGAGTAAAGAGAGCACAGAAATTCCCATTTTCAGAATGTGAAGCAGTATTCTGAGTACCAACAATTATAAACTCAAAATATCATCAGCTCTGAGAGTCCTGCAGTATCAGATATTCAGCCATGATTTTTTTATGCAAAAGTAAGCACATCTATCTCATTAGTATGCAAATTTGTTTTAGACTTTAGAATTTAGCAGATGATAAAATTATGTGTATACCAAGGAATTGTATTAAGATAAAATTCTTTATGATTTATTATCTGTAAATGTTTCACACACACATATACATACATATATGTATGTGTGAGATAGATATATACACACACACACACACTTAATTTCATACACTTATCTACTTGGGTTCATGAAAAACTCAGGAGAAAGGGGTCTTGAGTGGAAATTTTTTAGAAAAAATTTATGTATTTTAATTTTATATATCAGTGTTTTGCCTCCATGTATGTAAGTGCATCACATGTGTGTAATATCTTTGGAAGCCCAAAGAGGATGCCAGATCCTCTAGAACTGGAGTTAGGATGGTTGTTAGCTGTTACATGGGTACTGGGAACAAACCCAGGTCCTCTGGAAGAGCAGCCAGTGCCCTTAACCACTGAGCCATCTCTCCAGCCTAATGAACAGAAAAACTTTAAGAATCACTGATTGAGATGACTAGATTTGAAGTGTACTTTACAATATGCAAATGTGGACATTGTGAAATCATTTGCATGAAGCTACAGTATGTGACAATACATGAGATTAGACATTGTGAGATTATTTGGATGGAATATAATTTCACCCTAGTTATGCAGATCAAGATGTTGTGTCCTGGGCAGCCTTACTAGCTTAGCCTATGGTGGTCCCCCATAGGCTCCAAGTATTTGGACATTTTGTCTCCAGTTGGTAGTGCTGTTTTGGGAGGTCTTAGAAGGTGTGGCCATGCTGGAGGAAGTATGTCACTGGGGGTGGGCTTAGAGAGTTCTTAAGCCTTGCCAGATCTCTAGTCATGCTCTGCTTCCTGTGCCTGCTTGAAGATGTGAGAGCTTAGTTTCTGCTCCTACTCCAGCCACCTCTGCTGTCATGGCCTCTTCCTTATAAACTTATGAACTCTTCCTTTTATAAGTGCCCTTGCTCATGGTGTTTCTATCACAGCAACAGAAAAGTAGCTAATACACTAGCAGTCACACAAACTTATCTTCAAAGGGGCTACATTTCGGTCTTCTTGAAGTTCTCTTGAACCTCCACAAGTTTATTCACCTGTATTTTCCACATAGTCTGATCTGTTGTCCTCTCCAATATGTCCAACAACTTGAGGCCTGAAGCCCAAGTGCCCTCCAGGAGAGCTATGAATGAGACTTCAACCGAAAATCCTAAACTAACTTAAAATATAAGATTTTTGTTGTTGTTGTTGGTAACATGGTTGTATAATTCTCAAGTGTGACCTTTATATCTAACAGTGTTGTGTCACAGTGTCCAAAGGTTGGACATACCTTGGGACTTTTTCTTATAATTCTGTGCTCACATCTAGTCAGGTGGTCCTAACTGGCCAACTCTTCATCCAGTTTCCACATTTAATCAAAGCCCTTCTTGCTGATTACTAAACTCTCAGCAATGAAAGAAAATATCCTTACTGCTCAGCCTCATTAGTCACGTACCATGGACTCCTAGTAACAGAAACATCTGTAACACTTGAGTTCATTACTATAAAAGGATAATACACATACAAGTGCTATTTACCTCAGACCAGAATTTGGACAGTATTTAAAAATCAGTATAATCCACAATATTAGCAGAATAAGCAACAGAATGTTAAGTTCCTATGATTGATCATTTATGTGGATGCGGAGAAAAAGCTAATGATTCTCATGATTTATTCTTTATAAAAACTCAGAAAAATAGGAATATAAGAAACACTTTCAAAAGTAGGAAAAAAAGACTTTCTAGAACTTGTTACAGGTATCTCTGAAAGCCGTACCGCTAGTATTGTGATTATTAGTGAAGACTAAATGCCTAAAGATCTAACATTTGGAACAAGATAAGGATGGTCACTGCACTTCTGGTCCACTGCTGTGCTAGAATCCTGTTAGTGCAAAAGCAGAAAAAAACGACGTGAAAGTTATCTAGATAAAGGAAGAAGAAATAAACCAAAGCCATGATTTCCTTAGCAAGGGAGCACAGAAGTGTAGATTTAGTGGTCCTTGAAGGTGGGGAGAGGGCAGGAGAAAGGAGTGGATTCTGAATGCCAGTAGACATTGTCAGATGTGTGTGTGCACATTGCACAAATGTGTGTGTGGTTATCTAAATCTGAAAGTCCTTAAAGGAGCACAACGTTTGTGCCATTTGTAGTTTTAAATTACCTTTTTAAATTAAAATTACCTTTTTAAAGATTAAAGGTAGGTATCATCTCTTGTGTTTTATTTTAGCATTTTCTTTCTGCTAATATAACGGGAAAATCTATATGTGACACTTAGACATTCTAAACTGCGTTAAATAGCTTTTGTTTTCAACTTAACCAAACATTGTTAAGATTTTCTCCAAATTTCCAAGAAGGAAAGCAGATGCATCACATAGCCATGGAAAAGTAAAAATTGTTTGAATGATTTGATTGCTAGCTGCGTTTTAGGAATCTTTTGTATGCCATTATAAGTCACATTTTATGACTACTGATTTCTGCTTAGTGATTTCCAAATATTTACTCATTTTCATGAGTTGCAGTATGGAACTGAGGAAATCTGAATTCTGGTTCCAGCTTCTTGGAATAGTTGTGGCTTGTCCAATGTCATTGCCTAATTTTCCTAGAATTATTCCTGAGTCATTGTAATGGAAAAATTTATAGCCTGAGTAGGATTCTTAGAGATTTCTTTTAAAAACATGGTTTAGGAAGTATGTGCCTCTTTTAAATGAGTTCTTGGTATGGTAGGGTGCTATACTGTAGAGTAGTTATGAAGTGAGAATTCAGGAGTTTATAGATAATCCTGAATTCAGAATATGCAGGTTTCAACCTATGGGGTTTGTTGCTTAATTTGGGTCGAAATCATGAAAATACAAAGCACAATTCCTAGTGTCACAGTCTGAGCTCTGTGTGTCAGTGACTCTCAGTTCTTAGCATTAG
Organism: Nannospalax galili; assembly: GCF_000622305.1. NCBI lineage: Eukaryota > Metazoa > Chordata > Mammalia > Rodentia > Spalacidae > Nannospalax > Nannospalax galili. Next base: position 189,094 of record NW_008334363.1, on the reverse strand, counting down.
TAACTCGGATCACCAGCAGCTCTCAGCACGAGTGCTGCTCTTGGCAGTCCTTTTAGCAGCTCTTGGTAGCTGTCCCTAGCCAGAGCCCATAGCTCTTGGCTGCTCTCTCAACAACTCCCTGCCTGTTAGGCATTTTCAAAGCCAGTAGCCCTTGGTTTTTACCAGCTCTCAGTGAAAGTAGCTTAGCCCACTCAATCTACCTGATATAATAGGTAGATTACATGAATAGATGATAAAAATCATTTGAATATGATTATAATGGGGTTTATGCCACAGCATGAGGCGTAGTGCCCCTGCACTGAGGTATAAGACTGGCTCAGTGAGGCTGAGAGGAGTCTTGCTTATAAAGACAGAAAAGGTGGGCCCACATATGCAGTCTGCTGCCCACTCACTGCAGACTTTCTGCATGCCATGCCAGGCTATAGAAGCATATTGGACTTATACCTGTTGTGCTGTCAGAGTGAAGGTGCTGGTTGCAGACCAGAGTGGGGGGATTTGAAATGGCAGGAGTGTGGGTCAAGACAGCTAAAGCACTGTGAGGCATGTCATCTGGCTGTAGCAAAGTGTGCAGGGCCACTACAAGTTAACCACTGTAAGAAGGGCTGAAAGTAAAGTTTCAGGAGTCAAAACTACTGCAGTGGTTGTCATAACAACTTCAGAAGCAGTGGGGTCTGGATGGGTCTCCACTGCTGTCAGGATGATAGCAGTTAGATCCTTCAGGGAGCAGCACTCAGATCCTTAGCAGAATTGTCAGCCCCTGCAGAAACCATGGCAGAGGTTCACTGTGACAACTGAGGTACAGAAGTCCAGAATTCAGAGCCAGGAATTCTAGCAGGGTTGCAGGAACTGCTAATAAGCTCTGCTGACAGAATCCATTGCTGAGCCAGCCAGATTTTTGCTCCTGTTGGCCTTCTGACCACCCTTTAGGATGGTAGTCATGTAGATACTTGGGTGCCTGCTGTTTGGTGAAGGGGTTTGGCAACTGTCAGTTTGAGCAGCTAGGCCGTCCCTTCTGTCAACCCTTAGCAGTTTCAGCTGCTTAAAATGAAGACATGCTGCAGGCCTATAATCCCAAATACTTGAGAGACTGAGGCAGGACGATTACAAGTTCAAGGCTTACGTGATGGTACAGAGTAACTTTAAGAGCAGCCTGGGCAACTTGTTGAGACTCTGTCTCAAGGCAAAAAAGGCCTGAGGCATAGCTCAGAGCACTTGCTTACTCCTGTTGGACCTGACTACCATCAAGAAGAAAAATAAAAATAAAACAAAAGCCTCAGAAGAAATGGAAAAGTACAGAATTTTCTAAAGTAACTGTAAGAAAAGGCTTATAGTAATGATTCATGTTCTGGTTGCAAAGCACTGATACTTTAAGAAACTAGGATTCAGTTTAACATTACCATCCTTCTCCAGTAAACTCAGTCCAGCAGTTACTCTTTGACATGATAAAAGAGAAAAGGAAAGCTCCCCTTAGGGAGGTTGGCCTTTCCAGATCTACCTCGAATTCACTTCAGTCCTGACCTCTGTTCCATTGGTTTTGAAAGGAGGATGATCATCTTGGGGATCTGCTGGGAGCTTTAGAAATAGTCCCCAAGCATAGCAGACAGTGGGCTTCCAAGTGGTGACTGATTGGAGCTCTGTAGCAACAGCACTGTTGAGACTTGGTCATCTGAAAGAACTGGCTTTGAGTATTAGTTCGTAGGTTTACTGGTTTGGTTACTTTGGTAAGTTAAACTATTTGTGCTGCAATTTCTTAATCCATTAAATGAGGCAATTCCTAACCTAAAGTTGTAGTGGGATGTAAGTGGCCCAGCTTATATACAATATAAAATGGTCTTTCTTCATTTGCCCAATTTACTACCTACTATTAACTTTATTATTTTGGTTGGTTTTCTGTAGTTTCCTGGAAACTCAGACTGCCTACTTTTTATGCTGATCACTGATCATTGTTTGCCAAGATGTGTTCAGAAGAACAGAGCTGATAGATGACAGAGTTGGATGTTTTAAGACCAGGTGATTAGGTTGCACACAAGGTATTATGCTCCCTAGTGCTTCTCTTCTTTTCTCATGTCTCAAAAGAATCTGGTATAATAAACTAAGCCATTTAGTTTGTCTTGTCTTTCCTGCATTCATTTTCTTCTTTCGTGTGTGTGTGTGTGTGTGTGTGTGTGTGTGTGTGTGTGTGTGTGGTGCTGTGTAGTATCTGTGTATGTCTGGTATGTTGTGTATATACTGCATGTGTAGTATGTATGTGTAGTGCATATGTGTAAGTAGTATATGTAGTGTGTGTGGTATGTGTGTATACTGTGTGAGGTATGTGTGTAGTGTATATATGTGTGTGTATACTGTGAGTGTAGTGTATGCAATATATGTGGTACATGTCATGAATGTATTTTATGTGTGTTATGTGTAGGTAGTATATATGTAATATATGTAGTATATATGTGTATTATGTAGTATGTTTAGGTAATGTAAGTGTGTAGTATCTGTAGTGTCTATGTAGTATATGTAGTAGTGTGTTAAGTGTGTGTGGTGGTTTGAATGAGAAATGTCCCCCATAGGCTTGGGTATTTGAACCCTTGGTCCCCAGTTGGTAGTGCTGTTTGGGGAGATAGTGCAGCCCTGCTAAAGGAAGTCACTGGGGTGGGCTTTTAGGGTCTGTAGCCTCCCCCCACTTCTAGTTTGCTCTACTTTCTGCATGTGGATGAAGATGTGATCTCTCAGCTTTCTGCTCCTGACACCATGCCTGCCACTTGCTGCCATGCCATTCCCATTATGAACTGTAACCTTTGGAACCAGAAGCCAAAGTTAGCTTTCTTAACTTGTTTCTGGTCATGGGGTTTTATCATAGCTACAGAAAAGTAACTGATGCAGAAGTTAGTACCAGAGTGGGCTGTTGCTGTGAAGAAACTGACCATGTTATTTCTGGAGGAATGTAGAAGACTTTAGAACCTTTGATTAGAAAAATGGTTGAATTCTGTAAGCATAATTTAGTGGGCCATTCCAGTAGGAGCATTAAAAAATAGTAGTGCTGAGAGCAATGTGGACTATGGAGTCCTGACTAAAGAGATGTCAGAGGGGGAAACTGGGTTAGAGGCCATTCATACATTATTTTTGGCAAAGGATCTGTCAACATTCTGCCCATGTCCCAAGAAATTGCCTGAGGCCAAATTTAAAAGTAATGAATAATTTCTTTGGCAGAGAAAATTTCAAGACAGCATAATGTTAAGGCATGGCTTGGTTATTACTGTTAACTCTTCTTATGCAGGTCTACAATGAAAAAGAACAAGTGGGGCAAAAAGAAATACAAAATGTACAGTTTGGAGAGAGAAAGAGCAATAAGAAGCCTAATGTTGTAATCAAGGCATATGATGAAAGAGAGGCTCTCATTGCTAAAGAAATTAGTAACATTAAGGGGAGGCCTCTATTCTGCACTGAAACAATGGAAGAGTACCCTCAAGTTAAGACCCTACCCAGCTAAGCTTCTGTGTTGTAAAAAGAGGACTCCTAAGGCGTTTTCTGCTCCTAAAAACCAATTGCTGGGGCTGGAGAGATGGCTCAGCGGTTTAGAGCACTGACTGCTCTTGCAGAGGACCAGAATTTGATTCCCAGCACCCACATGCCAGCTACAAACCATCCTTATCTCCAGTTCCAGGGGAATCTAACGCCCTCTTCTGACCTCCGCGGCATTGCATGACATGGGTGCACTCACATACATACAGGCAATACACCCATACACATAAAATAAAAATAATAAATAAAAAAATCCAAAAAACCCCTAATTGCTTCAACATACAAAAGCTGCTGCTAATGTGATTTAAGGGGTGTGGGTTGAGAGTTCACCGTGAGCTGACAGTGTTGTTCACATGTACTACCTTTGGAGGCACGAAAGATGCAAGAGTGAGAGGGTCATGGATTCTTCCTCCATGGTTTCAGAAAGCCACTAAAGCCAAGCAACATGTGCCAGTGCTGGGTCATGAAAGGAGGGCCATGAGAGGCTGTTGGTTGAAGCTGTGAAGGTGAACCTGGATTGAGGTAGTGACCCCAAGATCTCGAAGATGCCAGAGCTTTGAGATACCTGCCACGGAAAGCTGCATACAAGAGTGGAAGCAGCCAGAGAGAGGGGGAGACGGGGAGAGGGAGAGGGAGAGAGATGGCAGGCAGCAAAGCTGGAGGGCTGAGCCATCTCAGACTTATGAAACCAAAATCCTAGATATTGGACATAGAACTACAGAATTTGGTTTCTGCCCTGCTGGGGTTTGGCCTTACTTTGGTCCAATATTTCTTGTGCCCCTGTTCCTCCCTTTTGGAATGTGAATGTATATTCTGTGCCATTGTGTGTTGGAAGTATACAAATTTGCTTTTTGATTTTTACGGGGGATCAGGGTTAAGAGTCTCAGAAGAGACTTTGGATTTTTGAACAGTGTTCAGACTACCGAAGACTACAAGGTCTCTCCTCCTAGCCTGGATCCTGTCCCATTCCTTGTCTTGGTGCCCCAGACACCTGGGGAACCACCACTGCTTCCTGATAATTTACACCCAGAGCAACTCAGTTCCTCCTTGGGTCCTCAGGAGCACTGCTTCTGGGCCTAGCCCCGCCCTCACCTCCCTCTCCTTCCCTGGGCCTGCACGACCCAGAGGCCAGCTTCCGACCTGCAGGCCTCTCTCTCTGGGGTAAGTTGGTCTTGACTCCCCCAGACTCATTCACCCTCCCATCTCCCCTGCCAGTCTCTCCTCCTAGCCTGGGTTATCATTTTTTAATGGGTTTTTACTCAGTAGATGTGAGATGTGAGTTTGTTCTTTATACCAGTTTTACCTTTTGTGTCTCTTGTGTCTTGTATTAATATTGTTGTGTTTGCCTTATGTGCCGACCTCCTGTTAGCATTTACTGGTATATTGCTGAAGTGCCTTAATTTTCAGTCTTTATGGTTGCTAGGTAGTTGTGGATTACTCCCAAGATAAAAGTGCCACTTCTACACCAATGTCATTTGCTGTGCTAATCATTGATGTGATTTTTAGGCCTTGAAGCTGAGGTTGGACCATTGATTGGTGTTCGCCCTTACCAGCTTGAGTAGTGTTCTCAAAGCTATGAGAGCTAGCCTCCATGGGAGGAGACTTCAGGTCAGTTCCAGCTCCATTGCTCCAAATCCTTTGTCCAAAGTATGGCCTCTCTTCAGCAATAGGGTCTTACCTTCAAGACCTAGGAGGCATTCAAGAAATGTGACAATAGCCTGTATAATTTGGGGAGTCTTTGAACTACCCTGGCCAACAACTCAAAGGAAGGTTTCTCTTGTCTGGCACTGTTTCTTGTTATATAGCCTTCAGCTACACTCATGGACTCATGTAGAGATATTGTATGTGTAATTTTTCAGTAGGTTTTTAGACTAATATTATTCCCCCTTGTGTTTTATACTAGCTAGGCATTATTTATCTCTTCTCTCTCTTTCTCTCTCTCCTTTCTAACCCTCTACTCCTTCCTCATTTAAAGTATCCCTATTTTCCTCATTTCTTCATTGATAATACCTGTCTCCTATGGTTCTACCTCTCTTGAACAACTTCTTCCCCTTTATCCCCATAGTTTCTTGCATCACCCTCCCTCCCCCCTCCCATTTAAATTCCTCCATTTTACCCATTTCTCCCTTAATAACATGTCTCCTGCTGTTCTCTTTTGGGTTACTTCTTTCCCTTAACCTCCCTAGTTCCCTGCCATTTTCCTGGTTCTTGCAATTATATTCAGGATATATACTCATGTATAAGGATTTGGTGCTAGGATCCATATATGAGGGAGAATGTTTGTCATTTGTTTTTCTGAGTCTGTGTTACTTCACTTAATATAACCGTTTCTAGATCCATCCATTTACCTGCAAATTTCATGATTTCATCTTTCTTTACTGCTGAGTAGAATTCCATTGTGTAAATGTACCTCATTTTCATTATCTACTCCTCAGTTGAGGGACACTTAGGTTGCCTTCCTCTCTTAGCTATTGTAAAAAGAGCAGCAACAAGCATGGATGTACAAGTGTCTCTTCAATAGGATGAGTCCTTTGGGTATATGCAAAGGAACGGTATAACGGAGTCATGTGGTAGGTTCATTTTAGTTTTTTAAGAGTTCTCCACACAGCTTTCCGTAGTGGTTACGTGCGTTTTCAGTCCCACCAGCACTGAATGAGCGTTCCCTTTCTCAACATCCTCTACAGTGTTTGGTGTCATTTGTTCTCTTAATCTTAGCCAGTCTGATTGGGGTAAGATGAAATCTGAAAGTCATTTTAATTTGCATTTCCCTAATTACTAAAATGTTTCTTAGTCATCTTTATGTCTTCTTTTGAGAAGTCTGTGTTCAAAGTTTTGACCTACCTTTTCATTTTTTTATTGGTTCTTTATTTTTTGACTTCTTTTTTTTTTTTTTTTGAGTTCTTATATATTCTGGATGTTAAACCTATCAGATGTATCAGTGGTGAAGATTTTTTTCCCACTCTGGGTTTTCTCTTCACTTTGTTTCTTTTGCCATACAGAAGCTTTTTAGTTTTATGAGGACCCACTTGTTGATTGTTGACTTTAATTACTGAGCAACTGCTGTCTAATTTAGAAAATCCTTCCCTACACTTACATCTTATAGGTTATTGCTAATGTTTTCTTCTAATAGTTTCAGAGTTTCCAGGTTCACATTGAGGTCTTTGATCCATTTGGAGATGACTTTTGTGCAAGGTGAAAGATAAAGATCTAGTTTCATGCTTCTACAGTTAGAGATCCAGTCTTGCCAGCACCTTTTGTTGAAGATGCTGTCTTTCCTCCATTGTGTATTCTTGGCACCCTTCTCAAATATCACGTGACTGAAATTGTGTGTACTCAGTTTTGGGTCTTCAATGTTCCATTGATCTATGTGTCTATTTTTGTGCCAGTACCACACTGATTTTATGACTGTAGCTCTGTAGTATACTTTGAGATCTGGTATAGTAATCCCCCCAGTGTTGCTCTTTATGCTGAGGATTGCTTTGGCTATGCAGGGATTTTTGTGCTTCCATATGAATTTAAGGACGATTTTTTTCTAATTCTGTGAAGTATGTTAATGGAGATTTTTATTAGAATTGCATTGAGTACATTGCTTTTGGTAGGATGGTCATTTTCACAATTCTTCCAATCCCATGAGCATGAGAGGTCCTTCCATCTTCTGGGGCCTTCTCAATCTTTTTCTTTAAAGATTTAAAATTTTCATTGTGGAGATCTTTGATGTCTTTGGTCAGGTTTATTCCAAGAATTGTTTGTTTTTTTTTTGTTTTTATTTTGAGGCTGTTGTGAATGGGAGGATTTCCCTGTACTCTTTCTCCAATTGCTTGTTATTGGTATATAGAAAGGCTACTGATTTTTGTTGATTAATTTTGTAACCTGCCACTTTACTGAAAGCATTGATCAGTTTTAGGAGTTTTTCTGGTGGAATTTTTGGGATCTCTTAGGTATAGTATCGTATCTTCTGCAGAAAGGGATAATTTGACCTTCTTTTCCAATTAATACTCCTTTAATTTCCTTCTCTTGTCTTATTGCTGTAGCAAGAATTTAAAGCACTGTATTGAAAAGGAGTGGAGATAGTGAACAGCCCTGTCTGGTACCTAATTGTAATGGGAATGCTTCCACATTTTTTCCATTTTGAATGATGTTGGCTGTGGGTTTGTTGTATATAGCTTTAATCATATTGAGGTATATTCCCTCTAGTCCAATCCTCTTTAGAACTTTTATCATGATTGCATGTTGAATTTTGTCAAAGAGCCTTTTCTGCATCTATTGAGATGATGATATGGTTTTTGTCTTTGAGTCCATTTATATAATTTATGTCTTTTATTGACTTGTGTATATTGAACCATCCCTGTATCTCTGGAATAAAGCCTACTTGATTATGGTGAATGACCTTTTTGTTGTATGTGTGTATATGGTTTGCAAGCATTTTGTTGAGAATTTTTACATCTGTTCATTAAGTATATACGTCTGTAGTTTTCTTTTTTGGTTGTGTCTTTACCTTGTTTTGGTATTAGAGTGATGCTGGCTTCATAGAAGGAATTTGGGAGTTCTCCCTCTGTTTCTGTCTTTTTACATAATTTAAGTAGTATTGATTGAAGATCTTCTTTAAATGTCTGGAAGAATTCTTATGTAAATCCATCTGGGCCTGTGCTTTTTTAGGTCGGGAGGTTTTGTATTACTGTTTCAATTTCCTTGTATGTTATAGGTCTGTTTAAACTGTTGATCTCTTAACATTTCACTCAAGACTCTGGAAAGGCAAGAACAGATGAAACCCAAATGCAGCAGACGAGAAGAAAAACCACAAATTAAAGCAGAAATTAATGAAATAGAAACTAAGAAAGCAATACAAAGAGTCAATGAATCTGAGAGCTAGTTCTTTGAAAAGATTATACAAGATGGACCCTTTGCCTAATTAACCAAAAAAAAGAGAGAACAAATCTAAATAAAATCAGAAATGAAAGGAGAAGCATCACAACAGACATCCAAAAGATCCAGAACATTATAAGGGAATACTTTAAAAAGTATTTAAGGGAATACTTTAAAAAAATATACTCTGTGAAATTTGAAAACCTAAAAGAAATGGATGGATATCTAAAATCATGGGAACCACCAACGTTAAGCCTGTGTTTCTTTTAAATTTTTCATAATCTTTGCTTGAGTGGCCCACCTCTTCAACTCTATTGTCAAATCTTGATATTCTGTTTTCCATTTTATTCATTCTATTGGTGAGGTTTTCTCCTGTCATTTCAAATTTTTTATTGCGTTTTGTACTTCCTTCTTCATTTCAGCCTGAGTTTTCTTTAACGTCTCTATCTCTTTTGTGAATTCAATCAAAAATTTATCTCTTTCTATTCTTTGATTTGTTTCTGTGTTCTTTAAGATTTGTTGAATTCTTTGATCATGTTTATGATCGTTCTTTTATATTCTGTGTCCTTGGTTATCTCTAGGGTGTTCTCATTGTAAAACTCTTCTATAAGACTGGTGGTGTTTGGTGGGAACATATTATTTTGGTTTTTCATATTTTTTCAATGTGATTTTGGCATGTGGATTTGTTTCATTGTTTGTGATTCTAATATGAAACTCAAGCCTTCTTTTGTTGAAGTCTGATCCTGTTTGTATTATTGATGCACCTTGTTTGTTTTCTTATTAGGTATGAAAAGCTGGTTGGTCTAGGCTTTAGGTTCTCTCTGTTGATTTTATATTAGTGGGACCAGATGGCTCTAGTCCAGCTACTCAGCTCCCACAGAGGCCCAAGTCAGGCTCCAATCAGGAACTCTCAGGCTTCCTCCTAAGGTCTGGGCTCCCTACTAGCCAACAGGCACAGCACAATTTGCGAAGCTCACAAGGCTGAGGCCTAATTCAGGCACTCTTAGGTTGTCTGCAAAGGTCTGGACCCCTACTGACCAGCAGAGAAGGGTGACCCTGGGGCAGTGCAGGGGACTTCAGGTGGTAGGGGGATGGGCACAGCACAGTTTGGGAAGCTCACCACCGAGTGGGCTGGGTCTGGGTGCTCTCAGGCACTCTGCAAAAGTCTGGGCCCCAGGAACTTACTTTTAATGGTGGCACACGCCTTTAATCTCAGCACTTGGGAGGCAGAGGCAGGCAGATCTTTGTGAGTTCGAGGCCAGCCTGGTCTACATAGTGAGTTCCAGGACAGCTGGGGCTACAAGCAGACCCTGTCTCAAAAAGACCAAAAAAAAAAAAAAGTTCTTTTCCTATCCATTGCTGTCTTATTAGGTCTCCCTCCCTCCCATAGTGGTTTGTTATTGATGCATTATTTCCTAATTGTTTGTATGAGAGCAATACATCAGTTATACAAATAATAGCTGAGTATAATCCTTAAAAATCTTGTAATACAAAGCCTGCTATCCCAGCACGATTTTTCCAGGAGTAGCCTGGATCACATTACAGAGCCGCACCCACTGTACTGCCATGTCCAAATTCCCAGGACTAGCTTGGGTTGCCCACCTGACTATCCTAGTGAGGTAACCAGAATCCCACTCACCCTGCTGCCATCTCCACACTCACAGCTTGTGTACAGAACCACTCTGAATCACCCCTGTCCCTCAACAAAAACCAGCACTGAGAATCTGAAGGATTGACCAACTCACTCTTCATACAGGATCTGAAGTCAACCAATCTTGGGCAAGAACAAAAACGGAACCAAACTTTCACTCAACAGAGGCAGGGTAGAATTTCATATAAGACGCACAATCAACAAAAGAAGTCTATATGCTCAGGTCACATTGCAAAAACACAAGCAGTATGAAAATCCAGGACAATATGTGCACATTAAAACCTGCTAGTCCTATAAAAATATTCTACAATGAGAATTAGCCACATGAACCCCAGAACACAAAACTTAAGTGAACAATCATAAACAAGATCAAGAATTCAAGGAATTTAAAGAACACACGAACAAACTCCTTAATAAACTAAAGAAGGATAGGAACAAACTGCTGAGTGAAGCTCAAGAAAGTACAAATATACTGCTGAATGAAATGACAGACACAATTTACAGATCCGAAAAGTGAAAAACTGAGGTCGGTAAAAAGAGGAAAACTCAGGCTGAAATTAAGATAGAATTGAAAAGCTCAGTCTCCCAATTAGAAAATTCCGGTGAAAGCCATGCCACTAAAATGAGTCAAGTAAAGGACCAGACTATCAGGGACTGAAGATAATTCAGGGAATTGGACCAATCAATCAAAGGATGTGGGGAAAACAAACAAACCCCAAAACCCACAGGAAAGGAATAAATATGCATGAACTTTGGGACACCATGTAAAGACCAAATGTATGAATTACAGGCATCAAAGAAAGAGGAGAATCCTCACGTCAATGGCATAGATCAGATCTTCAGCAGGATTATAAAAGGAAACTTCCATAAACTAAGGAAAGCTACCCATACAGATAGAAGGAGCACACAGACATGAATAGAAGACTGGAATTGAAACTCTGCACAGCATATTATAGTAAAAACATTAAATATAGAGAACAAAACCGCAAGAGAGAAATCACAAGTCACATAACAAAGGAAAACCCATTAGAATAATAGCTGACTTCTCAGTAGAAACTAAAAGCTGGAAGAGCTTGGAGCAGTGTACTCTAGGTTCCAAAATATCGCAGAGGCCCACCCAGTCTTCTTTACCCAGCAAAACTATCTGCCATAGTTGGAGAAAGAAAACCTTTCTGTGATATAAGCAGGCTGGAAGAATTCATCTTTACCAAACCATCCCTGCAGAGAACACTGGAAGCACTACTAGGGACTGAAGAGAGGAATAAACATAGACAAGCGCTACAGAAAGAAAACAGTGAAGCTGTAATTACTGAAACACAAAATAGGACTAAGATCAGAAGAGAAAATAAATAGTAATTAACACACATTTCAGTGATACCTTTAAACATTTAATGGCCTCAACTCCCCAATCAAAAGATTCAAGTTATTTGAATGAAGAAACAAAATCCATCTTTGTTGCCTATAAGAAACTCATCTTGCAGGGTGTGATGGCGCATGCCTTTAGTCCCAGCACTTGCACTTGGGAGGTGGAGGCAGAGGCAGGTGGATTTCTGTGAGTTCAAGGCCAGCCTGGTCTACAAAGTGAGTTCCAGGCCAGCTGGGGCTACAGGGAAATCCTGTCTCAAAAACACCAAAAGAAAAAAATAAAAGAAAAATTTATCTTACCTTCAAGGATAAACACAACTTTAGAGAGAAAAGATGGATAAAGTATAGGTGAGAAACCCTAAAGGAAATGGATGAATTTCTAGATTCAGCCAACTACTAGTGTTAACCCAAGAAGAGACCAACAGTTTAAACAGACCTATAAGAAATAAAGACATTGAAACAGTAATACAAAGCCTTCTGACGAAAGCCCAGGTTCAGGTGGATTCACAACAGAATTCTTTTTTTTTTTAATTTTTAAAAAAATTTATTTTTCTGTTATATATGTATGAGTGTATAGCCTGCATGTATGTGAGTGCACCTGTGTTGTGCAATGCTGTGGAGGTCAGAAGAAGGTTTTGAATTCCCCTGGAACTGGAGTTAAGGACAGTTTGTGGTCGCCATGTGGGTGCCAGGAATTGAACCTGGGTCCTCTGCAAGAACAGCCAGTGCTCTTAACCGCCGAGCCATCTCTCCAGCCCCAAACAACAGAATTCTAACAGATTTTCAAAGAACTATAACTAATATTGCTTAAATTATTAAAAAATATACTAACAGATACAATGTTTACAAACTCCTTTTACAAAGCCAGTGTTATTCTAATACCAAAACCAGGTAAAGACCCAACAACAACAACAAAAGAAAATCACAGGCCAGTATCCTTGATGCAAAAATTCTCATTGAAATGCCTGCAAAGTGCATACAGGCATATATCAAAAAGATCACCCACCATGATCACCTTGGCTTCAAAATAAAGGGATGGTTCAACGTATGTAAGCAATATGTATAATAAATCATATACATGAACTTAAAGATAAGAACCATATAATCAATCATATCAATAGATGCAGAAAAAGACCTTTGACAGAATCCAACATGGCTCCACAATAAAAGTCCTAGGGAGAATAGGACTGGAGGGAAATACTGCAGCATAATAAATGCTGTATGCAACAGACTCACAGCTAGCATCATTCTAAGTGGAGAAATACTCAAGACTATTCACATTAAAATCAGAAATAAAGCAGAGGTGCCCTCTCTTCCTCCTTTTTCAATGTAGTACTTGAAGCCCTAGCTAGAGCAGTAAGACAAGAGAAGGAAATTTGCAGGTGTTATATTATACATACAAAATCCCAAAAGAAGCAGGCAAGAAAGAGATCATGGGAACACTCCCTTTAACAGCCTCAAAAATAAAAATAAAAAAATCTAGGAATAAACCTAACAAATGATGTGAAAGACCTCTACAATGAAAACTTTTTATGGTTTTGAAGAAAGAGGTTGAGGATGTCTCTGAAGATGGAAAGAACTCCATTACTCAATGGATTCTAGAATTAATATTGTGAAAATGATCATTCTACCAAAAACAATTTATGAATTCAGTGCAACATCCCATGACATTCCTCACAGAAATAGAAAAAAATTCCTAGAATTCATATGGAAGCCAAAGCAATCCAGAGCAAAAAGAACAGTGCTGGAGAGATTCCATACCAAATTTCAAACTATATCACAGAGCTATCGTGATAAAAGCAGCATGGCACTATCACAAAAACTGACATATGTAGCTAGCTATGTGAAACAAAATAGAGGACCCAAACATGAATACATATAGTTCCTGCCACCTGCTTTCTGGAGGAAATCCAGCACCTTCAATAAATGGTGCTGGGAAAACTGAATATCCACATGCAGAAGAATGAAGTTATACCCTGCACAAAACAATCCAAATGGATCAAAGAACTCAGTGTGAAACCTGAACACTGAAACTGTTCAAAGAAAACATAGGCAGTACCTTACAAGATATAGATATAGGAAAGGACTTTCTAAATTGGACTCCATTAGCTCAGGAATTAAGGCCAGTAACTGATAAATGAGACCTTATTAAACTAAAAAGCTTCTTTACAGAAAAGGGAACAGTTGAGTCAATTGAAAGCCCATGGAATGGAAGAGGATCTTTGTGAGCTATACATCTGATAGTGGATTAATATCCAGAACATACAAAAAATTAAGAAAACAAATGACCCAACTAAAAAATGAGTGATAAATCTGAAGAGTTCTTGAAAGAAGAAATAGAAATGGCCAATAAATATCTTTTTATTATTTTTTAAATATTTTTGTATGTATGCATGTATCACCTGCATGTAGGTAAGTGCATTTGTGTTGTGCAGTGCCTGCGGAGGACAGAAGAGGCTGTCAGATCCCCTGGAACTGTAATTGCGGACAGTTGTTAGCTGCCAGGTGGGTGCTGGGATTTGAACCTGGGTCTTCTGCAAGAACATTCAGTGTTCTTAACTGCTGAGTTCTCTCTCCAGCCCCCAGAAATCGCCAATAAATATCTTAAAAAGTGTTCAACATCCTTAGCAATTAAGGAAATGCAGATTAAAGCTACATTTCATCTAACCTCTGTCAGAATGGCTAAGATCAAGAAAACAACTGGCAAGAAGTGCTGGCAAGGATGTGGGGAACGGGGAAACCCATATTTACTGCTGGTAAAAACTAACTGGTACAACCACTATGTAAATCATGTGAAGAATTCTCAAAAGTCTGAAAGTAGTTCTACCATTTAACTGAGCTGTTACACTCCTTGGCATATAGCCAGAGGTCTCAATAGTCTACAGAGATACTTGCTCTGCTGTGTTTACTGTGTCACTCTTCACAATAGCTAGGAAATAGAAACAACCTAAATGTCCCTGAGCTGATGGACAGATAATGAATATGTGGTAAGTATACACTAATAGAGTTCTACTCAGCTGTAAAGAAAAGTGAAATAATGAAATCTGCAGGTAAATGGATAGAACTGAGAAGCATTATACTGAGTGAGATAACCCAGGCTCAAACAACATATGTTCTCTATCATTTGTGGATCCTAGCTCCAAATTTTTAGATATGAGTATATATCCTGAAGTAACCTCAGAAGCCAGGAAAATAGAAAGGAACCATGGGGCGGAGGGGAGAAGGAACTTGAGAGAGGGGAATAGTAGGACACAGTATCAAGGGAGGAAAGGGGAAAAATTTGAAGTATTTTAATTGGGGAGTGGGTAGAGAGGCCAATAGGGTAGGGGAAGGAAGAAGGAGAGATAAATAAAGCTGAAGTTGTTTGAAAAAACAAAGGGAAATGTAAAGGAAAAAGTAAACTTTCATAAGCTTACTGTAAAATTACACATGTAATATATATGCAACCAAAACCTCCCTTGGAATTGTTAGTCAGGGTGGTCCAAGACACTCCCCAAATAATATATAGGCTATTGTCATAATCATTGGTTGCCTCCAGAACTTGAAGTTAAGACCCAACTGCTGAAGACACACATACTTTGGACACAGGACATGGAGAAATTGAGCTGGAGCTAACCTGTAAGCCTCCTTTCTGAGAACTAGCTTAGAAAGGGGGGGGGGATTAACACCTGTTTAATTGGATTTAAGGTCCACTCAGTAGGCTTGAGTCCATGCATGGAACTGTAAATTTAGCCAAATACCCTTTGTTGGAGAAGCCATAGACCCTAGAGAACCTACTACGGCCATTTCCTAAATCAGTATAATTTCTTACTATTTTCTAAATATTCATCCTTACATTCACAAATAACTATAACTGTCATCACTCATAAAAGAAGCTTCTTTTTGCACCACATGGAGACTATTACAAAGTTCCACAGTCCCACAGCTGATGAAAGAGCAGGGAATAGGCAACCTGTGGTGCCATGCCCCAGTTAATGCATCTACAATGTAACCCTACATATATACAGTTCAGGGAGCATTGCAGAAGGAGAGGTGGAAGGATTTTAAGAGCCAAAGGACCAGAATACTTGCTTCTAGATTGTAAGGGTATTTTAGACATGATAGGGAAGGTGCACCTATGAAATCTCCACAGTATGATTGCCTAACCAGGACCTGTATAATGACAACCCAGTTGGTATGCCAGTATAGATAGTGGAAATCTCATCGTTCCATCTCTGGATGAAGAGCTATAGGCAATCAGAGGAGCTTCCTAATAGGTTATCTAACACTAGTGGTCAGCCTAAACACGTGTACATAGGAACAGGAGCACCACTAAATGGTTACACACACACACACACACACACACACACATATGTGCACTAGTGTGTGTGCACTTAACAATAATCAAGACAAGAAATTGAGAGGAGTGGGAGATGTTGGAGTGGGAGATGTTGGAGTAGGGAGGAGGAGGCATGGAGATGATGTAAATATAGTACTCAAGTATGGAATTCTCAAAATAATTAAAAAAAGAAAAGCATAATATTTTTGGAATTAAAGTATACCTTTACCCTTTGAGTCTCATCTCTGCCCATCTCAGGAGATGCAGCTGCTGTGAGGAATTTTGTTTCCTTGTGGACTTTGTGGTGTCCTTATGCATATAAATACCATCAGAGCACAAAACACCTTAAAATGGTAAAGGTTATTCTAACCCTGATGGTTTTCATTTATCACTGTGCTTTGGAGATCATTGCATATGTGCATTGTCTGTTACCTTTTCTTGTTGACAGGTATCTCCAGCTTTGCACTACGTCCACCAGTGCTGTACCTAACCTTCTTTTGTGTAAATCATTATGCACAAGTCAGAGTATTTCAGTCAGAAGAGGCAGTAGAAATGCTAGGCTCATCACGTGCCTGTTCTAAGCTGAGTGTAGTGATGCGCACCTGCAGTCATGGCATCTGGGGTGCTGAAGCAGGAAGACTACAGCAAGTTCAAGACCATACTGTCCTACCTACAAAGCAAGATCATGTCTTAGTCCTCCCTGCCCTAGATAATACTATTATGCATGCCTTTTAATGTTATTAGTTCTGCTTTGGAAAGGCAATTTGACAGTATTTATCTGCCAACTAACTCCAAGTTTCTGGACAGTTTTTCCACTTTTCATCACTGTGACCGAATATTCTGAAATCAGTGGCTCTAGGGAGGGCTTATTTTGACACAGAATTACAGAGGGTTTAGTCGATGGTTGTTTACCACCATGTGCTTGGGCAGAACACCATGGCTGTTAGAGTATGTGTCAGAGACTGTTCTTCACTTCTTGGGGAACAGGAAGCAGAAAGGGCAGGATAGAAATCAAGAGCTAGGTATAACCTTCAAAGACATACTACAGTGACCTACGTCCCCTAGTTAGGCCCCACACTTTCAGGTTTCTACATTTCTTAAAATAATGCTGCCAGCTGGGGAACGAGTATTCAAATGTATGAGCTTGGGTAATGCATTTCATATTCAACTATAATACTTCCTGTAGCAGAGAAACTGTAGAACAGCCAGGAATCTCAGCCTGGACCTTAGGTCATTCCATTAGAAGCCTTTCAGTTAGAAGTTACTAGCTTCCTCCTGGAGTCCCCTTACCTGTCATTTTGAGGCCCACAAAGTGTCTTGGCCCTTTGAAATGCAAAGGGCACCATTAGACATAGAAAGGGCTTTGGCCAGCATTGTGTCATTCACTGTATGTGGTCATAGGACCAAAGCTGCCTGTATCACTTGCCTTCTGAGGTGAATGGAGCTTCATGTAATTAAAAAGCTAAATATCTGAAGCATGCACAGACTTAATTCATTTGGTATAATATGGTCTGTACCACCTAATTTAGCTCTGCCACATGGTGTACTCTTAATTACCTGGCATGCAGTAATCAGACTGAAGGTCACTGGCACATCAGGAATAGAAAGACAGAATCAAGTCTGCCAGGTTTTACAAACTGGTAGTCTTTAGGGTTTCTTAAGTATAGAACCATACCATCTGCAAATAGGGATACTTCTTCTTTTCCTATTTTTAAACCTTTTATTTCCCTCTCATTTTACTGCTGTATCTAAGACTTTAAGCACTATATTGAGTGCTTATCTTGTCCCTGATCTAAGTGGAATTGCTTTGAGGTTTCACCCTATTTAGGACAATGATGGCTATAACTTTTCATATGTAGCCTTTATTATGTTGAGATGTGTTCCTTCTATTCATAGTTTCTTCATGGCTTTTATCATGAAGAGATTGTTGAAAAAGTAACTCTCATCTCAGAGAGGTAAGAGAGCCTTTTCTGGAACAAAGTATGATTGACCATGGCCTGGGAAAACAAACTTGGGTTACCCCAAATTTCATCTTCCAAAATTTAGGTAACAGTTTGTTGACGTTCTTATACTAACAGAATAAAGGAGGTCATTAATGAAAGCACCTTTCAGATATGTTGGTGGAAGCATTAGGTAGACAGGTTCCAGCAAAGCTGGGAAATCTCAATGATAGGATTCAGATGCTATTTAATGGCATTCTTAGCCCTTCTGTTGGTGGAAAGTAAGGTTTTGTTAATAACATTCCAAAGGTTTCTCCTGTTAGTACCAGGATGTTAGGTCAGACACAGAAATGGACAAGGAATGCTATTTAGGGGTCTAAAAATAGCTCAAGATAAATTGTAATTAGGCTCTGGACCTGCAGCATTCCAAGGTCTCCACAATCATTGAAGTTCCAATCAGTTTAATCAGCCTTGCAGAACATTCAGTAGAAAGTATGGCTTTGGGGGCAGGGGCTGACTTTGTATCTTGAACATTTTCAAAAAGCCTTTTTTGTATCCTTCAAGATGGTTACATGATTTTTGTCCAGTCTGTTTATGTGATATATTACATTTATTTATTTGTGTGTGTTGAACCACCCCTGCAGGCATCTCTGGAATGAAGTTATTTTGATTATGGGGAATGATCTTTTTGATGCATTCTTAAATTCTGTTTGTGTTTCTGAGTCTGTGTTTATCAGAGAGATTGTCCTGTAATTTTATCATTCTACTGCATCTTTATTTGATTTTGACATGAGGGTGATAGTGCCTTCATAAAGAGTTTGATAACATTCCTTCCCTTTCTGTTTATGGAATAATTTGAGAAGTATTGGTGTTCTTCTTTAAAGGTCATAGATTCAGTATTGAATCCATGTGGGTCTGATTTTGGGAGAGGGGGTTGAAAGCTTAAAAAAAATTTTTTTTGTTACTGCTTCTGTCTTACTGCTTGTCATAGATCTGTTTAAGTTGTTCATGTCATCTTGGCTCAATATTGGTTGGATGTACCAGTCTAGAAGCTCCTCCATTTCTCTCTGTTTTTGTTTGGTAGAATAAAATTTTTAAAATATGTTCTGAATTTTATTGGCGTCTGTTGAGTGTCTTCCCTTTTCTTGTCTAATTTTGTTAATATAGGTCTTCTCTTTCTCCCTGTGTCTTTTGGTTGGGCTAAGGGTTTATTAATTTTATTTATCTTTTTGAAGATTTCAACTATTGTTTCACTGACTTTTAATTTTTAAATTTCCATTTCATTAATTTCCTGTCAGGATTATTTTTTTCCACATACTGATTTTGTATTTGGCTTGCTCTTGTTTCTTTCTAAGGCCCTGAGGTTCATCATTATGTTATTTCTTTGAGCTCTCTGATTCTTTTGAAGTGGGTACTTGTAGCTCTGCGTTTCTCTCTGAGTACTGCTTTTATGCTAGTTCTTAGGTTTTTGTATGTTGTGCTTTCATTTCCATTCAATTCTAGGATCTTTAAAATTTCCTTCTAAATTTCTTCAGTGACCCATTCATCATTCAGTAGTGATTTGTTCAATATCCATGTGTTTGCATATATTCTGTAGTTTCTCTTGCTGTTGAACTCTATTTTATTTTACTATGGCCAGACAGAATATAAAGTTATTAGAATATTCTTATATTTAAGACTTGCATTGCTTCCATTGTGTACTCTATTTTAGTTCTGGGCTGCCATATATTTGTTGTTTGGATAGAATGTTCTATAGACGTCTCCTCAGTCTGGATGGGCAACTGTCTCTAGATTTGGGGCGATTCCTGCTATGATTTTATTGCATGCATTGTTTATACCTTTGTCCTGAAGTTTTCTTTTTTCTATTCCCATGATTCATAATTTGATATTTTATTGTGTTCCATAGAAATCACATGTTCTGTTCTCCCATGATTCATAATTTGATATTTTATTGTGTTCCGTAGAAATCACATGTTCTGTTCATGTTTTTGTATTATTTTTAGTATTTTTATTTTATGTGTTAAGAGTGTATTGCTTGCATGTATGTAAGTGCACCTGTGTCATGCAGTGCCCACAGAGGTCACAAGAGGAGTTGGAGCCCCTAGAACTGGAGTTATGGATGGTTGTTAGCTGGATGCTGGGAACTGAACCATGGTCTTCTGCAAGAGCATCTAGTGCTCTTAACCACCACTGAGCCATCTTTCCAGCCCATGTTTCCTTAATATTTTATCTTTGTCGATGTCTATTTTTTATGACTCATGTATCTCGTCTTCCATTCCAGTTGGTACATTTTTCACGTGATCCATTCTGTTGATGAGGCTTTCTCCTACGTTTTTAATTAGGATTACATGTTTCATTTCTAAAATTTCAGTTATTTCTTCAGTATTTCCATTTCTTTATTGAATTCGTTCCAAATCCTGCATTAAAATTTTAATTGTATATAGTTGTTTATTTGCATTAGCTTTGAATACCTTTAGAAGTATCCTTTTTGATTTTATTAAACGCTCTTACTATCATTCTTTTAAATTCTTTTTCTAGGTTCCATCTAATTCACTCTTTTGGGTGCCATTAATTACTGTGGAACTGGTATTTCTTGGAGGGGGTGGGGTCATATTGTCTTTTAATATATTTTTATTACTTTGTTAGAGTTTATACATCTGGAGCTATTTCATTGTGTGTGTGTGTGTGTGTGTTTAATCACTTATTCAGTGGAAGTAGTTAGTGACCAAATGATAGTTTGTGCGTCATAAGTTAGACCCTCAGGACATTTGGTCCTTGTACCCAGCACAACCCTGTATATTCCCAAAGTAGAATATTAACTACAGGAACATCTACAGCTGCTGTGTAGGCCCACTATGCAAATGTCTTACTAGCTAGTTTAAAACAGTGGTCCCTTTAGTTTAATAACTACTGAAGGATAAGCAAGGATGGCGTAGTGTTCATTAGGGTGTTAATTACTAAGTTTAGGAGGGGACAGGAAGTAGGCTGGCTAAGGATAGGGATTAGTATTAGATGAACTGGGGAGAAATTGAGATAGGAAAAGCAGGAGTGGAGAATTGGGGTAGTATTGAGGTCCATAGATTTTAGAGATTATTAAAGTTATGGAAAATTATAATTACAAAGTAAAAAAGAAGGGGGCTGGGAAGAAGGAGAAAAAGAAGTAGGAATGAGATGGAAAGTAGGAATTGTGTGTAGGACAGTAGAGAGTGAGCATTAGTAAACTGAGTGAAGAAGCAGAACAGTCATAAAACCCCGCCAAGCGATGTGCAGACTAAAGCAAGACCTTTACAAGATGTTCTGCAAGAGTGAATATTAAACAGTGAAACGGTTTTAATGAAAAACAATAGCAACAAAAAGTGTAAAAATATGTCCGATTAAAAAATACATCAGTCAATAGTTCTTCCTTGGTGCGATAGGTTTTGAATTCTTTCCCTCTCTATGACATTTCATGTTGCAAACTCTGGTGATAGGGGAGGTACAATTTGTAGTTGCAGTTCAAACCTGTAAAACCACATTTGGGTTTTGTGTTGCCCCAGTGAGATTTAGAACAGTTACCTTTTGGATTGAGTTTGTGTGCATTGTGGCACAGATGTGTGGAATTGAGCTGTGTAGTTCTCAGTTCCCTCCTTGATGCTCCCTGGTTTGGTGCTAAGCCAGGCCTGCTGTATTTTCTGGCCTCATAACAGTTACATATTCAGGCCTTGATCGTCCAGCCATTTGTTCCTACTGGGCTGATGTGTGATAGGGAGTCTATAAGTGCATCTTTTCTTCATAAATTCCCTTTGCTTACTACCATGTCTGTCTAATTCTTCATTCTGAGATGCAAGAACCTGGAATCTCCCTGGGGGTGCCTTCCAAACCCCATTATCAGCCTGTGTCACCAGCACTTGGAAAGCTGAAGCATGAAGTTTGCTTCAGGTTTGAGGCAGCCTGGTCTACATCTGTACTTAGCACTTTTAAGTCTGAAAAGGAAAAGTTGATACGTTAATTTTGTTCTTCTAGTGATAGCTTTTATAATTGGAATCTTAAAAATTGCAGGAGAATTTTTCTTGTATTGAAAGAAACTAAAGAAGCTAGGCTCTCCAAATGTGACAAGCCTCCTAAGAGAGACAGGTCAGAGCACAGGAGGAACAAGGGACCACTGCTCAAGTAAGAAATTAGTGAACATTTTAGTAGACCCCTGAAGTCTTCAATTCAGTGTGGTCTAACACATCAGTTTAGAATGATTAGGAAAGCAAGGATTAAGGAAGATTTGACTCAGGTTCTTTTCTCTGCTGGGTGCTGCTCACAGGACAGTGCAGAGATGAATCTGGGAACTAGATGGGTAGATGAGCCCCCAGGAGTGCAGCCCTGCAGCAGGTACTCAGTAGTTACTGGGTAAAGCACGGAATGATGCCTACTTCCTTGTAGTGCTTCAATCTGTGATACAAAGTTGGAAAAGCTTGTAGGGCACAGCAAGGTCTGTCCCTGATGCAGGACTAGGAAACCTTTTTTTCTGGCGCTCTCCATCCAGCAAGATCTGCTGCTTCTTGGCAAAGGATGGCAGCAAAGATTTGTTAACCTTTTAGACTCATGATTATTCATTCATGCAAACCCAAGGTCTGCATCTGCTGTAGTAGGGACAGGCTCTTTCTCATACCCAAGACAGAGACACTACAAGGAACAACTCATAGGGAAGAGAAGCATAGATCCTGAGTAGACTTCGTAGACAATTTAGCACACAAACTCTTCATCAGATTAGGCTGGACCAGTAGAATCAAGGAGCCTAGCTCCTAGTAACATAGCAGTAGCAGTCCTTCCAGAAAGCAAGAATGTGAAGAGGGACCACCATCACTATACAATGTGAAAGGACTGCGGGGTGGGTCAGGAATATGGAGAGTAATCTATTATGTTAAGCATAAAGCAACAGCCCATCACGAGGTGATTTTGATCTCATAAAAAAACAATAGCACCTTCAAAAGTGTCCTTCAAACACTGAATAGGTTAGCTCACTCTTACTTACTAGTGGCCTACTAGAAAACCATATAAACCCATTTCAGGACTGATTACTTTCTCTATGTTCTACAAATCATGTATAGCATACAAAAGAAAAAATGATAAGAAAAGGGCAAGAAAAATTTCCAATTATAAACAAAGAGAATGGACTCAACAAAGACAAATCCAGAGATGACTTAGAGATGGGAACTGTCAGACAAAAATTAAAATCAGTATAATGAATGTACTAAAAGAAGTAATGGTAGAAATGGACAACATGCATGGATTCATGGAGAGTATCAACAGACCTATTGAAACCACTTTTTTTTTTTTTTTGGGCTTTTTGAGACATGGTCTCCATGTAGCCCCAGCTGGCCTAGAACTCACTATGTAGACCAGGCTGGCCTTGAACTCACAGAGATCCACCTGCCTCTACCTCCTGAGTGCTGGGATTAAAGGCATGCACCACCACACCCAGCTGAAATTAATTTTTTAAAACAGTTAAATAGAAACTACTGGAGTTGGAGATGTAAGAAACTTAGAGATAGGTAAGGAAGGAGTCAACTTATTGAACCTGAGTAAGTAGAACATAAAACTCAAATGAAACAAGAATAGAAGGGAAATTTAAAAGGAAAAGAGGAGGAAGGGAGGGAGGATAGAACAGAGCATCCAAGTCTTATAGAACAGTATCAGTAGTCTAGAATGTACATAGTTTGAAACCTGAGAGGGAGAAAAGAAATCAGAGAAGGAAAAAGGAGAAAGCACAGGAAGAATATTAAGAGGGCCTTTGTTGATAGTTAAAGTCAGTTTAAAAGCAGTTCATTCAAAAAAACAGACTGAACAATTTCAGAGTATCCTAACCAGAATTTCTTAAACATACAAATGCCATGAACCTCCCCTAATTCTAGAAATTTGAGAGTCATAGTTCTGAAATACCAACAGTAAAGGGGGTCTTGAAGATGGCCACAGTTTAAGCCAGCATTACAGAGAAATAAAGATGAGAAAGCAGCAGACATCTTATCAGAGACCATGAAATTATAAGACGGTGGGATAATACCTTCACAGTATTAGAAGACAGAAAAGAAGTACAAACCCTATCAATCTAGAGTTCTTTGAGAAAAATAGCTTTAAGAAATAAGTCATAATATAGAAATTTTGAGACAAAAGCCGAGAGAACTTACCATCAGGAGATCTGTACTGTAAGAAATGTTAAAGCAAGTTCTCACACAAAAGGACATCCCCATTTGGATCTACACAAAAAAGACAGAGCCTCTGAAAGGTAAAATTTAAATAAATATAACTAATTTTCTTTTTAAATGCTTTAGTTGATAATTGCCTATCTAAAGCAAAAACAATAATTATGTATAACATAAAATATATACATATAATGCTTAGAATGAAAATATACTGGTTAAAAACTCTACAGATAAACAGAGCCACTGGGGTATATATAAAAACACATATACGGTGGTGACGGCTCACTGGTTTATGCAGGCTAAGTCCTATGACTGACTAACTGGGCTGCTGGTGTAAGCCTGGGCACTGAATGTCTGAGGACCAGGAGCACTATTGCCCAAGGCAGTGCAGTCCATAGCACTGGCATACTCCCAGATATCCTCTCCTATAAAGTGGATCAGATGTGACGATGTGTAGGAATCCACCTGACTAAGGGAACTGATGACTCAGACAAATTTCTACCCACTTTATGTTCAGTGCCTCTTGCATTGTGGGGCATTTTCTAGTGAGGTTAAGTTGCAATACAGAAGTCTTTATGTTATTCCCAGGTTTCTCCTCACTTGCCTTTTCTCTGGCATCCTTGTCAGACACCCATGGTTTTGTTAGTCCAATTGTCTATATGTACTTTGAGCTCAGACAGACTTAGCAGACAAACTGCCTGCACCAAAGCCCATTCAAACCTGGAAGCTGTGATTTCAACCCAGTGTGAGGGCCAGAGCAGTATTACCAGGTGTATTATCCCCCATACCCAATCTAACAAGGTACTGCGCTTCCTTGTGGTGGGGCATGAAAATTGTGACTATTTGCCTTTTATTTAGGAAGGGATATCCCAGCACATCTCTTGACTACTAACTAGGTCATTTAGAACTTCAGTGTCCTCATGTTCATTGGATCTCTGTAGAATTTATTGAGCCATATATCTGTCTTACCAAGACCTCCAGCATATCAGCCACTGTGTGCTCATTCTGACCTGTAAGCACGATGGCAGTGATCTCTTTTTTACTGGGCATAGCCCTTCAGAGGCTGGGTTAGACTGCCATTTGTTCCTTGTTATCAGCTATAGGGGGTGCAGAGATGCTGTAGCATCTTTAGGAGGCGTTTGAACTCAAACAGCATCATGTATATCCACCTAGATGTCTCCCTCTGAGTCTCTAGGTTGCCAGGCACCTCTTCTTGGTCCCAGACCAGTACACTTCTTCTGCCTTGACTGGAAAACATTTCCAGCTCCAGTTCTCACAGTTGGGTCTTTGGCCCACAGTTTCCATTGTGCCTGCCCTGCAGGTACAGGTCTTGGATAGGACTGCTTTGTACCCACCAGGAAAGCTCTGTGATTGTCAGTCTCTCATTGTCCTTATGTGGCACATTAGTACAGCTTAGCAAGTACTAGCTGCATGGCTGATTTTGAAGGTGTTTTCTCCTGTGAATCTTTCAGTTGTCTATATTATTGCACCTGCCATGCCGTGTCCCCCCACCAGGACGTTTTCCTGGTCACCCAGCGTTTTAATAATTGAATTACGCTGTGTGACAAGGGCTCTCTGTGTCCCACCTATCAGCTAGGGTGTCATTTTCTTACCTGAAGAGTGGTATTGTGGGAAATCTTAAGTCCCCACCTACTTACCACTGACTTTCTATGACTGATCTTGGGGGTCACATGGGTTAATCTTGGTTTGAGAAAGAGAGGCCAGAATGGGGTCACAGGCCAAGATGTAATTAAGGATGTCACCTTTGTGGAAGGAGATAAGGTGGGACTGAGGAAGCCAGAACAGCCAATAAAGCACAGTGCAAACCTTGCATGGATGGGGGAAGATGTTAAGGGCTAGCATCCTCTTGTCTGCCATGAAGTTTCAGCAAGATTCAGCAAAGTCACAGGGAGCCCTGGTCTTGTTCTTGCCTTTTCTTGCCTTTGCTAGTTTCTCAGTTATTTCATTAAACTTTCTTGCTGTAGACTTTGTCCATCTGTTTCATGTGGTGAGAGTTGTCTGTCTCCACCATTAAAGAACATAGATAAAACTGGGCATTGCGCCCCGACCTAGGTAAGGACTCTGGCCTGGTTTCAGCTGTGTCTGAAATCTAGTTCACAGTTGTGTGAACTAGATTGTCTCTCACTAAGTTAAGACCATGTCCTAGAAAAGTAGGACAAACTATACAGCTCTAACATTAATTACTCAGCCTCTAATGACCCATAAACATTTCCATAGTAATCTTTCATTCTTAGCAGATAGGCTGACTTGAAAGCATGGTTTGATGGGTCATAGCTCTTCCAATAAAGAAATAGAAAAGTGTGCTTAGGTATTCCATTGGTGACAGTGGGACTAATTCATTGTGCTTGTTTGTGTAATTGCAAAGCCTTCTCAGGAGTAATGATGAGTCCAATGTTTTTTCCTTTATTTTTCTCATGCTTCAATTAATTCAGAACTGAATTTGTACCAGATATAAAATAAAGGCAGTCTGAGAAAACGTACATCTGTGACTACTTTACATTGACTTGGAAAGCCATAGAAATCATCACTAGGTGATGAGAACTTTAAAATGGAACTGCAAAACCATTTTGCTAAAATTGTAGGTTGGTGGCATAGCTTCTCTATATTGTCTTTTGTGTTTACACATGTGTGAGAGCTTCAAATAGAGATATGGTAGTCTGAAATGGAGATTTGGAATTGGTCAAGGCTGAAATACCAGAACAGTAGCAGGCAAAGTGCCTTAGAAGTCCAACAGTAATGCCTCTGCAGATGGCTTATAAGCAACAGGCATTTTTTCGATAGTCAGGTTGTATTGAGTGCTCTTGGTGGCATTGTACTGAACAGAATTCAGACTTAGCTTGTAAATTTGGGCAACTTATGGTTCACCTTGGGAGGAAAGGCAGCCATTTGTCCTTCTGTAGTAAGCCCAGAGACTCTTGCAGAAATGTCAAGTGGGGAAAGAAAGGAAATGCTGGCTATTGCCACCTCTGCCTCCTTCTCAGACCTCCCTCTTTTTTTAACAGTACAGTGGGTTTATAGATAACTTTATGTATAATGAGACCAGTAGATGAGAAGATGAGATGATTACCATTGAGAAGATAGCTTATTACAGTTCTCAGCCAGACAAGGTATGCCATGCTGTGTCATGCAGTATGGGAAGCACCAGGGTCCATTAGGAGATAAGGGAACTGAGCAAGACCTTCATTGTAGTTCCTGTGGGAAAGAAACATTGAGGAGGGCAGACTTAGAGTTGACTAGTTTGAATGATTTAGTGGGGTCCAGGGTATAGAGCTATCTGTAGCTTTTTTGACAGTTGGTGGGGTGTTGATTAGGGTAAGTGTTATACTTCAGCCTCAGGACCCCAAAGAGACCAGTGACTGCCCGACACTTCCAAAACTGCAAAAG
Source organism: Nannospalax galili (assembly GCF_000622305.1). Taxonomy (NCBI): domain Eukaryota; kingdom Metazoa; phylum Chordata; class Mammalia; order Rodentia; family Spalacidae; genus Nannospalax; species Nannospalax galili. The sequence continues at coordinate 161,872 of NW_008334363.1, read as the reverse complement.
CAAGGTATTTGTTGAACAAAAGTACAAACCGCGATAGGGACCTTAACACAGAGACTGGTGCCCCAGCTCTATGAGAAGGTCCAGTCCATCTTTTGGGCTGGCCTTTTATAGGGGGCCCACGACAGCCTTACGTCATGGTGGGGTGAATGTACGGGGCCGTAGGTGATTGGTTGTTTGTTTATCAGGCTATTTTGACCATTTGTGGTTGGGAGGCAGTTTTGACCATTTGTGGCAGTTGGTCTCTGGGTATTCCGGGAACTACTCGCTCTTACTGGAAAGATTCAACTGGGGTGTTTAATAAAATGGAGGTTAGTTTTAAAATGGAGTTGCCACAGCTCTTCAAGTTCACCACATTAGACAATGGTGAAATTGTTATTTTGATCTGCCGTTGGTTCTCTATCTGGGATGATTAGATATTTGTTTGCATTTCCCCAGGAAAAGTCACACCAAAGGGAGGGAAAGACATTTTCTGTCGCACTGTAGCCACTGCCAAGGTGCTGGTGTACTCCTGCTCCTATAGGCAATCCTGATGAAACCGATTGGATCATTAAAAAAAAGACATGGAACCAGCCCTGCGTCTCCTGCCTCTGTCTACATCTGGTATCCAGCCCCTCCCTGAACTTAGCCATGTTATCTTTTATAATTCCTGAATGGTTTCGGTAGAAGCAGCACTCCTCTCATAACGTGGCACAGAGGCCCCCTTGCTGAAGGAAGAGGAGGTCCAGCCCCCTCCCGTTCTGCAGGGCTACCTCTGCTAAAGAACTGACAGAATCCTGAAGCTGACTTATAGATTCCAAACGCTGGAGGTCAGCGTCTAGGCTGGTGCCCAAGTCAGTGTATTGAGCGTTTCCCTTTATGATGGCAGTGGCCCCCGTGCCTATCCCTGAAGCTATCCCAGTGCTTACTAAAGTCGCAAGAGTCACAGCTGCGACTACGGGAGTTCTTTTAACGTGCAGGGGGAACTGCTCTTGCTGTAGATAAAGCTACATGAACTCTTCATTTGAGTGGTATAGCAAGCAAGGGAAAGGGAGGGCAAGCACACAAAAGCTGGTCGTTTTGACAACCTGAGACTGGGCACAGGGTGTCAGCCCAGTAGAGCAGGCCCACCAGGTGTTGTCAGGGGGGATGTAATACTCTTGGGTTGAGGCATTAACGGGAAAGGTCTGGTTGCATAGAAAAGAGTATGATTGGGGAACACTTCCTATACAGATCCCTAAGCCTGTAACTCTCTTGAGGGAGAGGTTTGGTTTAGAAGCCCATCTGCAGCTTGAATCATTCTGGCTGGTCATATAGTTACCTTCTACCTCGACTCCTTCATAATAGGGAAGAGCCATATCATAACACAACCAGCAGGAGACAGCCTTGCTCGGGTGGGTGGCATTTAAAAAGGAGAAGGCCTGATCCAGCAGTCCTATCAGGCCATCCCTGCCTGCTCAGGGTTTGACCATGGAGGGACTAACCGCAGAAGTTCCATTTTTGGGACTGTGAACGGGCTTGGTTGTTGGACCAATCCCTGTGGGGAGGCCCCCCGGCTTAGATACTAGGAGAGGGTTTGGACCAACTGCAGTCCCTTGCAGGATTTCCTGCCGCTGGAGAGAGAATAAGAACCCTGTATCATATCCAGTTAGCCACAGACGCAGGCCCCATGGTCTGCTTACTCCCCATCCTTGATCCTGTTTTTCTTTTTCAGTGAACCTAATAAGTAGGGGGTTGCATCTTGTGGGATTACTACCCGAACCAGATGAGCATGGTGTTCCCGGCCGGTTCTGCTTGATGGTAATGAGTTCTCCTGGGGCGGTTGTTAACCACCATGCCTCCCTGGTAGTCTCACATCCCCAGTGCTGGCAATAGTAGTGTTTGGCCTCCCCACATCCCAGTTTAACATGGGGCCCTGGACAGAAATAGAAACTTTTAGCCCGTAGATTCCTAACCCCAATTTGAATCTACAATTATAACCTACTGAGGACTTTTCATACCCCAAGGGTTTTCCATCCAGACCTGTGTCATACTTTCCATCTGCTAGGGTACAGAGGTCTACATCAAGTGGGGGCCACTAGGTGTTGGGTGGATGGTTCTCAGTCCGGGTTAACACTGCCTTTCCTGTTTCCATGCTGGCCAATGTCCAGGTCACTTGTACTGGTGCATGGGGACTCGAACTTCCTGTAGGGAGGTGCCCAACCAGCAGCAAACAGGTCAACAGCAAGTGTCCCGCTGAATTCGAAGCCTTCCAGGTGTCTCCCTTGTAATCTTCTGGAGCTGTAAGTGGGTCGGCAGGCTTTGCATGGGAATAGTGTACCCAGGCTGCGACTCCGTCCACTTTGAGTGCGGTGGGTGTCGTCATGAGGACTACGAAGGGATCCTTCCATCTCGGCTCGAGGTTTTTCCGTTGCTGTCTGCGGATGAAGACCCAATCGCCTGGCTCGAACCTGTGGGGTTGTGGGGGAACAACAGCCTTGTATATGGCCCTAATTTGTGGCCAAACTCATTGATGGGCCTGTTGCAGCCTTTGTAGAGAGTCCAGCAGATCTTGGTCATCTAAGGCCGATACCAGGTCAGTTTGGAGGCTGGGAATCATAAGGGTTGGGACTCCATACATAATTTCAAAGGGGGTCAAACCTAGTTGGTAACGGAGTATTTCTCACTCTAAAAAGGGCAAAGGGGAGGAGAGCCACCCAGTCTGCGCCAGTCTCTAAGGCTAATTTGGTTAAGGTCTCTTTTAGAGTTCTATTCATTCTCTCAACCTGTCCTGAACTCTGGAGTCTATATGCACAATGTAATTTCCAATTGGCCCCCAGTGCCGTGGCTATTCCCTGACTTACCGGAGAGACAAAGGCTGGGCCATTGTCTGATCCGATCATAGTCGGAAAGCCATACCTGGGCAGGATCTCTTCGATTAGCTTTTTAGCTATTACATGAGCTGTCTCGTGTTTGGTTGGGTAAGCCTCAGTCCATCCCAAGAAAGTATCTATGAAGACTAATAAATATTTATATCCAAATTTCCCTGATTTGATTTCAGTGAAATCAGTCTCCCAGTATGTACCCGGCCATGTCCCTCTGTTCCTGGACCCTAGGTTAGCAGGAGATGAGGTCACGTTGGTTAATTGGCAGGCATGACAATGCCTAACAATTTTTTCGATGGCTTGGCTTCCTTTCTGAATTTTAACTTTGGCCCTTCTTGCATTCTCCGTGTGCCCACGTGTGAAGCTTGATGTAGTCTCTTAAGCAATCTTAGGCCTAATTTCCGGGGTAGGATGACCCGTCCATCTGCTGTTCTCCACCAGTCCTCTAGACATTGAGTCATAGGGAGAGTGTGTATCCAGGCTAAGTCTTCAGGGCTATAATGGGGAGTTTTGGGCAGTTCTCTCGCCCCTGGGTCTACCAAAGTGGGCAGGATCTTAGAAGTCAGGGCTATTTCTTTGGCTGTTTTGTCCGTCAGATTGTTTCCTATCTGAGTGGGGGTTGTTCCTTTTTGGTGACCTCATATAGGGGTTTTGCAATCTCAGCGAACCCCAGAATCCAGAGATGGCAGAACCCCACTGTGCCCAGGAATTCCCTCACTTGTTTCCTGGAGGTCGGTGTAGGTATCTTTAGCACAGTCTCTTTTCGGGCTCTAGTCAACCAGTGTTGCCCTTCTTTGAGGACATAACCTAAATAGGTCACTTCTTGCAAACATATCTGGGCCTTTTTGGCTGGGGCCCAGTAACCCAGGTCCCCAAGTGTACGTAGTAAGTCCTCAGTCCCTTCCAGGCAGGACTTCTGGTCCGGTGCTGCGATCAGTAGGTCATCAGCATATTGTGACAGGCTTATGTTAGGGTGTTGGGCTCTGTATTCACCCAGATCTTCATGCAGGGCTTCATCAAATATAGTTGGAGAGTTTTTAAATCCTTGAGGCAATCTCATCCAGGTCAGCTGGCCGTTAATTCCTGCCTCCGGATCATGCCATTCAAAGGCGAAGTAGGGCTGACTGCTGGGAGCTAGTGGTAAGCTGAAGAAGGCATCCTTGAGATCCAGAACTGTATACCATTTCCGATCTGGTGGCAGAGTACTAAGTAATGTATAAGGGTTGGGGACAGTGGGGTGGATGTCAGTGACTCTCTTGTTCACCTCTCTTAAATCCTGTACTGGTCTATAGTCCCCAGATTGGGGCTTCTTGACAGGCAGGAGTGGGGTGTTCCAGGCAGACTGGGTCGTTTTTAGCACTCCCAGTCCCATTAATTTTCTGATGTGTGGAGTGATTCAACGTCTTGCCTCTAGGGACATAGGATACTGGCGCACCTTAACAGGGTCCGCTCCTGCTTTAAGTTCAACATATATAGGAGGCCTGTGCCCCTCTAGACCTATACCCCGTTTCTGCCCAGGCCTGGGGAAACTTTTGAAGCCAGTCTAATATATCAGGGTTTGGTTGGATCGGTTCCTGGTAAAGTCTATATTCTTTAGCCAGGTCGTTGATGACTAGAACCTGAACCGGTGCCCCGTTGTGAAGCAGGGTGGCTCCTTTAGCTGTGAAGTGGATCTGTGCCCTCATTTTTGACAATAAATCTCTGCCCAGGAGCGGGTAGGGACATTCTGGGATTACTAGAAATGAGTGGGATACCCGGCCCTTTCCTAAATCTACTGTTCTTCGGGTAGTCCATGAAAAGGGCTTTGTTCCTGTTGCCCCCATACCCATATAGTTCTGGAGGACACTGGCCCTCTTGGCTCTAGTAAGACTGAATTCTTGGCACCTGTGTCTTCCATAAACTCAATTGGTTTCCCCTCTATTTTCAGAGTTACCCTAGGCTCAGGGAGGGGTCCTGAGCCCCATCTCCCCTAGTCACTGTCTTCACCCCCTGTCAGAGCTGATAATATTTTGGCTGATCGTCTATTCTTTTGGGGGCAATCCTTCACCCAGTTTCCTTCCTCCTTGCAATAGGCACATTGGTTTTTTCCTACCTTGTTTCGTGGTCTTGATCCCGCTGGTGAACTCCCTCCGTACTGAGGGTTTGTTGCCAGTAATCTCTCTCTAAGGTCCTTTCTGTGGCGGGCCTGTTGTCTCTCTAGGACCCTGGTCAGGCTTACTTCCTGTCTCTTTTCCTTTCTTTCCTCCCTTTGTTCTGCTGTCTCTCTTTTATTATAAACCTTTTCTACCACTGCTATTAAGTCCCTAAGATTCTTTTCCCCTAGTCTATCCAAAGATTGCAACTTCCTTTTGATGTCAGGGGCTGCCTGATTTACAAAGGCAAACATTACAGTCTGCGCTGATTCCTCCGCCTCCGGGTCATATGGAGTAAATCGCCAGAAGGCATCTTGTAATCTCTCTAAGTATGCGGCTGGGCTCTCTTCTGGCCCCTGTCTGACATCATAGACCTTAGACATATTAGCAGGCTTTCGAGCTGCCATCTTGAGACCTGCTAACATAGTCTGGCGATAGACTAGGAGCCTCTCCTTACCTTCTGCCGTGCTACAGTCCCAGCTGGGGCGGGTGTGGGGAAACTGGCATTAATGAAGCCTGGGTCTGTGGTAGGGTCCCCAGTGGGTCCGGAACCAATTTCCAGTCAGCTTCCAGAACTCTATTTTGCTCTTCAGTAGTGAACAGTACACCTAGGAGTTGGTGGCAGTCATCCCAGGTGGACTGGTGAGTGAAGAGAACAGTTTCTAATAAGTTAATCAAGTCTCGGGGGTTCTCAGAGAAAGGCGCGTTCTGTGAGCACCAGTTTTAAAGATCACTAGTCGCAAAGGGCCAGTAGCGAAAGGGCTGATTGCCCTCCCCATCTGGGGGCCCCGCTGGCCGAATGGGGAGGACAATGGCATCAGGTTTGGGGGTTGCCCCCCTTCGACTCCACGTGGTTTGTGTGGGTCCCTGTGGGGGTGGTGGTGGTCCTGCAGGGCCAGGGGGCAGAGCCTGTGCTTGTGGTGCCGTTGGCGGGGCACTCGTTCAGGGGGAGTAGGGCAGGGGGAAAATGTCGCTCTCCTCTCTCCCCCCCTGAAGAATGTGTCTCTCTTCCGTCTTTGGTTTGAGAGAGAGAACCTGTAAGGGTGGAGAGGGAGCAGTTGGATTAATCAGGGGAAGGAAGGACTTGACCCAAGGGAGGGGGCCATCAGGTCGTTCAATGAGGCCTTGCCAGGTCACGATGTATGGAATCTGATCTTGATGGCCTGTCCGTGGGTGGAAGACGTGGTCCTCTACCCTAGAGATCAAAGTTAGGTTAAAGGTTCCTTCTGGAGGCCAACCGAAATTAAAGGAGGGCCAGTCAGCCTTGCATAAGGTCGTCCATTTCCTTTTTTTCACATCTACACTATTATTATGAGCAATAGGCTTTATGTCCCCCCAATGGGCTAGTGTTAGGTCCAGAGGGGAGGAGGGGGTATTGCCCATGATGTTTGTCAGTCTCCTCCATTTCATCAACAAGGAAGTTAGAACGAAGATCACAAGACACAAGAAGGATGCAGACAGACAGAGGGCCCAGAACAGACTGCCGCGGCTCGTAGATGGTCTGGATTCCCGCCTGCGCGGGTTTCCTGGCTCGATTATGCCAAAGACCGTACGGATAGGACACATGTGTCCCAACAGGGTTGTGTGGTCCTCTGAGGTTTCAGATGGACAAACGTCCTGGAAGAATGCCCGGTGTGGGGCACCCACCCAGACGAGGATGGGGACGTCTCCCGGATCCTCCAGGTCGCTTTCTTAGCACATCCGCTAACATTCCAGCAACAAAAACCAAATTCAGACGGCCGCGACCAAAACGAAAGTGCAGAGAAGACAAACAGACAAACTAGTTACACAAAGACATACCCAGCTGGTTGAGCACAATTTTGGGGTCGGGGTCCGGGGGTCTCTGGGGATCCTGGACAAGCCCCCAAATGTTATACTTCAGCCTCAGGACCCCAAAGAGACCAGTGACTGCCCAACACTTCCAAAACTGCAAAAGCAAGGTTTATTGGGGAAATACAAACCACGGTAGGGGCTCTGTCACAGATGCTGGCGCAGCAGCTCTATGAGGAGGCCCAGCCCATCGTTTGAGCTGACCTTTTAAAGGGACAAACCACAGAGTTACATCATGGTGGGGTGAAGGTATGGGGCTGTGGGTGATTGGTTACTTGAGTAGGGAATTTCTAGAGGTTGTCTGTCAAGCTGTTCTATTGGCTTGTTCCCGGGTGGGGACATCCTGTGCCCTTTGTGATTTTGGCCTCTGGGAATTACCTGCTCTTACTGGAAGGAGTCAACCGGGGTGTTTAATAAAATGGAGGTTAGTTTTAAAATGGAGTTGCCACAGCTCTTCAGTAAGTAGATGGTGACTTGGGGCAAGAACCGAACAGAGGAGCTGATGGGTGTGAGGCTCTGAATTGTGAGGTCCATGGTTAAGAGCATACTCCTGAATCAGTTGTTTACTATTTCTGGAAATGGGCTGCTCTGGGAGGCCCCACAGTCTAGGCAAGGCCCACATTTCAAAGTATATCAGGAAAAAAATTAAGCTTTTCTCATTTGTACTTGTGTCTCCACACATTTAAGTTTGCTTGCATGAACACTGTGGGGGGTTGTTTACTAGAACATTGGCAACTTGTCAGTGGCTACACCACTACAGAAAATGATACCACCTCCTCCCAGCACCATTAACTACCTGTGGTTCCTCAGTTGGGGAGGGGGCCTCATAGCTCCTCCTCCATGAATAATGAACTGGTGACGGACCCAAACTTGTGCAGGTTGTAGGCAGGTAACCACAGCTGCAGTGGGTTCTGAGTGCAGTAGCCTTGCCATCTCAGGAAGACTCTGTTTGGCAGCATTCCTCCTAAACCTCTGGCCCTTACCTTCTTCCTGCCCCTTCTATGATGTTCTCTGAACCTTGTAGGGGGGGGGTGATAAAGATACCCTGCTTAGGGCTGAGCATCCCACAATCACTTATTCTCATCACTTTGATGAGTCCCTGCATCAATAAACACTCCTACAAAAAGGAACTTCTCTGATGAAGGCTGAGAGCAGCACTAATCCATGGTATTTAGGAGGCAATTTGGCCACCATGCCCAATTAGCAAAACAACTGGTAGGTTTTCCTCCAGGGCCCATGACCTCACTAGCCACTGGCTCTTGATCAGATTGACAGTCCCAGGCATGAATTCCTCCTGTGGAACAGGTCTAATACCCATTTAGAAAAGCAGTTGATTTCCCCCATAAAGGGCATGTTTTTTGTGGAGTTTCAGGGTGAGAGGTGGTTGTCATTTTCGTAAGGAACAAAGAATTAGATGTCTGGGAAAAGCAGAAAACGTGCACAGGAAAAGGAACAGGCAAACAGGAGAGATGAGAAGTCACTGGGCACAGCTATCCACCACAGTTGCAGGGAAGGTGCTGCCCCTGTAACCAGGGAAGCTGCTGCTTGGGGGCTGGAGGGGATGGGGGCCAGGGTGTGGATCTATCTTCTCTGCCACAACATGGAGTGAAAATATCGGAGGAGAGAAAGTCGCAGGGAAGAGATTACCCAGATGCAAAAGCAGTAGTGCAGGAGCAAGAGGATGGAGTTCAGACCCAGAGACAGGCAAGGAGACTAGGTAAATATTTACCAGAGACAGAAAGAAAAGTAGAAACAAAGTAGTGTTACGTCAAGGACAGCTCCATCTGGATGGGGGTACAGAGCTGGGATTCTTGAGCCCTGGTTACAGCCTTTTATAGGATCCTAGGGCCCCCTTTTCTAACTTCTCCCCTTCTTCCTCATTGGCGTTGCCTGGGATACACTCCCTTGAAACCTCTGAGTTTCCCATCTCCCAAACCCTTCCATCCCCCTGTAGGTAGGCTTTTAAAATCTGACTATTGGAAACTTGTAAAATTCTTCCTGCCTCTGTGGACCTTGGTAAAAGTAACTGTGGAGACTTGGGAGGAGTAATAAGCTGCCCTTTCTTTAAAAAAGAAGAGAAAAGAAAAAGAGGCTCTTCTTTCCTATTGATCTTAGTTCCCCTTAACTCCCTCCATGCAATTATTGCATAACGTGCCAGGCAGGTCATTGTTGTAATTGGTGGGGTCCACAGCTGGGTTAAAAACACTGGTGACCATTCTCCTGCAGCAGCTTGCCCAGCACTTTATGGTACTGTGACAGCTAGCCAGCAGGTAGGAAACTTCCCACTCAGTTCCAGCATGATTTCTCTGTCCTGCAAACAGCATATGTGATGTCTTCAACAAAGAAGGGGAGGGGATTTAGCTCAGTGGTAGAGTGCTTGCCTAGCAAGTGCAAGGCCCTGGGTTCAGTCCTCAGCTCTGAAAAAACAAAACAAAACAGCAATAAAATCTTAAAATCTAGTTCTGGTGGGCAGTGGCATTGGCAGAAACCTACAGAAGCCTCTGTAGCCTCTCTGACTAGTAACTGGAGGGGTGGCATCCCTGGCTCTGGGATTTTCGTTTAATAACCTTTAGTTTTGGGGAGGAGCCTTATCCACCCATGCAGACTGCTTCCACTGCCTGTGATTCTTTATCGATCTTTTTTGTTGCTTGATTTCCTTCTAGTTCTCATAGGATAGGGTCCCTACTTATCTGTCTTCTTTGTTTTTCTTTCCTATACTATGCTTTTGTCAGGCTGTTGTGTAAGCAGTTTACTCAGTGTTGATAGATTACATCTTGGTGGAAAACTAAGATGCATGAAGTTCTTTTTTTTTTTTCCTTTAACAAATATATTTCTGGAAAATGCTTGTTGATGGACTAAGTGAATATGCTCCAGTTACAAATATATGAAGGACTATTGATGCTAAATTGTAAACTTATTTGCAGTATTCATCTGGATTTTTTTTTTTTTTTGGTCTTTTTGAGACAGGGTCTCCCTGTAGCCCCAGCTGTCTTGGAACTCACTATGTAGACCAGGCTGGCCTTGAACTCACAGAGATCCTCCTGCCTCCGCCTCCCCAGTGCTGGGATTAAAGGCTTGAGCCACCACACCTGACTCTATTTATATTTTTATACTTTCTTCCCAGTTAGTTATTTATTTAATAACCACATACTTAGAAGAAGCATTTCATTACAACAACATTGATATATTCAGTAACAATTTTCTGAGCTAAGATGCATCTTTTTAAAAATTGGCTGTAAATTTTTAGGTTTACAGT
>NW_008334363.1:150069-151636 GCF_000622305.1 Nannospalax galili | reverse complement strand
CATTTCTAGTCTCTATATATCTGATTATTACTAGTCACAGTCAGTTACTTTCTGAGCTCCTTGGCATCTGAGCATGGATATAAAGTCATCAATGGCAATGTTTTTCACATCTACTAATTACTATTATTATTTTTTAAATCATTAAAAATTTTTTAATAACTACATGATTAGAAGAAGCATTTCACTACAGATTTAACATATTCAGTAACACACTCCAGAGCAAGAGTACATCTCTTTCACAAATGGGTGCCAAGTTTCTAGGTTCACAGTTGAATTAATACAGTTATACAATACTGAACTCAGTATAAGCCCTGTAAGACAAAATTGAATGAGTTTTTAACCTTTAAAAAAGATCTCCATTTCATTTTAGAATATATTGTTCTTTGCAGAAAGACTCATTGTTTTTGCTACTAACACTGAGATGTTGGCACATGCATCTCTAATCTATGCATCTGATTATTACTCATCATAAATGGTTGCACTTGGCTCCTTGGTGCCTGTGTATGTTTATGAAGTCAGATTTCAGTTTTCATAATACATTTGAAAAAAATTGTTGATTGTGTGTGTGTGTGTGTGTATCACACAGAACATCCCAAACCATCTTATTTGACTGTAAACCCACTTACCAGATGGCACCCTCCCAGCCTCCCTCCCCAAACTAGAACCCTTATACTCTGATATCTCTGCTACTGTTTACTGTGTTGTCGGCACCCCCAGCCATTCCCCACTATTTGCCCCTCTGGTGAATCTAGTCAGCCTGTCTAGAGGTCTTTGTTTTAGGCGGGTCAGCTGTTCCTCTTCTAGCAGCAACCAGCTGTCAATATTCCTTTAGATATGATTAGGGTCTGCTGTTCATTTTCCCAGTTCTATGCTGGGTTACTATTTGGGAGTCCCTTTGGTCGCCCTGGCCAACAACTCAAAAGAAGGTACTATTTGGGAGTCCCTTTGGTCGCTCTGGCCAACAACTCAAAAGAAGGTATCTCCTATCTGGCATTGTTGCTTGTTATGTAGCCTTTAGCTATGCATAGGGACTCTTAAGAAATTATATTGACCCCTTTAATCTTTGGTTATACTTTCCCTTTTGGATGTTAAATGCCATACAATTGGCCCAGATAAACCAATTTATTTTTACTCTTAAGGTCATTTGAGGATCTGTTCCTCAGGGGTCACATGGGCTTGGGAGGAGCCCCTGCCTCCTTTCTTTTACCAGTTCCACCTATGTGAAGATAAGTCAAAGGTCCTGCTCAACCATGGCTCGCTTTGCTTGGAAGCATGGAGGAAGTGATTCCTCTGTGTTGACCCTCCTCTTTGTAGACTGGACACTGGTTCAGGTCCATCTGGTGGGGTCTCCTCGGCCTCCTTGATCAAGAGGACAGGTGACCCACCACAATTACAGGACATTTTGAGAGATGTTTATAGTCCACTAGAACTAGTCAGCCTAGGAGGGCAAGGAGCAAAAAGTGTCCTTTATGTCCCTCTGACCAAATTAATATAGGCCTCAAAATATGTCTGTTAAACATCCAAGAAGGTTAGTTCCACTAGTCTGGTACTTTTAATTACAGTGTGC
>NW_008334363.1:148368-149485 GCF_000622305.1 Nannospalax galili | reverse complement strand
AGTGTCTCTGCAATAGGATGAGTTCTTTGGGTATATGCCAAGAAGTGGTATAACTGGATCAAATGGTAGGTTCATTTGTAGTATTTTCAGAGTTCTCCACACTGCTTTCTGTAGGGGTTGAACAAGTTTGCAGCCCCACCAGCAGTGGATGAGCATTTGCTCTTTCCCCACGTCCTCTCCAACATTTGGTATCATTTGTTCTCTTGATCTTAGCCAGTCTGACTGGGGAAGATGAAATCTTTAAAGTGGTTTTAATTTGCATTTCCTAATTATTAGTGATTTGAACATCTTTTAAGATGTTTCATAGCCATCTTTACTTCTTTTAAGAACTCTCTGCTCAACTCCTTAGCCCATCTTTTAGTTGGGTTGCTTCTTTTCTTGATTCTCTGATTTTTTGAGTTCATTATATATTCTGCATATTAAACCTCTGTCGGATGTGTCGCTGGTAAAGGTTTTCTCCCATTCTGTGGGTTTTCTGATTGCTTCCCTGGTTGCCTCCCTGGTTGCCTCCTTTGATGTACAGAAGCTTGTTAGTTTAATGAGGTCCCATTTGTTAATTCTTGCCCTTGTTTCCTGAGCAATTGATGTTCCCTTAGAAAATCCTTTCCTACACCTATATCTTGTAGGTTTTTCCCAATGTTTTCTTCTAACAGTTTCAGAGTTTCAGGCTTTACATTGAGGTCTATGATCCATTTGGAATTGACTTTTGTGCAGGGCAAAAGATAAGGGTTTAGTTTCAGTCTTCAACAGGTGGAGATCCAGTTTTGCCAGCACCATTTGCTGAACACGCTGTCTTTCCTCCAGTGAATATTCTTGGCCCCTTTGTCAAATATCAGGTGGTTGAAATAGTATTTACTCATATTTGTGTCTTCAGTTTTGTTCCATTGATCTATGGGTCTGTTTTTCTGCCAGTACCATGTTGCTTTTATGACTATAGCTCTGTAATACAGCTTAAAATCTGGTATAGTAACCCCCCTGGCATTGCTCTTAGTGCTCACGGTTGTTTTGGCTATCTGAGGTCTTTTGTGCTTCCACATGAATCTTAGGATGGTTTTTCCCAATTCTGTGAAGAATGTCATGGGGATTTTGATTGGCATTGCATCGAATATATAAATGA
>NW_008334363.1:146315-147200 GCF_000622305.1 Nannospalax galili | reverse complement strand
TTTCAATTTCTTTTTGTGTTATGGGTCTGTTTAAGCTGTTAATTTCTTCTTGGTTTAGTTTTGGTGGTTCCCATGCCTTTAGATAGCCATCCATTTCTTTTAAATGGTTTTCCAATTCAGTAGCATATAGGTTTTTAAAGTATTCCCTCATGATGTTCTGTTTCTTTCTGGTGTCTGTTGTGATGTTTCCCCTTTTCTCTGATTTTGTTGATTTGGAGGTGTTCTTTCTTACTTTGGGTTAACTGTGCTAGCAGTCAGTCAATCTTGTTTATCTTTTCAAAGATCCAGCTCTTGGATTTGTTGATTCTTTGTATTGTTTGTTTTTGTTGTTGTTGTTGTTTGTTTGTTTCAATTTCATTAATTTCTGCCCTGATTTTTGTTATTTCTTCTTGTCTGCTGGGTTTGGGTTTCGTTTGCTGTTGCTTTTCAAGTGTGTTGAGTTGCAGTGTTAAGTGGTTTATTTGTGTTCTTTCTGTTTTTTTGATGTAGGCACTTAGGGCTCTAAACTTCCCTCTAAGGACTGCTTTCAGCATGTCCCAGAGGCTTTGTTGTGTTGTATTGTCCTTTGTATTTAGTTCCAGTAATATTTTTATTTGTTTCTTAATTTCTCTTTTGACTCATCATTCTGGAATGTGCTGTTTAATGTCCATGTGTTCATGGGGTGATTAGGGCTTCTTCGGGTGTTGATTGTAAGCTTTATTGCATTGTGGTCTGATAGAATGCATGGAATTATTTCAGTCTTTTGGTATTTGTTGAGGTTTGTTTTGCGCCCCAGTATATGGTTGATTTTGGAGAAGGTTCCAAAGGTAGAAAGTATGTCCTTTGGTGCTTGGGTGGAATACTTGGTAGATGTCTGTTAAGGCCATTTGATATATGGTATTGTTT
>NW_008334363.1:139785-144782 GCF_000622305.1 Nannospalax galili | reverse complement strand
TTTTTGTGAACTTTATGTGTCTTTGTGGTTTACTTTTTGGGCATGAAAGGCTGGTTCCTCTTAAGCTTCCAGTTCTCTCTTTTGGTTTTATATTGGAGTGGCCAGATTGCTTTTGTCTTCAGGAGTTCCCACAGAGGCCCAAGTCAGATGAGGATCAGATGCTCTCAGGCTTTCTCCTAAAGTCTGGATCCCTCCAGGAAAGATTTTGGTCTCAGGAATTTGGGGGTTGGATAGGCCTGGGATCCAGGCCCAGGAGAGATGCTTGTCTAGGGCAGCTGGTGGTCATGCCACCCAGAGATGCAAAGGAATATGGGGGCAGGAGGCATCCCCAGGAGCCCCTGGGGACTGTACTGAGGAGCTGGGTTGGTCTGTATGCAAAGGCCAAGGAAGAGGAAAGGTCAGCCCCGGGGTCCAGGAGGCCATAGGGAGGTCAGGGCAGGGCCAGGCTCAGAGTGCCCCTGGAGACCCGAGAAGGAACTGAGTTGCTCCAGATGCTCTGGATCAGGAAGCAGTAGTGTTTTCCCAGGTGTCTGGAGTACCAAGACAAGGAATTGGACAGGATCCAGGCTAGGAGGAGAGACTGGTGGGGGAGACTGGAAGGTGAGTGAGACTGTGGGAGTCAAGGCAAGGATGGCACAATCAGCTTACCCCGGAGAGAGCAGCCTGTGGGTCGGAGAGGAGCCTGCAGGTCCTGCAGGCCCAGGGAAGCAGAGGGAGGTAAGGGTGGGGCCAGGTCCAGAAGTAGTGCTCCCGGGGACCTGAGAAGGTACTTAGCTGCTCTAGATGCAAAGGATCAGGAAGATGCAGTGGTGGGTCCCAGGTGTCTGGTGCGCCAAGACAAGGAATGCGAGAGGACCCAGGCTAGGAGGAGAGATTGGCAGGGGAGATGGGAGGGTGAGTGAGGCTGGGAGAGTCATGGCATGGAGGGCCATGGTAGACTTACCCTTTAGAGAGAGGTCTGCCATTCGGATAGAGGCCTGAGGGTCCTGCAGGCCCAGGGAAACAGAGGGAGGTGAGGGCGAGGTCAGGCCCAGAGGCAGTGCTCCTGGGGACCTGAGAAGGAACTGAGTTGCTCTGGATGCAAAAGATCAGGAAGAAGTGGTGGTTCCCCAGGTATCTGGGGCGCCAAGACAAGGAATGGGACAGAATCCAGGCTAGGAGGAGAGACTGGCGAGGGAGATGGGAGGGTGAGTGAGGCTGGGGGAGTCTTCATGAAGTTTTAAAGGGAGGTAAAACATTCCATCCTGGAGGAAACTCATCAAAACTCAGGAAATTCTAAAGGGAGCCTTTTTAATACTCAGGAAGTGAATAGCTTAGAAGCTTCAAGAAGCCCCTGAAACTGACCAGATGCACTAGGACCCCCCCAACTTATATAAGCAGTAAGGACTGTTGACTCAGACCAGCTGAACTACTTTGAAGAGACAGAGACCAGCCAACTCTGTAAAGGTCTCATTCTCCACTGCAAATTGTGTAGTGTGCCCCAGGGTTTGTGAGCTAGCACCCATGTTGAGATGGGCTTTCAGTAATGCATCTCCCTGAGTCATTTTTTTAAAACGTTTCATACATTATTTTTATTTTATGTGTATGCATATATTGCCTACATGTAGGTAAGTGGATTGCCCACAGAGGACAGAAGAGGCTGTTGGATCCTCTTGAACTGGAGTTAACAGACAGTTGTTAGCTGCCATGTGGGTGCTGGGATTTGAACCTGGGTCTTCTGCAAGAACAGTCAGTGTTCTTAACTGCTGAGCCATCTCTCCAGCCCCCTGCCTGAGTCATTTTTACAACTAACCTCTCACTTATATCCCTGTAAGTAATCCCAATAACCCCAATACACTCATTGATTGACTAAGTTGAACTTTGGTGGTATTTTTATTCTGGTCTGTCATCAGTTCTTTATCTAGAGTGGGTAGACATTCACATCTACCCAGGAGTAGTGTCACGCAACACAGGCTTACTACTGTTTTTTCTTTCTTTTTCCTTTAAAGGAATCCTAGTTTTGTAGTTCATTGTGATGTTACCAACCTGTTGCCTTTAAATGATTGCTCCACAGGAAATACTAATTCATAATTGATCTTTTACCCTTTTATTCAGACTTTATTTTCTGGAATTTTCATATTTTATAACATCTTCTTCAAATATGTACACCTTTAGTGATTGTTAAGTAAATATTGCTTGGAATTTTCTTTGGCTTGCCTTTGTCCACAATCAGCAAACTGTTTTCATTATAATCAATGATAATTCAATTTACAGCCATTAATATATAAATATACAGTTATAACCAGTTACTTTTTTCAGTGTTACTGCATTCTAGTCACACTCCTAAGTGATTATTTATATAGTAGCTCATTTAACCTTATTTTTTGGAGGCATATACCTCCTCACTTCCCCAGGGGGAAATATTGTTTCCATTTTACAGAGAGGCAACCAGAATACTGACAGGTAAAGTGATGGACCATAGGCAGTTACCCGATGGATAGGTAGTGACAATCTGAAGTATGGTCAGTGTGCTCAGCTGCTAACACAGTGGACAGCAAATGACAAATTGAAATTCAAATTTCACATCTTTTCCTTGATACCCGTTGACTTTGCCCTCTTCTTTATTCATATTAACTGTTGCACCTTTTGGAAGTTAGCCATCCTTCATTCCCTAGGTTTCAGTTCCACAGTCACAGAGACTGCACAGTACTCCTGAGATAGTTTGGTGCCCTGTCCTTGCAACATTTTGGAACCTAGAATCCATTGCTTTAGCACTCATCATGGTGTGCCAGCCTGTGTAATTTGTCAACTTCTGTCTTGTCCACAAGGGTGAAGTTCTGTTGGAGGAAATACCTTGCGTGTCTTCATTCACTGTTGTATCCTTGTCACTTATTTGCAGGCTGCTGTGTACATGACAGGTTCTCAGTAATCCGTGTTTTGAATGCATGAACCAGAGATTATGAAGAAAGGATGAAAAACAAAGGTCGACTCGTGTGTACAACTTGAGCTTCTCTAGATGCAGCATGTCCTTCCATTATTGCTGGTTGGGAATGAGCATTGCTTCACGTATCAGAAAAATCAACTACGGTGGCTTAAACAGATAGAATACTAGTTTCTCTCACAAAACAGGAGTCCCAGATTGGTATTCAGGGGCTGATTTAACTGTTAACAGAAGTCATCCAGGTACTGGGCCTTATTCTGCTTCTATTTCTGCAGGCAGCTTGGACAATAGGGTTAGTTTGTCAAAACGGAAATACATCCCAGTCATTGGATTTTCTAGTGTTGCATTAGGAATGGTGTGTGAAACTCATTACACCTCCTTGAACAAGTGTGGTGATCTTATTTATAATGTACTTTTTGGGGAGACTGGTGAAAAGGAATCCTAGGAACTCTCCTGATACACAACTGCCTTTTATATAAATCTTGTGGAACTAAAAACTGGTTGAGCATCATGTGCCTAGGGACTTAGTAACACATGTTACTGTAGGATGACTGGCTACAGTTTTAATAGGGGGAATGGGAAGCCCTGATCCTCAATACCAATGTTTAAAGTTTTTTTTTAATACATTCCCAGGGAAGAATGTTCTAGTCCCTGTGCAAGAAGTAGAATTTGGGCTGCTAGTGTCTGACAGCCAAGAAGAGGGGTTGCTCTGGTGAGAAGTAGGGGAATCTACCTCTCTAGTCAGTGTAGACTGTTTTAATGCTCCCATTTTCTATGTATTTCTTTCTTTTTAAAGTTATTTTTTTTTATTTTGTGTGTATTAGTGTTATGCCTGCATTGTGTGTAAGTATACCCATGTCATGCAATGCCCGCTGAGGACACCAGAGGGCGTCAGATCCCCTGGAACTGGAGTTACCGACGGGTGTTTGCCACCATGTGGGTGCTGGGATTTGAAACTGGGTCTTCTGTGAGAATAGTCAGTGCTCTTAACTGCTAACCATCTCTCCAGCCCTTCTCTGTATTTCTTATCCGTATCCTTCTTATGCCTAGTGTGCCAAATCTGGATTCTCTTAAGCCACCCTCTCTAGAGAATAAAACATGCCAAGTGAGCTGGAAGAGGGAATCCCAGCAAGGGAGGAGAAATGTTTTAATGGGTTTTTAAGTCATTTTCCCTGTTTTCTTTTATTCTGTTCCCATTTTATATATACCTGTGCCTTTGTGTCCTGTGCTTTTAGTAATGAAGGTAGGGAATGTTCGGAGTTCAGGAGGGCTTACCGCATATTTGCAGTCTTTGTGAGGCCTTTTCTGTCTTATAATCTGATTATGTTCCACCTGCAGTTTTGTAGTTACTTCCCTTCTTGCTTTTAGTACTTATTTCAGTCACCTTTTCATCACTAGATTATGAAATAGCTGAGATCCTCATTTCAAGAGAAAAGGTCTATTTGGCTCACAGTTTTAGTGGTTCCATTCCATGATCGGTCAGCCCTGTTGATTGGGCCTTTGGTGAGGCAAGTGCTGTGGAGGCAGTGGTGGAACAAACGGCTAACCTCACTGCCAGGAACCAAAAAGAG
The DNA here is from genome assembly GCF_000622305.1 of Nannospalax galili. Classification (NCBI taxonomy): domain Eukaryota; kingdom Metazoa; phylum Chordata; class Mammalia; order Rodentia; family Spalacidae; genus Nannospalax; species Nannospalax galili. The sequence continues at coordinate 140,291 of NW_008334363.1, read as the reverse complement.
GAAGCAGCTGATGTCTGCCAGTCTCCTTCAGTGGCTCCCCCTACAGTTGTCCAGGTCCTGGACCCCATCTCTTAAAGCTTCTCCTGTTACCTAGTAATATAGCCTTGGAGGTCAAGACTGTAGCACATGAGTCTTTGAAGGACATGTGAGACCCAACAGTCTTACTGGACTTTCCCTTTTATATCATGCTGCCATTTCAGTGCAGAAGGACGGAAAATGCATGTGTTCAGTCTCTTAAGCTTAACTGGAACTCGAGCACATTTTTCTCTTAAAGGAGATTGATACATATGTCTGGAATCTATAAAAGTATTAAAGACATTAAACATTTATTGCCTTTTAGCTGATTCTTTCATATAGAAGTGAAAGAATAATTAAAATTCCCAGCCAGGAGTCATATGATGATGAGCTTAAAAAAATGTCTTTGTCTTTTCCAAAGGCCAAAAATGTCAAAAGTATTTGGGAGCTTGTATCTAATCCTTAAAAGATTTTAGGGTTACCTCTTCAGA
>NW_008334363.1:134408-139709 GCF_000622305.1 Nannospalax galili | reverse complement strand
AGAAAAAAAGTCTATCCTAGACTATTAAGTATCTGCTGCTGCTTTCGCATGGTCTACTTCTATTTGATGGCATTCTCTACCTTGCTGATACAATATAAATCTATAAAGCTAATTTTATATTTACATGGAGAGGCCAGGCAATTAGAGCTCTGGGGGGAAGATTTTCACAGGATTACCTTGAAAGAAATGATGTATTTATCTTACGGATAATGCACAGCCCCAGAGGCATAACTTCCAGAGTACCTGGGGACTAGTCACTTCCAACATAACGGTGGGAGCCAATAGTTATGGACTTTTTAAACATGTTGTTGAGCATACACTTTCCTCTAACGTAGGTTGTAGACTGTAATGAAAGCCAAAGTTCCTTTGCAACCTTTTTTAAAGAAATTTATAGTCCAGGGTTTGGGGGGGGGGGGGGATAGCCAGCTTATTTGACTATTGCTTTTAGTGTTTTTTGATTTTGTACATTTAGAAAATGAGGTTGTATTTTTCCCTTTTTGAAAAAGCTTTTGTATTGTTTTAAAACATACGATTTTAGACTTTAGGTAATATACCATCCAAATTTTAATTTAAACCAAGTATTACTAATATATTTCATTTATAACATGCTATATGCATAAGCATACGAAGCAGATAAAAACAAATCATAAGTTTTATTTTACTGTACTGGCGACAGAATAGTCTGCCTTACAAAACAATATAAATCATCTTTTACCACTGCTCTCCAAAAATAATTTGGGATTCATCAAATCTAAATTGTACCTGCCCAAACTGCCAATATTTTTGGTTTCACCGACTGTACTCTTCCTTCACTTCCTCCATGTCTTGAGACAAATAGAACCAATATTTCAGCAGCAGTTTCACAATAAACAAAGGTAAAAGAAAAGCAAGGAAGGGTTTATTAAATTTCTTAAGGGTATGTGAAAGGATAGATTTTAGCATCTGTAGCATATAAGACAAGGTATAACTAATAAGGGTGTATAGGAGTGTGATGTGTTTCTGAGCCTAACTGCCCATTTTCTCACCTGAGTACTACAGTTTCACTGCCTAGCAATAAACATATTAATAGATCATGTAGAAACTCACTAAATTGCTTTCTTAAATATAATGATATACAGTAAATATGTCTTTTCTTAGAATATAAAAATAATGTGCTTGCAATGTTAGTTAAGTGTAAGTGGAAGCACCTATTTAAAAAGGAATAGAGAAGAAGATAGAACAATTATATCTCAGTTGGTCTGGGCCAATTCTGAAGATAGAGAATCACAGAAGCTCTATAATCTAAATCTTATTAAAGATATGTACCCCCTTTGTAACACCCTAAGGAAGCTGTTATTCCGCCTTATTCATTACTTACCAACACAACTAAGATTTTCTTATTTAGGAAAAATAAACTTATATGCGACCTATTTAAAAAAATGTCGTCTTAATTTTCAGATTGTCAGCCATGCCTTTAGTGAAGAGGAACATCGAGCCCCGGCACTTGTGCCGTGGAGCTCTGCCTGAAGGGATCACCAGTGAACTTGAATGTGTGACAAACAGTACTCTCGCTGCAATCATTCGCCAGCTAAGCAGTCTGAGTGAGTCATCTCTCTTGTTTCATCAACTTTGCATTATCAAACGGATTTTAACTCCATATTTGCAGCTTTAAAGAAAAGAATCTTCCATATTTGCTGGTTGCTGTGTCTGTACTGGGCTCCTGATACTTAAGTCTGTACAGTGCAGACATAAATCCTGAAAACACTAGTTTACAAATGGTTAGATAAGACCAAATATGTGGGCTTAATTGTGTTCATTTTTAAAGCTCTTTGAAATGAAGGTAATTGTAGTTTAAAATTTTTTATTTTAATGAACTTTTTTGTGAAATTTCACAGAACTAGATTTCTTCTGTTAGTGTAGATTGGAAACTGATTAATCCCTGGAGTATAACTGTGTGTGGTGGATGTTCGGTACATATTGTCTACTAAGTAATATTCCAAGTGGACAATGGAATAAACACAAAGGCAGTTAAGATTTGCCGATTTTTTTAAAAAAACTTATTAAAAGTTAAAATTCAAGTTCTGACTTCCAAATTGAAAATAGTTAAACTGATTATTACATAGATATGTGTTTATACATATAGATAGATGGTGTATGCAGACATAAGGAATAAAAAGGTTTCTCTTATTCTAACTTTGAAGGGCAGCATTAAATATTCAAGATATATTGTCTGTAGGATTCAAATATGCATGAAAATGCCTTTTCCTTCAAAGCTTTCTGAACTTCTGTTTTTTCTAACTTATATCATGATCTTGTTTTCTCAGTTTCTCTACTCCTTTTTAGTGGTGACAGATTTTCACATTTAAAAATTTCAGAAACTCTGTTAATAACTAGAGAATCCTCCATGAAATTCTACATACTGATAGCCTTAAGCACAGAAAGTGGTGTGTGTGTGTGTGTGTGTGTGTGTGTGCGCATGCACACGCATTCTTAAGAAACTCAAATACTTTCATTTGCTTAGTTTAAAGAAGAACCACTGCAGATAACTCTATTTCTTTAAAAGAATTGTATTTGGTATTGATATGTATTTTTTAAATACTTAATTATTTTTATTTTATGTGTATGAGTGTATTGCCTGCATGTGTGTAAGTGCACTTGTGTTGTACAGTTACGTGGAGGACAGAAGAGGGCATCAGATCCCCTGGAACTGGATTTACGGACAGTTGTTAGCTACCATGTGGGTGCTGGGAATCAAACCGGGTTCTCTGCAAGAGCAGTCAGTGCTGTTAACCACTGAGCCATCTCTCCAGACCCAGTATTGATACATTTTTAATAGATTTGTAAGTATTAGCTTTAGGGAAATGTAACTTGGAAATTAATTAAAATGTATTCTAGCAGGGATTTCTTCTGAAATCTAAGCTAATTACAATTGATTTTTTTGTAGCGGTTGTTGATAGAATATATAAATTCAAGTAATTACAAATAAAATTCCTCTGTATATTACTGATAGATAAAAGTATTTTTGTTTGTATTTGTCTATTTTTGTAGGTGTGCTTCTGCTTATGGCTAAAATGTCTACTGGCATAAAGTATAAGTGACAAAAACTGATATAAACTGTTAAAATTTTAATAATTAGTCTGTGTCTTGAGCCATAGTATTCAACAGAATGTTATATCAATTGTGTCTCTTCCATCCAATTGGCCACCATCTCATGTAACTGTCTCTGCCCACCTCTTATGTTTTATTGCATGTAGCTCTTATGATAGACATAATCGTAAAATCCCCTCCAGATGTATCCACATGTTGCTGCTTAAAAGCTCTGGGTGTTTATTATGTGCAAGGAGGAATGTTAAGCAGCCGACCTTAAGAGAAGGAGATTCCATTCCGGGGACGAGGAATTACAGGAGTCCTTTAAATGTGGAAGGGGGAGGTAGAGGAATCAGTGTCAAGAGTCTGAGAAAGACTCAGTCAGTTGCTGCTGCCTTCACAGATGAAGAGCAGGAAGCCATAGAAGCTAAATGCAAAGACGTGGACTTTCCCATAGAGTTCCCAAAAGGATCATAGCTTCACTAATATCTTGACATTAATACAGCACAGACAATTCAATTCTAGACTTCAGACTTCCGGGCTGCAGAATAAGAATTTAAGTGCTGTTTTAAATTACCATTTGTGGTTATTTGATACAGTTACAAACTTGTATAGCACTCAGGTCTCAATTTTGTTGTGTACCACATGATCTTCCAGAGCCTCAGGGTTGGTGTATGTTACTTATCCTCTGCAGCTTCATGACTGGACCAGCCATGGGTACCTGCCTCAAGGACACTGAGTCCCTTCTTAAATTCCCTCACTGACCCCCCAACCCTGCCTCTTTCAGACTTAATTGGAGAATATTAATACAAGATACCAAGAATTTTCCCATAGGTAGAGACTAGAATATGGACCAGAGATGTCACCCAACAAGTATATATTCCTGTTTGTCTTCACTGAAACAATGGTCTAGGTCGTTTGGATCCTTTTAGTAAGTTTGACCAAAGAAACAGTGAATATGCTAGTTCACTATGGGATCTGTTGAAATGCCATTCAAGGATAAAGAGCCTTGGTGCCCACTTGGTAAGCCCAAGCTGTAGAGGAGGTGGATTCTAGAGGAAAGCACCAGTCAGATGGGAAAGGCAGCAAAAGAAGGGATGTGCAGAGAACTGCAAATGAGGAAGGCTATGAGACCTGAAAGGAGACAGTGGTGAGAGCTTCCCAGGATGGCTTCCTAATCCCATCCACAGTGCAGTATGTGATTGTCCTCAGAGCAGTTCCTTCATATCTTCACCTTCTCCACCTGTATCTGGGGCTTGCAACCCAAACAGATTTACAAAAAGTACAGTGGTGGATATTCCAGAGATACAATTCTAGAAAACTAACTGAGGGCAGTGCGTTAAATGTGTATTACTATGTAAAGCTCATATGTTGACATCCTAATTCTCAGAGTGATTGTCTTTAGGTCATAAGTATTGAGTCCATTTGAATGAAATAAGCACTTCTATGCAAAAGGCCCAATAAAGACCCTTGTGTCTCCTTTGCAAGGACACAGCAACAGGTGCCATCTTGGAGCTGAGTGAGCAGCTCTCATCCAACACTGAATCTGCTGGCTTCCTAATCTTGAACTTCCCAGCTTCTAAAACTGTCATAAGGCGCTCAGAGTATGGCAGACCGTATCACAGTTTGAACTGACTATGCTGTTACTAATTGATGGTATAAAAGCAAGTCAGATTTACCTGTAATTTATTTATTCAAGTTTAGTCCCTCAGTACACTTCTAGGCACAAGACACAAGACATAAAATGAAACTGATCCCTACCTAGAAGTTAAAACACATTTTTAACTTGCTTACAATTTATAAAGAACACCAACATATTTACAAAATAGGAAAGACCCATAGTTACTATGACTTCTTCACAAAAACAGCACCAGCACATAATATCTGCATGAGGAAACTTTACTTTTTGTGAACTTCCTAATGGATATGAATATATTAGAGGAGATGAGAAAAGTTATATGCAATATTTTTATGTCTAAAATTCTTGGGAAGAATAAGAGAATTGGGCTGGAGAGATGGCTCAGTGGTTAAAAGCACTGACTGCTCTTGCAGGAGGCCCGGGTTCAATTCCCAGCACCCACATGACAGCTAAGAACCATCCTTATGTTCAGTTTTAGAGGAATCCGATGCCTTCTTCTGTCCTCCACAGCACAGTGTTGTACAGCATGGGTGCACTCACATACATGCAGGCAGTACACTTGTACACATAAAATAAAAATAATTTAAAAAAAAACC
>NW_008334363.1:123248-134350 GCF_000622305.1 Nannospalax galili | reverse complement strand
GTGTATGAGTGTATTGCCTGCATGTATGTGAGTGCACCTGTGTCGTGCAGTGCTGCGGAGGTCAGAAGAGGGCCTCAGATTCCCCTGGAACTGGAGTTAAGGATGGTTCAGAGCCACCATGTGGGTCCTGGGAATTGAACCCAGGCCCCCTGCAAGAGCAGTCAGTGCTCTTAACTGCTGAGCCATCTCTCCAGCCCCAGAGAATTTATTTTTATTATTAGTTTTTTTTATTAACACAACGAATTTCATTATGGCATTTTCATAGTACTTTATTCTTGTTGAGTTTTCCTTTCCCACTCCCCCCATTCTCCTGCCACTCTCCATCTGGTCCCCTTATTCCCCTAACAGTCATCTCACCACTGTCAGTATTCATATCACCTGTATTATTATTATTATTATTAATTATTATATAACTCTAATCATGTCCCCCCCTTTCATGGTCTCCTTTCTAGCGTGCGCCACACACACATACACACACACACACACGCACACACACACACACACACACACAAATTAAAGGATCTGCATAAAAGGGAAAAAAATATGATACGTATTGTTCTGACTCCAGCTTATTTTGGTTAACATGATAATAATTTCCAGATCCATCCATTTTCCTGAAAATATCATAATTTTTCTTAAATATTTTATTTTTCCATTCATCCATTGGTAGGCATCTATGCTGGTTCTATTTCACTGTGGTTGTGAATAGTGCATCAGTAAACATGGATACCAAGGAGTAAGATACTTGGGCCATATGGGAGATATTTTTAGTTTGAGAAACCTCCATATTGATTTCCAGTGGCAACACCACTTTATACTCCCACCAACAATGAGTAAGAGTTCCTTTCCCCCATATCCTTGCAAGCATTTGTCTTTCATTTTCTTGATGATAGCCATTTAGACTGGGGAGGGATGGAATCTCAAAATTTGATTTCCCCGATGGCTAATGATGGTAAACATTTAAAAAAAATATGTATTGGTTACTTGTGATTCTTTTGGGAACTGCCTATTCAGTACACTTGCTCATTTATTGATTGGAACTTTGGAAGCTTTGGGTATTTAATTTTCCTACAGTTCTTTACATACTCATAATGTAGCTGGACCTATCTGGATCTTTCTTGTTCTTTAGTATTTGTTTTATGAAATTGGAACACTCCATACTTGGTGCATCATACAATGCCTGGGATGTCTGAAGAGGGCATCTGAACTGGAGTTACAGACAGTTGTTACCACCATGTGGGTGCTGGGAACTGAAGCTGGGTCTTCTGCAAGAGCAGTCATTGCTCTTAACTGCTGAGCCCCTCCCCCATCAGATTGTTTTTCAGTGTTGCTAACTTCTTTTTGTTTGAATGAATAAAATGTATATAATTGAGTAATAATAAATATAATGACATTTCCTATAATATGAAGCACTCTCAAACATATGTGTCATGAAAGAAACCAGATTGAAAAATATACAAACTAAATTGTTTAACTATATGGAACTCTAAAACTGACAAATCAATTTCATAGTAACAGAAGTTGGACTATGAACTACATACAGGGATGGAGCATTGAAAGAAGGGAAAAGAAGGACTATGTCACCTATCTTGCATTAAGTTGTGGTTATGCAGTTTTAGGCATATCTAAAAATTCACTTAACATTTTTATACTGTTACTTTTTCATAAATATGACAAAATAATCTGAGAGAAATAACTTTAAAGAAAGATATGTTCCAAGTCAGCACTTCAGAGGTCTCAGTCCCTGAGTAGGTGACTCTATCACTTTGGGCTTGAACCAAAGCAATATTCATGGCAGTCGGGAAGCAGAAACAGGAAGGCAGGAAGGGGTCAGTGATTCCCGTTAAAGTGACACCCTCATAACTTCCTGAAACTAGGGCCCATATCCTTATAACATGTTCAGCTATCTACATATACTTATCAGTGGGTTAATCCATCACTCAACATTCTCATGACCCAGTCCTCTCACGGTGGCTCCACAAGTGAGGAACCAAGTCCTCAGCACATGAGCCTGGAGGATGAGAATACTTCATATTCAAACCATAGCACATGCTTTTCTGCATGTTACGTATGTCTCAGTAAGTTTTTAAAAATAAATAATGTATTGAGGATTTCATACATGCATATAAGGTGTTATGAACATATCCATGCCCATTCCTTCCCCTCCAACTCCTCCCATATCTCCCCATCACTTTTTTAGGATAACTTCATGCGCTCTTTATTTTTTTTTTCTTGTGACTCATATTTTTTTATATTTATTTACTTATTTTTTAACTTCTACAAAAACTTTATTGAGAATTTCATACATGCATATAAGGTGTTTTGATCAAATCCATGCCCACTCCCTCCCTTCCAACACCGCCCATATCTCCCCATCACTTTTTTCTTTTTCTTTTCTTTTCTTTTCTTTTCTTTTCTTTTCTTTTCTTTTCTTTTCTTTTCTTCTTTTATTAATTTGTTTTTATGGGACTTCTGGGTACTCTTAACATTCCTGCCTCTGAAGAGGTAACCCTAAAATCTTGTTAAGGATTAGATAAAAGCTCCCAAATACTTTTGACATTATTGGCCTTTGGAACAGAGTATATTGCTAACAATCCCAAGGACACTTTGACTTTTAGCCAAAAAACTGGCTCTTTCCTTTGGGGCCTTTTTTACCCTAACTGCCTAATCGATTACTACCTCCTATTATTATCACACCATCATCTGAAGAGGTTACCCAAAGTGCCAATAGGGAATCAGGATGCAGACCGCTCTGGCTTCTTCAAGCTGAACAGGGACGCAGGGTGAGACAATTGGAGTACTCCTTCAGCAGGTCTATCTAAAAGACTCCCAAATTGCATAACTCTCATCTGTAGGGGGAAAAGAAACTCCTTGACTGGTGAATATTAGATGTGAAGGAGAAGTAAAGGCAAGAGTAATTAGTATTACAAGTTCTAGACAGGGAACTACAAAAAAGTTAGAACAGGGCAATTTTCAAATGTTCATCTGAGAGTCCATTCTTGACAAGGGTTTCCAAAAGCATCCCTCTATTGGATTCTTCATCATCTTTCTTTTGTCTTCCAATGCGGCCGTCCGTACAGTCTGCCTTCACATTGCCACCACCGCCTGATCCCGGACCCCAGGGCTGGTGAGGAGACTGTGTCAGCGGAATCACATTCAGACACAGGAGACCAGGTTCAGTGACACAGATCTATTTTATTGAGGAATGTACAAGCTTATATAGGGTCCCTGGACCAATCAGACAAGGATGTAACAACTGTGCCGTATATGAACAACCCTGGTTCCAGGACCAATCAGACAGGGATACAATGACTATGCCATATATGGGCAGCCCAGGTTCTGGTGAATCATGTGACCATGGCTGTTGTTATGCCCACCTGCTGCAAGCGGTAGATAAACTGAAACCTGGAATTTCAAGGGTTGGCAACTAGGGAGTGGCAAGCCTTAAGCATCAGCCCTACGACTTGCCAAATGGAGCAATAATCACAAGGTGTTCCTTGTATATTCCGTCTGGTCCAATTTCCTCCAGACTTTGAATATAAATGCATGCTGAATTTTGTCAAAAGCCTTTTCTGCATCTATTGAGATGACCATGTGGTTCTTGTCTTTGAGTCCATTTATATGATTAATGATGTTTATTGACTTGCGTATATTGAACCATCCCTACATTTCTGGGATAAAGCCTACTTGATCATGGTGAATGATCCTTTTAATGTGTATCTGTATGCAGTTTGCAAGTATTGGTTGAGAATTTTTGCATCTATGTTCCTTAAGGATATGGGTCTGTAGTTTTCTTTTTTGGTTGTGTCTTTACCTGGTTTGAGTATTAGAGTGATGCTGGCTTAATAGAAGGAATTTGGGAGTTCTCCCTGTTTTTTTGTTTTGAATAGTTTAAGTAGTATTGGTTGGAGGTCTTCTTTAAGTGTCTGATAGAATTCTGCTGTAAATCCATCTGGGCCTGGGCTTTTTTTAGAGGCTTTGTATTACTGTTTCCATTTCCTTGTATGTCATGGGTCTGTGTAAACTGCTGATCTCTTCTTGGTTTAACTTTGGTGGTTCCCGTGATTTTAGATATCCATCCATTTCTTTTAGATTTTCAAATTTAGTAGCATATAGGTTTTTAAAATATTCCCTTATAATGGTCTGGATCTTTTGGGTGTCTGTTGTGATGTTTTTCCTTTCACCTTTGATTTTGTTGAGTTGGATTTGTTCTTTCTTTCTTTTAGTAAACTATCTTGTTTATCTTTTCAAAGAACCAGCTCTTAGGTTCATTGATTGTATTATTTTCTTTGTTTCTGTTCCATTAATTTCTGCTCTGAATTTTTGTTACTTCTTCTCTTCCTCTGGGTTTAGGTTTCATTTATTCTTGCCTTTCCAGCATCTTGAATTGCAGTATAAAATCATTTATTTGAGCTCTTTCTATTTTTTAATGTAGGCACTTTGAGCTATAAACTTCCCTCTTAGGACTGTTTTTAAAGTGTCCCAGAGGTTGTGTTGTGTTGTATTGTCCTTTTCATTGAATTCCAGGAATTCTTTTATTTCTTTCTCCTTTGACCCATTCATTGTTTAGGAGTGTGTTGTTTAATCACCAGGAGTTTGTGTAGTGAAATGCTTCTAATTTTATGGTTATTAAATAAATAATTTTTTTAAAAAAGAAATGAGTTAGAATTTTAGTGTATCCCCTGTCACATACTCAAAGTGTTTGGTTATACATGATATCAATTATATATAGAAAGTTTAGCACAAAAGTAATTTAGTGAAAAATACACAAACTTTCATTAATGGATTAATGAAATTATTGAATGTTGGGCATGGTGGCACATGCCTTTAATCCCAGCACTTGCGAGGCAGTGGCAGGTGGATCTCTGAGACCAAGGACAGCCTGGTCTACATACTGTGCTCCAGGGCAGCTATGGCTATAGGGAGATTCTGTCTAACAAAAAAATTATTGGTGCTGTTTTGCATTATATTTATAGAAATGTCCCATTCTGCAACTACCTTTGTAGCCCATACTCAGTATATGATAAGCAAGTTTGTTGATTCTTCTGAGCACATTTAATAGCTAGAAATGATTACATTGATATAATTATTTAACCATTTTTCTTCTATTCATGATGTTTGTTGAGAGCCACTATTGTAAATTTCCTTTAGAAAATCATTACATGCATCTTTGAGCTGCTTTGAAATTGTTATAAAAGACTGCTATCTTAGAAGCCACTAACTTACTCATAATGAGCAGAGATACTCCCTATAGATGGCTCAGAATTATGACTTCATTTACTTTTAAGTTTCCATCTTCTTCCCAACCATTATGTTACTCTTAAAAAGAGACTGAGAATCTAAATAAAATAGTGAGACTAAAATTAATGCATTTTAAGGACACAGATTTAAAGAAAATGATGGGAAAAAATCCATTGTTAATATAGCTAGTAAGAAAGCTGGTTTGGTGTTATGTTAATATCAGATAAAGTAGACTAGAAAGGAAATGAAGGGTATCTTATAGCGAACATGGAAAAGTCTTAAATGTATATGCATTTAGGGAAAACACTTCAAGATACAGGTGTAAAAAACATTCTGAACAGGACTCCAGTAGCACAGGAAATAGTATCACAAATTGACAAATGGGGAAAATACTTTGAAATTCCATCTCAACCCCAGTCAGAAAAACTATCATCAAGAAACAAATGACAACAGATTCTCACCAGGAAGTAGGGAAAGAGGAATCCTTAGTCAGTGCTGGTGGGAATGTAAACTGGTACAGCCATTATGGAAATCAGTATGAAAGTTTCTCAGAAAACCTAAACATAGAACTACCCTGTGATTCAGGTATTCAATTCCTACGTATCTACCCCAAAGCCTTTATATCCTACCACAGAGATACCTGCACATCCCTGGTTATTGCTGCTCTTTTCACAATAGCAAGGAAGTACTCAGTCTAGATGTCCATCAACAGATCAATGGAAAATAAAAATGTGTACATACACACAAGGAATTTTATTCAACTGTAAAGAAAAAATGAAATGATGAAGTTTTAGGAAGGTGGATGGATATAGAAATTATATTAAATATGGTAGCCCACATTCAGAAAGACAAATACTGCATTTTCTCTCTCATGCAGATCCTAGATTTTAATTTTTATATGGTCATACATATGAGTGTGGATATGTCATAAAATTTGTAGAAAGGAGTACATGAGGGGGAAAGAGGTGTTGAAGTGGACGGAACCCTCTAATAATTGAAAGAAAATGTAGCCAAAAATTCTATAATATGAGATTTGAACAATATGATCTTTTTATAGTAAATTGATCTTTATATAGTAAATTCTAAAACTGTAGGATATACATTCTTGAACTGGCAAGATGGTTCAGCAGGTAAAAGTGTTTGTCACCAAGCCTGAGAATTCGTGTTTGATACCTGGAACCCATGGTGGAAAGAACTGACTTCTGCAAGTTGTCCTCTGACCTCCATGTACGCACCATGGCTTGTACACACCCAAACACATTTGGAAATACATGCTTGTAATTCCCATGGAACATTATCTGAGGTGGAACATATGCCAGGCTATGATGAATAAATTTGAAAAGATTAATATATAGAGTGTGATAAAAAAGAGACAGTAATTATCTTTTCAGATAAATCTCAAATACTGGAAAATTAGGCAATATCTTTTAAAGTATTCCTGGTCAAAGAAATTCAAAAGGGAAATTAGAAACTATTTCAGGGTGATGGTGAACACAAAATATCAGAATATTTGTGAGATTTGCCTATGGAATTCATGGTGAATTGCTCAGTGGTGCTGCTGATAGTTTTTGTTTTCTTCCACCCCACACTTGCACTCCTAGGACTGTGCTGCTTATTTCATTAGTAAAATGAAAGGATAATAAATATCCCCCTTCTGAATGAATCAGCCTAGTGTTAGCCTCCATACTCACATGTGCTGTTTGCCCCTCCTTACAGTGGAGGGGCTGTTAGTGCTTCTGTTTCTGCCACTTCTGGGCTTGGCCATTAGGCAAGCTGATCTGCCCAGATGCCTATCTTTATGTTGTGACCCTAGACTATTTCAGACTCACACATACAACTGCTCACTCGTTTTCTTCACTCGGATTTGTCTAACAAGTACCTCAGACTATTAATGTCTAAAATTCAGTGTATGATTTCTTCCCCCTTTCCCTCTCCTCTGGATCTGTCTTACGTGGTAGGAATTTTACTCTTCCAGTTACTTTTGGTTTGTTTCTTCTTTCTTATCAGACATCTACTCTAATAGCAAATGAGGCCAGTCACCTTCAGGATGTATACTTAGTCTACATACTTGCCCACTCCCCTACTGCCAGTATGCTAAGTTCAAGTCATCATTTCCTCCCCTGCTGGAAGGGAGCCTCTCATCTACTTTCCTTGCTGCTACACCTGCTGCCCCACACACCAAAAAAGGTGGACATTGATTTCTCCATTCCACCACTAACTGGGCCCAACCACACTGGCATGTTGCTCACACACATGCAGGACATTGCTGTCTTCTGCTGGACACTGGTTTTTTTGTTTTGTTTTGTTTTGTTTTTTTCACAGCCTGACATTTTACCTATTGTCTGTTTCCAGCTGTAGCATGAACCTTATGAAACTTTGTCTTCATTGGTATATTTCTTCAAGCACTGCAGCAATGCCTTTCTATATAGTACATGCTTGATAAGTGTTTGCTGGGCCACTTAATGTGCTTAATAATACCTATTATCTTAGTTCTCATAAAATACTTAAAACTTTGTAAAGAAGTAAAATTCACTACAGAAATTATTTTTTGACTAATTTTCCTAATTTTCTACCCTGGTCATCTTTTAGTTTTGTAATCGGAAAGTTAATAGTAGATGTCTTTCATTGGACTTCAGGTCATTTTTCCTATTGTTTATCTTGTGTTTTCCATGTTTCTTATAATGACAAATTGCTTTCATTATAGAGAAAATAAAGCTTTATGAAGGAGAGAGATTAAAAATTGGGTATCAACAATTGCAGCTCCTTAATTCATGGAATTCGGTAATAACTGTGCATTGTAATAGATGGTATAATAAAGTTTCTTTAATAATTTTTATTTTGACATGATTACAGGTAGGCATAAGGGTCAAAATGATACAAAGAATTTTCAATTAATGTGCACCCTGATTCTCCAAACATTTACTACTTTTTTTTGTTTTAGGGGGGAGGGGTGCTGGAGAGTCTTCTTTTCATCCTTCCCCTACCCTCCTCCATCTGATATTGTTCCTCTGTGGGTTTTTTTTTTTTTTTCTTATTCCTGTGTCTTTTGTGGTTTGCTTTCCTCCTTATTTGTCCTTGGCATTTGAAAGGGACAGCCACACATTTCGTGGAAGCTTCTTTAGTGTAGATTTTCTAATGTTTCCCTGTAATTGTATATGAAATATTGACAGTGTCACAGATGATGCTGCCTACCTCAGGAAGTGCTTTTTGTCCCATAACTGGCATTGTCACTTTCCACCAGATGTTGACTCAAGGGCTCTTTAATGTTGTTTCCCATTCCTGTAATTAATAACTAGTCATGCCAAATACCTGTCATAAACAGCTTTAGGGAGAAAAGATTTTCTTTATCAAAGTTTCAGAAGTGTGGGTCCTTCACACTCGGCAGGGAGGAATGGTAGAGCAAAGCAGCTCACATCATAGCAGCCAAGAAGTAGAGCAGAGCCAGACAGGAACAAGATAAGGCCCTAAAGACACATCACCAGTGACTTTCTCACTCTAGCTAGGCTCCACCTTGCACCCTTTACTACCTCCCAATAGTGCTATCATATTATGAGTCCATCACGAGCTATTCTTCTGATTAGGTGAAAGCCCAAGATTCATTATTTCCAAAAGCCCATTATCAGCTGTCAGTTCAACCTGCCAATACATGAGTTATGAGGGACACTTTGCATTCAAACCATAACAGATGCTTACAGGGAGACACTTGGAGACTCTAAAGGTCCTGTTTCCCATCCCACTTCCAGGAACCATTAATCTCAGGATCCAGTCAATGCTTCTTGCCTGGATCTCTTAACTACTGTGGAGTTGCAGAGTGGTGCTATTTATTATTCCATAGTTTCTTCATTATTAATTAATTGGAAGTCTGCTTTACAACTGCTCTCTTTCTGTTAATGGACTTGTATATTATTATTTGGTTCTACGGATTATGCTCCATTGTCTCTTTACTTTGTACATACTTTCCCAGATTTGGCCAATGGAAGCCCCTTCGTGTTGGCTCTTGTGTACCCTTTGGCATGTCTCTGAGAAGGCCAATCTTTGAGCACATTACTTTTTCTATCACAATAATATATTACAGACTCATTATCTATATTTCTGCCCTCAGCCCTGAAGTTGGTTCATTTTTCCAAGGAAGCTGATTTCTTTTCAATGGAAAATAGAAAGCTAAGAGTCTTGACAAACCAAGACCTAGGTACTGGCTTTAAATGTGTCAAAGGATTCAGAAGGCACTTTGATCATTTCTAATAAATCTTCACTGTTAAATACAGTTAAAAATCCATGCCTAATTTTCATGGTTGGCAATTTAAAGGCATACTTCTCAATCTAACATACTTAGAAATAAGTTCATATGGCACTAAAAAGTCCAGAAGTAGAACCTTTGTCAGTAACAAATGAATAAATTGCAGGTCCCTCAAGGAGGTCATTAATTCAACTCGGAATTTTTTTAGTTGACCTATTAATAGACTTGCTTTTGAAGAGTAGTGGAATTCAGCTTTGCAAATCTGTTACCATTTGGAAAATTGAAGACTGTAATTACAACACTTTATTCATATTCATTGGAAAATGTAGTTCCTTCCATTTGATCACACCAGCTTTCAGCAGCTGGCAAAATATTAATTATGTAAGTTTTTAATTTATGTGTTGATTATCATTTGAGAATTTCTAAGTGGAAATATAGTATCAGTTGTATGCTGTCAAGTACAGCTAAATATTCATGGTGGAGGGTGCTTGTTACCATTTTCTGTTTATATCACATCTAGCGTAGAGTATACACATACAATATTCTCAACAAGAGTCACTGTGCTTTGAGCTGATGCTGGAACTTTTGCAAGAGACTGTGACATACATGTCTATCTTTTTGGTGATGTACACTGCCCCGATGAATTAGATAAAGGGGAAGGAGTCAGTTTTTAAAGTTTCATTTTGTATGTGTATGTACTAGGGTCAGATTGAAAAACAAAAATTCATTTGACTGTGTCACACATCCAGATATAAAGAACTGGTAGACTGTGAAGTATTTGGAATAGGTATGCTAGATTCTCTTCTTTCAGATTCACAGTGCACATCAACATACTAGAAGTTTGAGATGCCTCAGGCATAGAACTCTGTTTAGCTCAGTATTTTCTAAACTTCCTTGAGCAGGTGCCATGTGTTGACTGTTTACTTGTTAACAAGAAAGTACTGGTCTACTCCCTGTGGTTTTTGTTGTTGTTGTTGTTTAGTAGTAGTGAGTACCAGCTCAGCACAAGCATTGTAGCAGTCAGAGGCTTAGCTTACATTTACAGGAAGCTAGTGAGATTAAAAACAAGATTAGAGTTATGTGAGTTGGGCTCAAGATATGCTTAGAGCATTGTAGGTGCAGAGTAGGGACATTTGTACCTATAAACCCCAATCTGCATACTGAAGAGGTTAGTTTTAGGTTAAATTTTTATGATCAGTTTTAAATTAATGTTTTTTTATTCATTCCAAAATCCTTTCTGAGTACCTGTTATAAGCCAGGTGTGCTTGAGACATTGAGAATTGATAGAACAGTATACAGAACAGCAAGAATGCTTACATATTTTTTCTTGATCCCTTTTCCTCCCTCCTCTTCCCCATCCACCTGCTCCCCTATACTCTTCCACCCCAAGTAGTTCTCTTTCCCCTTTCATGTCATATGGTTCTATCACTCTCTCCTCAGTTTCAATCCTCCCCTTCATGGACCCTTTCTAGTTTCATGACTTATATCCACTCCCACAGGTATGTATATATATAAAAATTAAAAGTTAAGATCCCCATATAGTATTTGTTTTTCTGAGTCTGGGTTACCTGACTTAACATAACCATTTACACATCCATCTACTTTCCTACAAATTTCATAATTT
>NW_008334363.1:79581-123183 GCF_000622305.1 Nannospalax galili | reverse complement strand
TATATACTGTGTTTTAATTATCCACTCATATGTTGATGGACATTTAGGCTGTTTCTACATGCTTATTACTGTGAATAGAGCAGCAGTAAACAGGAATGTGCAGGTATCTTGGGGCAGGATATAGGATTCTTTGGGAATATGCCCAGGAGTGGTAGATGATTCATATGGTAGATCTAGTTTTGGTGTTTGAGAATTCTCCACACTGTTTTCCATAAGGCTGCCCCAGTTTATACTTCACCAGCAGTAAATAAGGCTTCCTCTTTCCCCACTTCATTGCCAGCATTTGTCATTTGTTCTTGATGATAGGCATTCTGACAGCTGAGATGCAATCTCAAAAGAGTCTTAATTTGTGTTTCCCTGGTGGCTAACTATGCAGACCACTTAAAGATATTTATTGTTCATTTGTATTTCTTCTTTTGAGAACTGTGTGTTCAGATCATTAGCCCAGTTTTGTTCTTTTAGTGTTTTGATTTTTGCAGTTCTTTATATGATCTAGATATTAACCCCTGTCTGAAGTACAGCTGGTAAAGATTTTCTCTCATTGTTACCAGGAAGTCTGTTTGCTCTGATGATGGGTTCCTTTGCTGTGGAGAAAGCGTTCTAATTAAATGCAATCCCATTTGTCAATTCTTGGTGCTATTTCATGTGCTGCTTGTCCTGTTCTGGAAGTTCCCATCTATTCTTGTCTTTTGAACTGTTTGCTCCTTGCGGTTTCAGCAATTCAGATCTGTTTTTAATTGATTTTTGTGCAAGATGAGAGATGAGGATCTACTTTTTAGATTTATGGCACCATTTGTTGAAGAGGTTGGTTTTTTCCCAGTATGTTGTTGGCACCTGTGTCAAACTTAGGTTTTAGCTGTGGAAGTAAGTTTCCAGGTCCTCTCCTCTGTTGCATTGCTTTACATACCTTTTTGTGCCAGCGCAGTGCTCTCTTTGTCACTGTAATTTGAACTCAGGTGTTGTGAGACTTCCAGAAGTGTTCTTTCCTAGAGGATTGCTTTGGGTCTCCATGGTGTTTGGTTTCCCTAGAGTTTTAGAACTGATTTTTCTAGTCATGTGAAGAGTGTTACTGGAACTCTGAGGAGGGTTGCATTGAATCCGTAGCTTACTTTCAGTTATGTGGCCATGGTATTCCTTCTGCCCTGTCTCTGCGTATCTGCTCCTCTCATAGAATATATTCTTCCCTGTGTTCCTATGGAAGAGACTGTCCTCTTCCATATACAGTATTCTTTAAGAATTTTCTTCAGGAGAGATGGCTCAGCAGTTAAGAGCATTTGCTGTTCTCCAGAGTACCTGGGTTTGCCTCCCAGCACCCACATGGCAGCTAGCAACCACATGTAACTCCAGTTCCAGGGAATCCAATGCCACCTCTGGCCTCATGGGTACTGCATGAAACAGGTGCACTTCCACACCTGCAGGCAGTGTCCTCATACATATAAAGTAAAAATAAATAAAATCTTTAAAAAAATAATTTTCTTTAGTGCTGCCTTAGTTGTGAATTGTTTTCATTTGTGTGAAGATTATTGTACATGAGAGATGCAGAAAAAAACATTTTTGTATGTGTAGAAAAGGGACAGTCATTTTTTCCCCAGAGAAGCTGAAACATAGTAGCTTGACAATTAATGTGCAAAATTGTAATAAATAAGTTTTTAATAATACAAATTGTAATGATAAAACTCGTTTCAATAATAAAAATAAGTAAAAACCTAAACAGTGAAAAAGTTAAATAAAATATAGGCAGTAACATGAAATAAAAGGCATCATGCCCTTGGCCTTCCTTACTGGATGATGTGGCTCCTCCCTCCCCTTAGATTTTCATTTGCGTCAGTCTCCACAGGTGGAGGGCTGCTTGGCTCAATTATTCTGATAGGTTTAGTCAGCATGCCCTTCCAGTGGGCCTGCTAGATTTGCTCCAGCAAGTTAGTCTTGTTCCTAGTGAAGCTCCGAATAGATCTGGACTGCCTGCTCGCCACAGTGCCTCTGAGTTCAGCAGAGTGCTGCACTGGATTCCCAGGGAGAGTCGCTCGTTTCTGGCAATGCTGGTGGAGGTCATATTGCCTAGTATCTCAACTTCGGGGTCTCTGGCCATGTCTGCCACACTCCTGTGCTCACCCTCCTCTTGTCAGCTCTGCTTGTTGCCTTTCAGCATTAGGGACTGTCTGACTGTGAATCTCCTGTGCCATTCCCATCAGCAGTTCACTGGTAACACCTACTGACACTGGTCAGCGAGGTGCCCATGGTAGACATGGGATGACAGTGCTGCATTCATCAGGCAGCCTAGGTCTGTCTGTGGGAGACGTTTGTAGGCATGTTCTGCGGGAGCAGCTTGACACAGAGGCAAGGAAGGCAGCCCAGTTCTGCTCTGAACTGTATTCATCCACAGTCTCAGACGCAGCTTCTAATCTGCCATCTATCTTGCCCTTCTCAAGCTTTTATATTTTTATTTTCAACCATGGAAAAATACACGACATGAATTGACTATTTTTGTCATATATAGGTGTATAGTTCAGCAGTATTTTGTTCACATTGCTCTGTAACGGAGCCCCCGAACTTTTTCATCTCATGGAACTGAAAGTCTGTACACAGTAAACAAATTCCTGTCCCTCCTTCTCCCATTCATGTACTCCTGTTCTAGTTTTTGTCTGTCTGAATTTGACTTTGGTAGTAACTCAATGTGGATGAGATCAGTCTTTTAGGGACCACCTTATTTTACTTAGTTTATCCATGTTGTTGTAGCCAGAAGCTACTGCCTTTTGAAGACAATACTCTTTCCTTACTCACCCACTGATGAGCATGTGTGTTACTCTCACCTCTTAACCATTTTGAATGATGCTTCTGTGAACACGAATATGCCAGTATCATTTTCACTTCTTTAGATGCATACTCAGAAGTAAAATTACTGGATCCTTTGGTAACTCTGTGTTTAAAATTTTGAGGGACTATCATGCTGTTGTATATTTCATGGCCAAGGAGTAGATAATAAAAACAGGAGACGAAGTCTTTGTTTCATTTATTTCTGACACTTACCTGCCAAAGTATTTGAATAGATGACCTTTGTGATCCCCAGTTTAATCATCTAGAGAATGAAAACAGTAACTCCTATTTGTGCCCTGGGGTAGCTCATTGATTTGTTGAACAAGTGATAGAGAAGCATGGGTCTAAGCTGGGGCGGCAGCAGTAGACAGACGTGGTTCCTGCACTCATGAATTCAGCCATGTGCTGATTCTAGCCACTAGAGCCCTGCATAAGCCTGCAGAGCACTGCTCAAACATGAGTGTTCTTGGATCAGGTGGCTCTTCCAGGATTGTTCAGATTCTCTTTTCTCATCGAGGCAGCAAATCAATAAAAAATGAAAATAACAGAAGTGGTAGGTGTCTCTATCAGAAAATCTAAGTCTTTAGGTATTTAGAGTAGTTATTAAATATGTCAGGATTTGGAGATTCTTTATGACCATATCTTTTCAGACATGTTAAAGACATTAAAAGTAGGGACTAAACATGGTAGCAAATGCTCAAAGCCAGCCTGGGCTACGTAGTGAAACCCTGTCTCAAAAAAGATGGATGGGATATATTTAGCACTCATAAGAATATAGAAAACTTACTTGGTTTTTAAGAGTGTGTGAGATTCAGCACTGTATAACTACATTTCCAAATATTAGAACATAATATCATTGGAAAGTGTCAGGCACAATGTACAGTCTATAATGTTTCTTACTGAAATTGAAGTAAAATCCTGTATTTTAAGGCCAACATGATCTATTGAATTATGTTGAGTAATAAAAGGAAAACAATTTCTGAGGTGGTGTTTCTATTTCATGTAACATGAGAAACTTTTTTTTTCCTTAAAGATGTTACATTTAGTGGAAAGAACAAGAGTGACAGCTCATGCAGCAAAGAAGGCGCTGTGCTGTCTGGGGTATTTAGAAAGTCTGAAGACCTTGAACCATGCTGCTCCCTTCCTATACTCATGTAGACAACCCCTTCAAATGGCAGCAGGAATGAGCCTGGGTGTGGCTGGATGGAGCCGCACTGGCAGTTCCTCAGCAGATGGCTTTCTCCTTTCTCCTCTGTAGGCAAACATGCTGAAGACATATTTGGTGAGTTGTTTAATGAGGCTAACAACTTCTACATCAGAGCAAATTCTCTTCAAGACAGAATCGATCGCCTTGCTGTTAAAGTCACCCAGCTGGACTCCACAGTGGAAGAGGGTAGGTAATTGCATGAAAGCAGCAAGCTAGACATGCTGTCGACGAGGCAGTAGTAATTAATTGCAGGGTAATCACTGCTCTTCCCCTTGTGTAGTGTACTGACATTTATCTTCTCTTTTCCTGGAAGAACAGTAAGGGAACCTTACAACACTTGTTAATTAGGGATGAAAAGATTTTTATCTTGTCTGCCTCATATGCCATGTTCTTGTCTAAAAAATCACAGATATTATATTTGAATGCAGTAATAATAAGTCAAAGAAGTTCTCTTCTTAATTAGGTGTTTTAAATTTTATTTTTAAATTAAAAACTAAAATTTTAATAGCTACTTGGTAAAGAATTCTTGGTAAAGAATACTTGCTGGGCGTGGTGGCGCACACCTTTAATCCTAGCACTTGGGAGGCAGAGGTAGGTGGATCTCTGTGAGTTCAAGGCCAGCCTGGTCTACATAGTGAGTTCCAGAACAGCTGGGGCTACAGGGAGACCCTGTCTCAAAAAGACAGAAAGAGAAAGAAAGAAAGAAAAAATTCTTAGTATCTTAAATTAGTCATTCACTTAAAAAAATATGTATCACAATGGATTAATAAGTGATCTTTCTTGGATATCTTTGTTGTTGTGTCTTGGAACTGGAATGCTTATGTTAAACTTTACTCTAGAAAAGGTTAATCTGTAGACTGAATTTTGTGGATTGTCAGAGTATATGTCATTTCTTTAAACTCCTTTTCCAGTCAAAATTTTACCTTCTCCTTTCATTAGCCTGGTTATCAGTGTAGCAGAGACCTTGTCCTAAAAGCTGGGAAGTCTGGATTACCACTTGTTGGTGGAAAATCTTTGCAATGTCACTCAACATCTGTGAATCACAGCTTCATGACCTAGCGGGTGGGTACACAGAGCCACAGTTGTCAAGGACAGATGAGTTAGCAAATAAAATATAAAAGTTGTGTCATCATAAGAAGGTACCCCAGTCCTGATTGTCTGGCTGCTTACCCTAATCTTGTTTCATCGATCAAGCTATTTATTTCATAGGACTATACACAACCTTGGAAAGCTTTGCTGTCTTTCCTTAACATCGATGTCAAAATACTTAATGTATTACTTACATTTGTATATTTTTTGTGTACTTATTTTACTGTAACTCGTAGGAGGTAGGGTGCCTGAATCTATGCATCTCCCTGCCTGTTGTACTTAGCTGCATTCGTGTATGGTATCTGAGAAGGGCTGTTGAAACAAAGAACAATGGCTGTTTTAGGTTTAATGAAATAATTGCAGTGCTACAACAGAAGAAGCTACAGTTTGACCTCATGTCATAGAGAAAATTGTTATCTTTTAAAGGGAGTAATGGACGCTCTGTTTAAGCATGGTTTAAATGAACAATAAAAACCCTTATCTGGAGGCAGGGGCAGGCAGATCTCTGAGTTTGAAGCCAAACTGGTCTGCATATCTAGTTCTAAGCCAGCTGGGGTTACAGAAAAACCGTGTCTTAAAAAAACAAAACCCAAACTGAAACAACAACAACAAAACCCTAAAAGTTATTTGGTTGTTCAAAAAGATGTTTATGATTGAGTCAAATGATACCTATTTCAAAAGAGATACACTATTTCTATGTAACTCAACTTGAGGGATTTTGTCTAAATAGTGTCACTACAGGATATCAACATGAAGAAAGCTTTCAAAAGTTCTACCATCCAAGACCAGCAGGTGGTTTCAAAGAACAGCATTCCCAATCCTGTTGCTGACATTTACAACCAGAGTGACAAACCACCACCTCTGAACACTCTGACACCTTACAGGTATGGCTCTGGGGTCCCCACAGCCTTTGCAATGGAGGTCAATGGCCAGATTGAGGCTGAAATGTTCAAAAGGAATTCTCTGAAAACAATAACTGCAGCATTATACTCAATGAAATTAGCTATTGATAACAGAATAATTAAAGTTAGTGATTTCAGGACATAAATACTACAAGTGTGAGCTCTGATTTTAGAACGTAAATCTGGTGTTGTCACTGGAAGTGGCACTCCATACAGCATGTCAGCTGTGGTCATGTGTGAACCCCTATACTCAAAGTTAGTTGGAGAGAAACCGTGCAGTTCATTCATGATGTGAGATCCTCACCTTAGAGCACTTCAGTAGCACACAAACATTTGTTACTCTGTTATTGTTACAGTGGTCGGGCATGTCAGGGGACCAGCTCCAAGAAAAAGAATAGAAAGCAAGTAGTGTGAACATTAATAAAGAGTCTCCTACATGTGTCCCCATGCCACAGTGTTTTCCTCCCATAGTCCCTGTTGCTCCCTCTTGGTCTCCCCCTCTCACTTATACTGCCTCCCGATCCTCCATAGTGGGCCTTGTCCTTCTGCCCATCTTTCCTGCCCTCTGTGGGTCACTCCTCTGGAATCTTCTGGGCGCAGTGGTGGTAGCCAAGGTGCTGCCTTTCCAGAGTCAGTACGGCAGCTGAGCATCTGTGAAAGTCATGAAGAAACCATGATGGCCATGAAGAAGGGTTCTCTGTCTGTGACTGTCATTGTGACATTCCCCCCACAGGCCCTTTTGTTCCTCCTCAGGACCCCAAGCTTTCCGTGGTCCGATTTCCAGTCTTTCCACAGAAAATACGAAGATAGGTTTGGGGGCTGCTGTCTGTGGTAGGGCAGTTAGAAACCACTACCCTTTCTGCTGGACAGAGAGATACAGATAGATGTGATAGCACTCTGGGAAGTAAGGGACTGGGCAACACGCCTCAGCTTCTTATGGGACAAGTGTGCTTTCCTAGATACATGTATCCAAAAAATTAATGATATGTGTGAATAGAAATACTGTAAGCCTATCATTTTAATTTAGGACTGCTTTCATTCAATGGAAGTCTTTCCCGGGAAAATTGAATTTTTCTTAGTTTTTGGACCCCCAGTATTTTTACTATAACATGGGAGCTTGATCATTAAAATTTTCCTACTTCATGTTACTGAAGAAGCTCACTAAAAATTCTGTGTTAAAGGAAAAAACTGAGAGAACACAATGAACCACTTATTTCATTAATCAAAACCATGATTAAATATTTTTATTGCATGAAGAATGTGTTTAACTTTAGTATATATGTATGTGTGTATATAATCAGGCTTACAGAAAGTAAAGACTTTGAGATTTTAATGTGTTTCAGAAGCAGTGCTACCCTAAATCTATTTTTCATTTGTATGATAATGGTTGTGGACATAAACATAACCTTTTATATTTGAACTTAAATATGACACTGCCATGGCTCTGAAAAGCTAAGTGACTAAATGCTGTAAACATAGAGTACATATAGGTTTTAAGGATAAGTCAAAATTAATATTTGTTTAGTGAGTTTCAGCCTTCATTTGATAGTAACTCTATTTTAATAGACCATACATTTTAAACTTTTAAGTAACGTTCCTAACTCGGTTTTTCTGTACCTTATGTATTGTCAAGGCCTTAATGTCTCAGAGAATCATTCAGTTTTTTTACAATGATATTAGTAATAAAGTCTCGGTCATGCAGGTTGGTAACAAATAGAGAAATGGGAAGGTGCTGAATGGTCCAAGAAGGTGCTGAAGCATAGAGTGACTTATACTGGCTTGTTAGTAATCATCGGGTAGTGTCTAGTATAGCTGCCTTAGTATGTGAAGCTTGTAGTATTTGATGGTGACAGGAGACGGGACCTCTTTCCTGTCTGTGCTTATTTAACTGAGTTTGCCTCTCCTGTATGCTTTATTTGACTTAACTGGAATATTGTTATAAAATGTAAATCTTCTCTTTCCACTTAAAGGGGATGCTCAGGCTGAAATACAGTTTAACTTTTGACTAGAGCGTTTGTGTTGCATCATGACTAAGTTTTGAGCATTACTATTGATTTATAGTAACATTTTAGACTCATTGACTGCATTATTATTGTTTATTTAAGTGAGTAATTTATATAATGACTTACAATATTCTTTAGCTCACATTAATCATAGCAGTACTTAAAACTGAAGTAACCACAGTATACAAAGATTCTTCAAAAATAAGTAGTTCATTGTTGTGCTTCCAAGCACAGCTACACCCCATGAACATTTTGTTTCCTTCTTTCCTAAATGTTTAGTAAGCCTGACTGAGAAGAAGGGAAGAGTACAACTAGTTTTTTAAATCATAACTTTATTGAAGTTCAAGGATAGAAGTCAATATATACTAAGACTCCATCTATGACTGTTGGAATAAATAAAACTTCCTTAAATATGTGAGACATTAAGACTTGTTCTTTGTTAGTCATATTGTGAACTTTGTGGAGGAATTGTACCTACTTCACTCTTTCATTCTTAAGAGCACTCTAGTGTCATTGTTGTAGAACTGATTGCTGTTTGTGCATGTTTCCACATTTTTTCAAGCAAGAAAATTTAGGCAATAATATGTAGGGCAGTTAGGATACCTCATGTAGGTGTTAACAACCCTGTGAGTTAAAATTCTATCAGCTTCCAGATGAAGGTATCTGACAGTCTTTTCCTCTCTGACTTTAATACATTGATTCACAGAGATGATAAGAAGGATGGGCTGAAGTTCTATACTGACCCCTCCTATTTCTTTGACCTCTGGAAAGAGAAAATGTTACAGGACACTGAAGACAAAAGGAAAGAGAAACGACGTCAAAAGGTAAATGATCTCTCGGTGGGAATGAGCACATCAGTGCACGTGCAGTTCTTGTTTGGGGAAAGGATGAGTAAGTGCTCTATGCAAAATAGTTGGTTTATGCTTTAGTGGTAAGGTTTTCTCAGAGATTCTTTTCTCCACATGGCAATCTTGACACCTTAGTCTAACACAGTAATACTATTGTAAAATAAATAAATACTGTCAGATTTGCTCTCTAGTATTTGGATTTCTTTAACAAACAGTGGTGGTTAAAATTTCAGTTTTGTTTTTAGCCATGTTTTATAACTTCTCTCCTGCTCCCTCCAATTTTTATAAAGCAATCAACATTCTGTATCAGACATCAGGACATCGTTTTGTCTTTTTAACATCCATATTTGTTAGGTTGCCACCTCATTGTAATTGAGAACTTGGTGAGATGTTCATGGTAGATTGGGAAGCATATGTGGATCTATGTATTAAGAGATAGTGTTTATTAGAAATGAGCCTCCCTTTCAGGCGAGGGTGGGGAGGGAGATAGTGACAGGAAAGAGGATTGCAAGTCTGAAGGTTTAGAAGCCTCCACCTTACAGGCAGTCTTGGAAGGATAAACTGACTCTGTTCAGGTTAAAGAACTTCTGCTTTGGGGGCTGGAGAGATGGCTCAGCAGTTAAGAGCACTGACTGCTCTTGCAGAGGACTGGGGTTCAATTCCTAACACCCACATGGTGGCTACGAATCGTCCTTCACTCCAGTTCCAGGGGAATCCGAAGCTCTCTTCTGACCTCCACAGCATTGCATGACATGGGTGTACTCACATACATGCAGGCAATATACTCATATACATAAAATAAAAGTAATAAAGAAAATATTTTTTTAATTAAAAAACCTTCTACTTTGAAAATTGTTCCTTTTGGGCTAAGAATTTAGGCTCACCCCATTAAGAAGAGTAATTTGCCAAGTGTAAATATTTGCTAATATTTATATATATATAAGCTGTGTTCAAAAACAACCATCCAGCTTTAGTTGGAAAAAATACTTAGCAGTTTGTGGGGCAGTCTTAATTTTGAAGCATTAGGTGTATTAGCCTAGTTGGACTGAGTTGAAGATGGAGGACTTGAGGTTTGAAAACTGGATTTAAGAAAGCTCCAGAGTGTACCTCCAACAGTAGAGCACTTGATTAGCATATGCAGATCTTGGGTTCAATCATCAGCACTGCCCAAAGAATAAAGAAGAGAGGAGAATAGGGAGGGAGAAGAGAGAAGAGCCCTTGGATTCTGGGGAGGGATTTACAAGTAAGGTTAGTTTAAATTCTCTTCTTGCACTCACAGCTAGGAATGAAATTAACTGGGAAATCGTGGAGGAACTGCTGAGCTTTACAAAGTATTAAAGCAAAGAATTAATGGCAGAAAATTTAATTGAAGGGTGTTTCTGTCTTAATCTCCATATCTTTCATAGTAACAGGGCAAAACCCGGGATTTTAGGAGCACCTTCCTTTAAAACTTCCCGTCCTTCTCAAAGGCCTTACGTCCTCAGCCATCTTTTTCACAAGAGTATTTCCTTTTTCTTCAATATTTTATTAGTCATTTGAAAACATACATTTGGATCATATCCCCCCAGCTCCTTTTTTGACCACTGTCCTCTCAAAGGAAGATTCTTATTGTTGTTGTTGGCATATATTCACTGCATACAATACTGTGCTTCACAAGGACGTTTGCACACAGTGTAGAATGTAGTTTGAGCATATTTCCTCCTTGTCTTACTCCCTTCCTCTTTCACACATCCACACCCCATCTGTCCCTTCATTCTCCTAGAAAGCTTCACTTCTATTTTCATGCCATATACAGACAATTGTTCAACTGCTGATTTGAAATATGGTGGAGATGGTGGAGGAAGATAGATAGATGATAGATAGAGATAGATATAGATAGATAGATAGATAGATAGATAGATAGGTAGATAGATAGGTAGATAGATAATACATACATACATACATACATACATACATACATACATACATAGATCTATATAAAACCTAGGATCCACAAATGGGAGAATACATGGAACATTTGTTTTTCTGATTCAGATTTAATTCAGTTAATATAATTTCCAGCTATATACATTTCTCTGCAGTGTAATTTCATTCTTTAGAGCTGAATTATGTATGCTTACCTCATTTTCCTCATCCATTCTTCTGTTGACAGACACCTATAACTTAGATCTTGTGAATAGCGCTGCACTAGCCTTTGATATGGAAGCGTCTCTGAATACATTAAATGAGTCCTTCTGTAAATACCCAGTAATAAAGCAGATGTATTTTTACTTTCATATGATTCTCATAATGGCTGGATTAACTTATTTCCTACCCAGCTGGGGATAGGGGGTCTCTTTCTATGTGTCCTCACAAACAGTTGTTGCTTTCTTATGACTGCTACTCTGAGGTGAGGTGGAATCTCGGTGTAGTTTTAATTTGCATTTCCTAAGACTATACTATACTTTCCAGGATCGATTCTGTGGTTCATTAATTGGCATTCCATTGATGGCTAGTAAGGTTGGACATTTTTTCATGTGTCTATTGGCCATTTATACTTTATCCTATGAAAAGTGTTCGTTCATTTCATTAGCTCATTTAGTAATTTGGTTATTTGATATCTCAGTATTCAGTTTTGTAATTTTTTAAATAGTTTATTTTATTATTTTTATTTTTTGTGTATGCGTGTATTGCCTGCATGTAGGTAAGTGTACCCATGTTATGCAGTGCCCACGGAGGACAGAAGAGCCTGTTGGGTCCCCTGGAACTGGGTCCCCTTAGAACCCGTGTTATGCAGTGCCCACGGAGGACAGAAGAGGCTGTTGGGTCCCCTGGAACTAGAGTTACAGACAGTTGTTAGCTGCCATGTGGGTGCTGGGATTCAAACCTGGTCTTCTGCAAGAACAACTAGTGTTCTTAACCGCTGAGCCATCTCTCCAGCCCCTAGTTTTGTAAATTCTTTAAATATTCTAGATAGCAATTCTCTGTCAGATGTGTAAAGATCCCCCCCCCCCCCATTTTGTAGGCTGTCTCTTCACTCATCTGTTCCCTTTGGTGTGCAGAAGATTTTAATTTCATGCAATCCCTTTTTAATTCTTGGAAAATAATTTTCCTGAAAGATGGGAGCCCATTTTCAGAAAATCCTTGCCTATGCCCTTATCTTGAATTTTTCTCTTGTTTTCCTTCAACTATTAAAAAATTGCAAGACTTACATAAAGGTCTTTGATCCATTTGGAATTCATTTTTATGCAGGATGAAAGGTAGGGATCTAGTTCTACATGTGGATACCAGTTTCTTTGTATCATTTGTTCAAGATGCTATCTTCACCAGTGTGTGTTTTTAACATCTTTGTCAAAAAAAAAAAAAAAAACAGATTGCTGTGGCTGTGTGGGTATTTTTCTAGATCTTCTGCTCGATTCTATTGACCTACATATCTGTTTTTCTGCCAGTGTTGTCCTCTTTATTATTTTTTATTTTACGTGTGTATGAGAGTATTGCCTGCATGTATGTAAATGCACCTGTGTTGTGCAATGCCCGCAGAGGTCACAAGAGGGTGTCGAATTTCCCTGGAACTGGGATTATGGACTGTGGATGGTTGTTAGCTGCTGTGTGGGTACTGGGAATTGAACCCAGGTCCTCTGCAAGAGCAGGCAGTGTTCTTGACTGCTAAGCCATCTCTCCAGCCCTGTCCTCTTCTTGTTTCTGTGGTTTTGTAGTATAACTCGAAATCAAGTATGGTGGTACCCCCAGCATTATTCTTCCTCAGGATCTCTGTGGGTCTCAGGTCTTTGCTGCTTCCATATTGATTTTTTTATTTTCATTTTTTACTGTGAAGAATGTTGGTATTTTGATGGGGATGACATTGATTCTGTATATTGTCTTTGGTAATATAGCCATTTTCACAATATTAATTCTGCCAATCCATGAGCATAAAAGGTTTTTCCATCTTCTAGTGTCAATTTCTTATTTATTTTTTGTGTATGAGTGTACTGCCCTCTGTGTAAGTGCACACCTGTTGTGCAGTGTCCATGGAGATCAGAAGAGAGTGTTGGATCACCTGGAACTAAAGTTTTATGGACTATTGTTAGCCACCATGTAGGTTTTGGGAATTGAGCCCAGGTCCTCTACAAGAGCAGCCAGTGCTCTTAACCGCTGAGCCATCTCTCCAGCCCCTAATGTATTATTTTAGTGTTTCGGAATTTTTCATTATAGAAGTATTTTTACCCCTTGATTAGATTTTTGTTGTTGTTGGGTTTTGTAGTTGTTTTTTGTTACTGTTTTCTTGTTCAGAGTATATTGTTCAGTCTCATGAGTTTGTACATATTCTGTAGTTTCTTTTGCTGTTGATTTCTAGCTTTATTCCATTGTGATCTGGAAGACTATAAGAAATGATTCCAAATTTCCTGTATTTAAGTCTGTCTTTCTGTATTGTTATAATGGTCTATTTTAGAGAAGGTTCACAGTTTATGCAGTGTTTGAATAGAATTTTCTGTACGTGTCAGTCAGGTCCATTTGCTCTGTGTCATTTAATGCCAATGTTTCTCAGCAGAACAACAACAAAAATGTATGAATAGTGTGTTGGCTACTATGGGCATGGAAGTTACCCACTACTGTTGTGTTGAGTCGAGGTTAATCTGTGACTTTTTGTTCTATGAAATTTGTGTGTCAGGGCTGGAGAGATTGCTCAGCGGTTAAGAACCCTGACTGTTCTTGCAAAAGACCGGGTTTGAATCCCAGTACACACATGTCAGCTAAGAACCAACCATAACTCCAGTTCCAGGGAATCCAACGCCCTCTTCTGTCCTCTGTGGGCATTGCACAACACAGGTACACTTAGTACATGCAGGTATAACACTCATACACATAAAAATAAATTTAAAAAATAAATTGGGCATGTTGGTAGTATATACATTGTATATTCTTGGTGTATGGGTCCCTTAAACAGTATAAATGACCTGTTTTATTTCTCATGACTAATGATTTTGATTTGAAATCTATTTTTCAGATAATAGAATTTTAGCACCTGTTTATTTTCTAATTATCTTTGTTTGGAGTACCTTTTCCTTTCTGTCACCTCAAGTCTGTGCTTATCTTTGACGGTAAGATGTACTTCTTAGAGGTAACAAATGGATGCAGCCTGGTTTTTGCCCAGTCTGCTAGGTTGTGTGCTTTGATTGGATAATTGAGACCATCAACATTCATTTATTATTGAGAGGTGTGTCTTATTCCTGTTAATTCTGTTGGTGGCGTGATGCCTAAGGCTTCCCTTCCTTGTTTGCTTATCTGTAACATCCTGGACTTGTCCTCTTCAGTGGATATCTTTGTGTTCTTTTGTAGTGGTGGCTTAGTGGTCATGAATTCCTTTAGCTTGCGTTGATCGTGGAAGTATTTCTTTTTCATTTAATTATGCCTGGGTTGGCAGATGCTATTTGTCAGGGGTTTGAATATGTCCGTCTGCGTTCTCCAGGCTTTTAGGGGTTCTCTTGGGAAACCTGCTGTGATTCTGATGGGTTTGCCTTTATATGTGGTTGGAGCGTCTCTTTAGGCGCTTTCAGTGCTTCTTCCTTTTTCTCTGTACTACATGTTTTGCTTATAACATATGACATGAGAAGGTTCTTTTCTGGTCTTGCCAGTTTACTATTCTAAATGCCTCCTGAACGAGGGCGGCCACCTCCTTCCCTAGATTTGAAGAGTTTCCTGGTGTGATTTTATTGATTATACTATTTATGTGTTTAGTACA
Source organism: Nannospalax galili (assembly GCF_000622305.1). Taxonomy (NCBI): domain Eukaryota; kingdom Metazoa; phylum Chordata; class Mammalia; order Rodentia; family Spalacidae; genus Nannospalax; species Nannospalax galili. Next base: position 108,601 of record NW_008334363.1, on the reverse strand, counting down.
TGTTCTCAAAGGAAAATGCTTTGTGTGAAATTATTTTGTCTTCAGAACCATTGGCCATTTCCTCAACTGTTTTGTTTCAGTTCACATTCCTCAAATACATAAAATTGTGTAACAATTTCTCATTGGCTCATTTATATAATGATTTTTTTGTTGAATGCCTTCTAAATTCTTAATAAGCAGTGATCAGAAAAACAGGATGTCACCCATACAGAGCCTACAGCACAGTGAGGAGCACAAACCATTGAGAGTCATGCAGCTCTGCTCACAGAGGGGAAAGAAATGAGGCCTTCAGTTCCTAGGATATTAGGCATACAAGGCACATTCAGATTGCAGTTGATAAACCTGAAGGGAAAGGTTAGTTATGGGAGTTTTGTGACATGAAATCCATTGTGTTTAAATGTTCACGTTTTAGTGCCTTAGAAACATAAAAGATGCCAATATATATGAAGTTGTAAGTTTTACACTGTTGATGTTACACGAGAAGCACAGAGTGATGAGGGTGAGGTGACTTGGTGAGTAGCAGTGTCTATGTAGTGTCAAACAAGGCCTCTGGAAGAAGTGTACAACAGAGGTCTGGGATGGATGGTCAGCAGGGTTAGGGTGTGCATAAGGTAGGGCGCCACAGAAACGGGGCAGCTGTAATGGACTGACTTCAGAGTTGCAGGGTTCTTGGAAGAAGCATAGAGTATGGCAGAGTCTAGGGATTCCGATGCAGGCCATCGTAGGTGAGATACAGATTTCATTACCGCTAATATTTTGTGATGATTGGTTTGTGTGTGTCTGTGTGTCTGTGTGTGTCTGTGTCTGTGTCTGTCTCAATCCATCTTATATACATGTTACTAGATAGAATTGAAGGATGAAGCATTGTAAAGAAGTAACACATATTCCTAAATATGTCAGTGTGTATCTCTTGAAAAGCAAGAGTAATGGTTATTAACTTCCTTTGACACAGTGGCTTTTTAGTTCAGGTACATATTGGATTCACATTGAAATCACCCTTTTCCCATTTTTCCTTTGGATTTTAACAGTATGCAAACAATATGTCCACATGATCAAGTGACTGAAAAAGGCACACCCTTTCTGTGAGGACCTAGCAACAGTTTTGTGCACATCTTTTCAGACCTTTGGACCGTGTATAAATGTATTCATACACATTTAGTGAAGTATTTTATATACATAAAATCATAGTACACATGATTTGTACACACAGACATTATTAAAGATGTAGTTTAACCTTAATAGTATATACTATTCTGAAATACAAGTGCGTCATAAATTATTTACCCATTACTGTGTTAACGAACATATGTTGATTCTAAAGTACACTATTAAATTACTGCAATAGATATTCCTCAGTGATAGAAATATTTCTTTAGGCTACATTTCTAGAAATTGAATTGCTGTTAGTGTAAAGAATAAAAGCTAGAGTTTGGAGGGTACTATCATGGTGCCCCTGACCCTTGAAAAACTAAAGAAATAGTTTATATTCCTAACTGGCTGTTGGCTGCAGTGGGCATGGAAGTTACCCACTGTTACTGTTCTCCAGCCTCAACTATTATTTTGTTAGGTACGTGTCCCATCTCATCTGCATGGCATGTCTTTTCATATCCTTATTAGCCATTTCTTGAGTTTGTGTGCATTTTATGTCCTTATTCTTTGCTAATCTCTTACCAAAGCCCCTGAACACCTCTGTAAACAATCCAGCTGTTTTTCTACCCTTTAGTCATCTGCCATCTTCCCACCTTCTTAAACTTCAGACTAAATGACATTGGGGGTTATATATACATGTTTAAATAAATAAATTTTATAAATATCCGTATCTATTACACAATTTGTGTGTAAAATGTATCCCATCTCAAAATATAAATACATTTATATTTTGTCACATTCTATAGAGATGTTCTTATGTGTGCCATCTTACAGGCTTCCCCTGGAGGGCTACAAGCTCCATGAGGTTAGAAACAATGTCTGTGTGTGTATGTGTGATGGCTGTTTGTACCTGGCTTGGTCCCTGGGACATGCTCATGCTGGAGGCATGCCATCTGGATTTGATAATTTAGTCAGCATTTATGAAGTGTATGCGCCACATAAAACAACATGGTGAGGTCCATAGGGGAGAGTGGGAGGTAAAGGCACACAACTCTTGTCATCAAAAATCATAAGTCCTTGTGCAGGAAAAGGGACAGAGTAGATACACATAGAAATAACGGTCCTCACCTCTGTAGAGGTACTTGCGTAAGACTGCAGTGTACATTGAATGTGTTTGGGCTGACTACAGGACTGGTGCAAAAATGGCTCTGTGTCTGAGCAGGTAAGTTTTATCGGGTGTGTGTATGTGTGTGTGTCTGTCTGTCTGTCTGTCTGTCGTATTTTAAGCTAGTTTCAGGGTTAGTTGGACTGTTCTGTAATAGTCTTTTAGAAGTAGAGAATAGAATATTTTGGGTTGTTTAAAAGATAATTGATATGTTGGGCAAAGTGTGTAGATATGGGAAATGATTTTTCTGAATGGTGTTGCCAGATACTTCATGTGGATAAGACAGATGTAGGTGTGGTACATGTAAAACAGGCTATAATCCTAACAAGTGAGAGTTCTTTACTGGAAATGAAGGTAAGCAACTCTTAAGATGGTAGTCAATAGCGTTTAATTTCTTTAAAGAGTCAATTTATTTCTGATGGTTCTGTTGGGCCTGGAGTATGTTGCTTTAGAATTTCTTTAACAGCAGGGTATAATCAAAATGTGAATGTCTCTCATGTGTGCATCAGGCTTGTTTTCTATGCATTGTAACCGCATTTAACCTGCTGTTTTCCTGTCCCTTCTGTCTTGGCATGCTTTCTTTCTTTTCCTGGACATCAGGAGCAAAAGCGTATAGATGGCACCACCCGTGAGGTGAAAAAGGTTAGAAAAGCCAGAAACAGGCGCCAGGAGTGGAATATGATGGCATATGACAAAGAGCTTAGACCCGACAACAGGTTATCTCAGAGTGTGCACCATGGAGCATCTTCCGAGGGATCTCTGTCCCCAGACACTAGGTGTGTGTGTGTATGTGTGTGTGTGTGTGTGTGTGTCATAGCCCCTCCCCCATGCTTCAACCACTGTATTTTAAATTGAAAAATGCACCATAAGCTTTGGGTTTGTGTATCCCATGATTATGTCCTTAAAATGACATGTGTATTTTGACTTCGAAATAATACAGTAAGGCATTGCTGTTTTAAACTGGGCTACTTTCTATGATTTTTTTTTAAACTTTCTTAAATTTCCCTTTGGTTAATATTAACATTGATTCTGAACTTGGGATAACTGTCAATGACTTCAGTTTTACTTTAGTTATCACTTACTACTTTAGCGTAGGATTTTGAATTTCCTTTGCTCTTTATCTGAGTAGGTGACTGCGTTGACCCAGGAAGACCTTCATTTGAAAAAGATAGGAACAAAAGAGGGTTTGATATCTTACTTCAGATAACTGATCTTACATATTCTAATTTCAGGAGAAGAATTCTGGATGAGGTTACTTCCAGAGTATGTTAGCAATTAAGTAAAAATATTTCTTACAGGTGCAAACAGGTCACGAAGTCATATTTGTCCTGTAAAGAGATTCATTGGATGACAAGAACTGGTTGGTGTATTTAAACTTTTGGTTGAGTTTCTTTCTATTTTGTAAAGTTGTAATCCATTCGCATAGATTTTCAGTCTTCAGCATTTAAAAATTAGACTAGAAGCAAGACATAGGTCAGTTGGTCGTGTTAGTGCTTGCCATGCGTAAAGCTCCAGGTTTGAGCCATAGCATTCATAAACCAGCCATAATGACACAGGCCTGTAATCCTAGTGCTCAAGTGGTAGATGCAGAAAGAATTTCAGGGTCATACTGGATACATGAGATTCCATATTTTTAAAAAGGATCCAAGAAATTGTCAAAGATAACAAACCTGCCCCCTCACATTTCATTTCTGCCCCTTTTGTTCTTGTCACCTTTATAACCTTGCTTAGTTCGTTTTCTACCTACCCAAAGTACTGGGTTGCTAGGAGACAAATTCAGAGTTTACAAGGCTTTCAGTATTGCTCCCTGCATAAGCCTGTAAGCTCTTCCAGGGTATAAGGCAGATTCTAGGTAAATGTTTCTATACCACTGTTACTTGAAATATTCAGAGACCTGCTGGAGTTTTGAGTTCTAACCTCAGATTTGAAATTTACTATCACTTTATTGATGTAGAAAGCAAGAATGTTACAGTTCAGCTCCTGGTGGTGAGGAATACATGAACACAGTAGTTCCCATTGATGTTAGTTTGCCTTTTGTTCTCCCAGATAACTGAGTTGTGATTTAAATTTGGTCATGTAAAACATGCACCTATTTTATTCTATATAGACTCTTAATTTTAAACACATATAAATGGAAAACTGGTGGATCTTTTTAACCCCTCAGTTGAATGGTACCCTACTATCTGAGATTAGGCTGTTCCATGCTGAGCCTAATGTCAATGGCCATTTGGATTACTTGGCATTCTGCCTATGTGCTTACATTGTCTAGGTGTGGCTAGGTACGGCTTCATTTCTCTTAGCTTTCAAAAAGTAAACAGAGTTGTTTGTTGTATTTCATCAGAATTTCCTTTTGCTGTGTCTCATGACTGTTCACTATTTGCGTACATAATTTACTACCAAATCATAGTTCCTTGTGGTACTTAGACTGCACCCCTTAAATTAATTTAGAAAGCTTTGTTTATTTTCTTAAAACTTGCCACTTTTTACTTTTTTCAGACTTATTTTCAATTGGGGGTGTGTGTGCATATGAGTACAGTGCCCACGGAGGCCTGAGGCATCCACCCATTGTGGATCTGGGTCTTTTGCAAGAACAGCAAGTGCTTTCAACCATTGAACCGTCTCTCCAGCCCCAAGTTTTTCTTATTATGATATAAAGCATACTTGTATCTGGAAATTGCAGAAAAAGTAAAAGCTGGAATCATGCTATGTATTTCCCTTTGACATCTTAAAAATATTTTGTGTTTTAAATATTATTTGATTAAAACGTGATTTTTTAAAAGTTGCATCTTATGCATGTGTATTCACGATCCTAAGGAAAATTTAATACCAAGTTTCATGACATGTATATAAGCCAGTCATAATACTAGCGCATATCTTAGCTGAATCCATACGAAAGAATCTTAAATTTGCCCTCTCTCTACAGAATGCTGGGCATGGTTTATGCCTAACTGATTTTCTGGTGAAAGTTACTGAAATGCTTAACTTCCAGATAACCAGCTTTCTGTCAGTTTACTCAGAAAGCGTTACACCTCCATATCCAACTGACTTTATTTTCTCTCATCTACCTCTGAGCCATGCCTTAGTGCTGTGATTGCCCTGCCGCCCGCCTACAAACTAAGGATTTGTGGGACACTCTGACCAAGTGGCCATTGCTAAACCACCTTCTTCCTGTTTCGGTATTGTCTTAACCCATCAGTTCTTTTTGCTGCAACAGATGGTGACTGGTCATTGCAGAGCATCAGGACCACTTTGCTGACCTCCACATCAGTGTAGTAGCTCATAGCTACCTTCTGCCTGCCCACTCAGCCCCCTAGAGCTGCCCCCTCCGCCTGCCTGTTCTCTGATCCTCTAGTCTTCACGTGATCTGTTCCGTCCTTCTGCCCTGTCTTTAGTTGCCACCCTTCAAAGTCCTGCCCTGTAGAAACTGTCAGCTCTCATCTCTCCTTCAGTCATTTGTAGCCTCTGCCCTAGCTCTGCCTTGGTCTGGCCGGCCCCTTTGTCTTGACTCCTTTTTGTCATGGCAAAGCTATTTTACAAGGATAGCATTCTCACTTGTATGACAGTACATGCAGTGTTGTACCCTATGTCTCGTTAGAAACACTCCATGTTGTGCTGGAACGTGGCATACACGGTCACTGACCTTTCTCCTCAGAGTAAGGCATGTATCACCAGTGACCCCACAGCTTTAGGTATATTAAATTTTCTGAATATAAATTCAAGTCAGACATTCTATCCCACTGAAATATTTTTAACTCATTTGCTAGCAAATTGGAAGAGTTAAGACATCTGTACATGCATACCATAATCTAGAATACATAGAATACATAGTGCAGATAGGGAAGAAATAAATTAGTTATGAATTATTATGCTGCAGTTAGGGAATCACAAGGAGAGGAGCAGGCTCATGTGATTCAGTAAGCTTGCCTGCCATACAGTGCTCCAGTTAGGGAAAGCTACTCTGTGAAATCCCAAAGGTAGAAGAAGTTGGTTTGAATCTTCTTTCCTGCTCCTCCTCCACATCCACAATGTATGTTTGCCTGTTTCCTTCAGAGAGAGAAACATAAGCTGAATCCTGACAGGACCCAGCAGGTGCATGTGAGAAAAGTCAGAACAAGAAAAGAAGAGTGGGAAAGAAGGAAAATGGGCATTGAATTTATGAGTGACGCAAAGAAACTGGATCAGGCAGGGGGCATCAAAGAGGACAGGATGCCCAGAGGGTTTGTCATTTTGCTCTATTTTTGGGTTTCCAGCCCCATGCCACCCCCTGCTTCAGCGTCATGAGAAGATGTGCAGCCCCTACTGACCTATGTCCTATAACTCAGGCGGGAAAGTGTGTCTGTTACTAATGTGGCTTGAGCCTGCCACGTATGCCAGCTCCACTCACCTATGCTGAGTACGCTGCCCAGTGTCTACTCTTTCCAAATCGCTCACTGACTAATACAAGGTTTCTGTTCCTTCCAGAGCTTCATATGTAGCTGTGTGCTCAAAACCCAAGAAACCTGTCCATAGCGCACCATGCTGCTTTTTTTTCTTTGTGTTAAATACATTTCTTCTGTTTAGGAAAACTACAGTTTAGTGTTGCATTCTGGATTTCTCTTTCTCTTCTTGCTGTTAATATTTATCCAGGTCACCTACCATTTTATATTTTCTAATGATATACTGTCAAATTTGATTGCCACTGAAGTCCTCTGTCAGTCTGAAACAGTTTTTAAGTGAAATGCCATTTGTTGCCTCGTCTTCCTAAGAAACTGTGAAATGCTGTAAAAATGAGGCTCTGTTGGTTTCTGCTTGCTAGTCTGTCTGACTTACTTCAAAGCTATGAATCTGGATCCATGTAACACTAGGGCTTGCTGCTAAAATAATTGTGTTGCTGCTTGGAAGCTCTCATGGGACTACACCTAGGTGATTGTAAAGGAAATAAGTGTCTTACTCTCATGCATTGACAGTGTTATTATTCATATATACTGCTTTTCCTCTTGGGGGAAATTTTTAAAACTTAATTTAGATTTCTCTCACCTCCTTTCTCTGACATTAGGTCTCACACATCAGATGTTACGGATTACTCTTATCCTGCTACTCCCAACCATTCTCTGCACCCACAGCCAGCAACTCCATCCTATGCAGCTGGTGATACACCACTGCACGGAACCACAAACCAAGTCTCTGAGCATGAGTACCGACCCTCTTCTGCCTCAGCAAGGCACATGGCCCTAAACAGACCTCAGCAGCCACCACCCCCACCTCCTCCCCAGGCCACAGAGGGGTCCCAGGCCTCTGCGCCAATGGCTCCAGCAGACTATGGGTAAATCTATATTCCTTGTTTGCTAGTTGTTACTGCTCTTGAGATTGTGTCTTCCTATATGTGATAGAATTTTATCATACAGAATATAGTCAGGAATGAGTGGACATAATGTCAGTGATGCCAGAGTCTATGTCAAATAAAATAGGTACAGAATCATGCTACTTTCCTATTAATAGTTAAATCTCAGGTTGATAGTTGTGTTTGTATATGTGCTTCCGTTGCCCACATACCAATATGTTCAAGAGAACTTTAAGCCAAGGCATCAATTAAAGATGAAATGCTTATTTGTGAACCTCTCCATACCCTCAAGTTTTTCTACATATCCTAGGTGGACTACAGAGATTGCTGGTCACAGATGATGAAACCATGTAATATCATTCCTCACGATTTGCCCTTACTTGACCTCTGGGCTTTCAGATCATTCTGCCCTAGACCCTCTAATTTCTAATTTGTGAGCATTATTCCAACACTGTACAGGCCTCCCTGTTTGAGTTCTCCCCTCTATTTTGATAGGCTGTCTTTGGCTTTTTTTGGGTGTAATTATTAAAAGGCTCCTTAGTATCTACACTCGGAAAGTTGAACATGACAGTGTGTCTTCTTCATCCCAGAGAGCTGGTGTTACTTTCTACATGAATGCCCACCACCCTGAAAGGTGAGACCACAGGCCCTAGGTGTCCCCTGTCTTTTGGCCTGCAATAATCTGGATTCTCAGGATGTGTTTGGAGGCTGCTACATTGGGCAGCCTGTGGTTCTGTGGTTCAGATGGGCTGGAAAACTGTTGACCTATTTCTTGGAGTGTTTGGCACTTTGCTGGACACTTTAACCCTAGTGATTCTCATGAGGCAGAGCTAGAGAATGCAGAGTTTTCCCAGTCTCCTTGGCCTCAAAGCCATCGTGAGACAAGGTTACGAGCTGCACAGCTTTGAGAGTTCCAGGATGAAAAGAACTGCTCATGTTCTTATAGCCAGCTATGGTAACCCAGCTATCCACAGAAAATTCCCATGCTTCCGACTTGACTCTCTAGGAACATTTCAGTAGATCTTGCAAGGTCATAATGAATAATGGACAACTGAAAACAACCCATCCTCAGAGTAGGCACTTGCATTCTATAGTAACTCTGGTCCAACTGGCAATATGTGTTGTGTCCTAGGAATCTTCTCTTTAGGCATATTAGTACTAGGAGGATATAATCCTCCATGCTTGCTTGACTGACTGTGTTTTTTCTGTTCATTAGGATGCTTCCAGCACAGATAATTGAATATTACAACCCTTCAGGACCGCCACCACCTCCCCCTCCACCCATGATTCCTTCAGCACAAACTGCCTTCGTTAGCCCTCTCCAGATCCCCACACAGCCCCCATTCCCCCCCTCAGCTGGCTCCATATTCTCCACCCCTCCTCACCAGCCCTCCGCTGGGCTCCTGGCTACAGCACCACCTCCTCCAGTCCCCCCTCCACCTCCACCAGGCCCTCCTGGTCCCACCTCTTCTCTCTCATCCTCCCCAATGCACGGTCCCCCTGCAGCTGAGGCAAAGCGCCCAGAGCCTGCACAGCCACCCATAAGTGATGCAAGAAGTGACCTACTTGCTGCCATCCGGATGGGTAAGTGGAAACCTCTAACACAGCCTTTCTTTTAGGAAGAGATTTCTTTAGGTCTCCAACTAGCTACAACCTCATTGCCTTCAAATGATAACTATATTCCACTACTTTTTATAATAAAGGAGCCTTGTTTGTTATTTTTTTGTTGGTATCATGGAAACATAATAGAGAATTGGAAATTCAGGAATGCTTTACTTGGCTAGAAACTAGAAACTTGATAACAAATGATAAGTTAATTAATAGGACCTTTCTTCCCCTTTCTACTCCAAATACAAATGAAAGAAAATGAGTGTCTAGCAATGATTCTATTGTTTTAAACAAATCCAAGTCGTGTACCAGGCTTGTCACAGACTAGCTTGATGTGCTAAGCCAGAGACATTCAATTCAGCATTTATTTAGCATCACAACAAGGTTTTCAGGCAGAAGTCCTACCCTCACCCCCAAGCCCTGTGACAGAAGTGGTAGAGTGCATTGTGTAGACTCAGGGCAGGGAGCCTGGCTCCTTGGTCATATCAGCAGCATCCAAGGACCCTCACAGGGAAACCTATCATTCACTCTTAACCAAACAAAGCCCAGGATGGTCAAGGGGGACACCAGACCAGCAGTCGCCAAGTAGCCGCCTGGTCTCACAAGCCTTCACTTGTCTCATCTGGAAGTAACTGAAGAAAGTGACTGGCCTACAGCCCTAGGAAGTCAGCTTTGATGATGTCCTTGATACAAATATGACATGCTGTCTCTGCGTTTTTCCTGGGCACTTTGAATAAGGCCTAGGTTATGACTCATATACACAGTCTCACACACCTGTCGTCTCAGAGACCCTGGAGTCCTCTGTATATCTTGAACGCCACTGATAGACTTTTGTTTTTTCAACAATAAAGTCCAAAAGGTAGACTACTTTAGGGACATCACCTTTACAGTCATAATAGGAGAGCAGTAGACTTGCTTCCTATACCTGTGGCCATGTGCAGTGAGAGTTCATATATAACCAGAGACTACCAGGAAGAAATATCTGATATACACCAGCTGAGGGACATACTGCAGAAGAGTGCCTCTGTTCTTTACAAATGTGGAGGCTGTAAGCAGAAAGACAAAAGAACTCACTAGATTAAGGGATGTTAACAGAAGCAATGACTGATGTGGCAGGGACCCTTGGATTCTGAACTGTTTGTGATTACACTGGTTTATTGGCAACATTTGAATAATATTTGTAGGGTAAATAGTAGTGCATGCTAACTTTCAATGGTTTGGGTTTTTTTTTTTTTTTTATAAGGAAAGGAACCATGATGTATTTCAGTAGTAAAGGGATGTTATGTGCCACATACTCTTAAATGGTCCAGAGGAAAGTATCTGTGTATATGTGGGAAGAAGTTTAGGATGACTTCAAATGTTCTCAGCTGGGGAATGCAGGATGTGGAGTTAGTTTGGAAATGATTTTTTTCCTGGTTTCATAGCTCTTCCATAAATCTGAAATTATGTCCAAAAAAAGTTAGAATGGTAAATATTAAGTCACCTGGTAATTTTGTCACTGAGCAGTTGAGTAGATGGTTTTATTCTTAACTATTTCCAAGAGTAAACTTTGCACACATTCTCTTCTCCCCTCAGATATCTAGAACTTCATTAATAAGCTTGGTAGAAAAGTCCAGCAGACCTGTTTGTTTTTCCTTTATCTGGAGCTAGCAAAGAGCTTTGCTTCTCATCCCCACATTTTGTTTCCAGGAATTCAGCTAAAGAAGGTGCAGGAGCAGCGTGAGCAGGAAGCCAAGCGGGAGCCTGTCGGGAACGACGTGGCCACAATCCTGTCAAGACGCATTGCTGTGGAGTACAGCGACTCAGATGATGACTCTGAGTTTGATGAGAATGACTGGTCCGACTGAGTTACACAGGCCAGGTGGCAGGTGGACAGCTAGGGCACCGTATGGAAGTGTTAGGAGTTCATGTGGTCTCTGCACCCACACAGTAGTATATTCCTGTAGCTTAGCACCTTTTGTATTAACAGTGTGATATTGCTTCTGCACATCCAAAATTTCTGGATTTTTTTCGGTATTTACTGTGTAATACTTAAGTGCCACTAAACATAGCACATCGCGCTGCACATGAAGAAATGTGCTGTAACTGTTGCATTGTCCTGAAACAGCATCTTGCTTCTCTCTGGGCTGTGAGAGTCTTCACTCTTGTTGAGCCAATGATTCAGTGGACTAGCCATGTATTTGTGAAGCTGCCTGGTGTCAGGACTTTGCAAGATTAATGACTGTGTCAGAGTGATGTCTTCCAATCAGTAAGTGATAACTGCTTTACTATTTGTTTCTTCCTTTCTTTTGGACAGTGTGTTTCAGAGCAATTTGTTTCTAGAAAGGTCTAACAAATCAGAATTAGATGTTTCCTCATTTGGATTCTTGGCTTGGTAGCCTCTGATTGAATTCATATGCTCTGTTCATTTCAGTGCCTCTTTGCACTTGAATTTGGAGAGGCCCTTTTCAAGCAGAGATCCCTGTGAAAATTGACTTGGTGAATGCTCTCACTGGTGATTTTTGCACAGGGTTGCAGCAGCTCAGTAGTAATGCAAATGAGAACAAGATTCTTTACTCTGTGGTGGCCAAGGAGATGGAACTCATAATTGGCCAGCCCTGACAGCTTGGGTAACACTTTAGACCAGGTGCAAGCTGTCCAGGGTCTGCGGGGCTTTCTGGGCAGAGCTGCCACATCTGACCCCCCAGTGCAAATGAGAATGCCTCATTTCATTTCCTGGGATTGCTGCTCCTTTGTTCTCCATAGAGAGCATAATATGACACCCTACTCCACTAGCTCTGGTTTAGGTAAAAGATAGTCAGCTATTCACGTTCCAAGGTGCTATGGCTGGATTAGTGGTCAGTCCCATGAGCAGGGCTTTTGCCCTTCCCAGAAGCACAGTTCTCTTCATGTTGTTGGCACATTAAATTCTAATAAGTACCTCATGAGATGACCTTGATTCAATCCGTCACCATAGCAAAGCACCCTAAAAGTTCCCCTGTGCCTGACCTGTCCCTTTTCCCACATGGCGATCCCACAGCCCTGACTTAGGTGGGGGCTGGGGACTCCAGGAGGACAGTGTCTACTTTGTTATTATGGAAGAACAGCTGATCATTTAGAATAAGTAGTTGTGATGTCCCCAGACTTAGGTTACAGACAGGACCTCACAGATGTACTAGGAGACTGGCTTCTTGAGGAATTCTTTCTTAGATGCGCTATTTCAGACTGACTGCAGATCCTAGTGTCTCTCACTTTCGGTAAAAGGAGGAATCTAGAGCTAGAGCAAAGTTGTGTGAGTTGATGGAGAATGTCCATAGGATAGTAACAAATGATTTTTGTTAATTAGTTTTGGGGATGTCAGCTAGCTGCCCACATCACCCCATGTGAATGGGCTTCCATCCATTTGGGCAGCCATCACATAACACCTGCCAGTGCTGAGTTCCACTCACAGATTTGACACTGAGCCTATCACCGGCCCTTGCCTAAACCCTGCTTTGGCCATGCACCTGCATACTCACTGCTGCCTGGCTGCCTAGCACACGCTTCCAGTGCCCTCCCTGGAGCCTCTACCCACTTGGCCGTTACTATGATTTTTTTGCATATTAGTTGTTATTAATGTGCTTTTACATTTCATTTTTCTATTTCTGTTTTTTTCCAACATTGGGACCTACTATGTTGATATTCTCTCCCAGCTTTGAACATTTGGACTCCTTTTGCCCTTTTGTGTTAGGTGTGCTCTGTATAATTCTAGAACTCACATTTGACAACACTTCTTTATTTTGTAGGACCTTAATCTCTCAGGGTGGAGGGGAATACATTAAAGCTACCAGCCATGTCAGGATTTCTTCTGTCGTAGCATAATACAATTAGTGGCACTTTATTCATCATTATTCATGAGCTTATTAATTGTTAGTTGTCCTGTAGTTTCATTACCATGTTGTTTTTTTATTTTATACCTAGCGAGAAAGCTTTTGCCCCACTGTGTTCTACAATGTTTAACAGAATCAAAAATGGCTAAAATCCAATTTAGATTATTTCTAGAGTATCTTTTCAATAAATTTGATTTAGTCTAAAATTTAAATCCAAATTGCTTCAATAAGATATTGCATAAAAAGAATAAAGTGAAGAATTTTACCTTTTTTTTCATTTTCAAAAAGTATTTACTAAAACAAATGGAGACCATAACTTAATTTCTATAAATTGTATGCTTTGAATTAGTTATAAATTTTAAGATTGTTTTAACTTATCCCCAGTTTTATTGCTCCCTATATATTTTAGCTTGAGAATCTGATAAGCTTTTCCTCATGGTATAGGCTCAGGCAGGTGGGTGGGTGGATGGATGAGTGGGTGGATGGATCGGTGGGTGAATGGATGGAAAGATGCCTGAGTCTACACATCACTATGCTGCAGAAGGCAAATGACTTTGCACTGTTAACACCAAACCATGAGATTTGGTTACTTATGTTTTTATTTACTAAGGATGCTATTAAAAGATTTATGTCTTCATTCCAGTACATTTTTAACACATCAGAAACCTTTATGAGCATAGAATGCCTAGGGTTGTGAACATTTTGTAATATTTGCCACTGAAATACATGATACATTTTAATCCATTAAGGACTGGTGGGAATGTATCAGCCAGAATAGCAAGTAATTTTTGTTTTATGAAGCAGAGTATCTGTTATCTTTGCAGTATTATCAATGCAGCTGTAAATTGAATTTAAAGTGGTATTAAAAACTGTCAAACAATTTTTATCTGTTTCTATATCTTGTTATAGATTACAAGCAACATCTAAATAAAATTATACTTGTAACCCTACAGGGTGTTCTGCCTGTTTATAATAACATTATATGTTTAACTCCTTTGGAAGAGAAGTTGAGAGTTGTATAGGATCTGTAGTTAGCATTTTCCTTATGAGACAGCAAAATATTCCACCCTGATTTGCACTTCACTTTCTACATAATTTCTATGTGACCACAGTTCAGATTGAATTTTGTCAATGCCTCAGGGAAGCACCACCTCCTGTGTGTAGTTAGAAGCAGCTACTCTGGGAATAAGGCAACGTGATCAGTGGGTTAGAGGCCAGGACACTTAGGTACATTTACTCTCCAGAATAAATAGTAATATTTTGTGGTATTCTATGCATATGAGATATTCTAACACCTTGAATCATTTCAGAAGGACATTCTATTTCACATGAGAAAACTAGAGTAAAGCAGAGTTCTCACTGGGACTTGACTAGACACAAAACTCAACCTAGGGGCAGATCTTCATTGGGGGTGTGGAGAAATGGGAGCATGAGTAAAGCTGGACTGGAATGTGGACTTCTGAAACAGCTGCCTTAGAACACTGGTGGTGACATGTTTGCTTTCACTATGATGGTCTTTACACAGGACGGCTGGGTCTTTGCAAAGCCTTGCACACACTGCTTTGTATGGACCTTATTTATTCTTCACTGAGAGTCTCAGCTCGGTGCCCAGTCTGCTGGAGAGTAGGCAGTTTCTTGACAAATGATGAAATGAGTGGATGGGTTTCCAACTTTGTTTTTAGGCAAAAAGTAAACATAAACAGCATTTAAAGACATGGAGTACGATGTTCTTTGATTTTCTCTATAGTAGTACTTGATTATTGATGTGTGGTACCTTCATTCTTTGTCTATATTCCCTACATGATTGAACTTAGTGAAGTAGACATGGGCTTTATGTAGCAGCTTAAATATGTTAATATGCGCATAGCTCTCAGAAGACTGCTTCATAGTTCACATACAGTGTGAGCCAGTGCAGGCTACTTGCTGGGTGGAGTATGGTGGCTAGGCCAGTCCCTGCCCTCATGGGACATCTTGTCTAATGAGAAAAATCATCTTTTATGTATGACTGCTTCTGCTAGACTTATAACGGGGATATGTTCAAATAAACTCACTGTAAATTGAAAATATCTTCAATTAAGATATATTTAATGCATTAGCCTACCAAACAAGCTAGGTCAGCAAATACAGCACTCCAGAAACTATTGACTGCTTTTCCTAGCAGTCGCCGCAGTGCCCAGCATTGTGAAAAAAAGAGTGGACCACATAGCATTTTCCTGATAAAAGACCGAAATTTGGGCCTGGAGAGATGGCTCAGCGGTTAAGAGCACTGACTGCTCTTGCAGAGGACCCGGGTTCGATTAACAGCACCCACATGGCACCTACGAACGTCCTTAACTCCAGTTCCAGGGGAATCCAAAGCCATCTTCTGACTTCTGTGGCATTGCACAATACAGGTACACTCACATACATGTGGGCAATACACTCATACACATAAAATAAAAATAATAAATAAAATATTTTTTTAAAAAGACTGAAATTCAAAATTTGAAGGACAGTTTTTACTGAATGTGGATCATTTTCACCCTAACACAATGTGTAAAAAAAAAAAAAAATCTATGTTGAACTCTGAATAGCCAGTGCTATTGAGAGTGAGGTGGGAGTGTCTCATCAAGTCTGTGCCCAAGGGAAGCTGAGATTTAAGAAAGAAAAGGTTAGCCAGGGGCAAAGGAAAGAAAGATATTAGTGAAAAGGAAGGAGAGGAAGTCATGAGATGGAATACAGTGAGATGCTTCAGACCATGCCCATTGGGTCAGGGACACTTTGAGGCAACAATGCTCACAGTAAATGCATAGCTGAAGTATAGTGTATAAATTAGATTGTTTCCTACCAGTCGGTTTTTCATTGATCATGACAGCCAAATGCTTTATATAATACTCAAATTATATTTAGAAGATATCGTAGGTCCATTTCATTCATGTTACTTATATTTTGAAGGCACCTTAGAGCTAATTTGCTTCCCAAATACTAAAGCTGAGAAAAGGCCAGGACTTCCTTGCTGAGGACTCAAAAGCTTAGAATCTTTAAACTGTTGAAATCTTGAACTGTGGCTCTCATGTTCCACAGTAAATTTTTAAGAATAGTGTTCTAGCTTGCTTCTCTGCTACTGTGATAAATGCCCTGATCAAGAGCAGCTTGGGTGCCTGGGGGGGTAGGGGAGGTGTTAATTCATCTTACACTTTACTGATGCCTCCCTCCATCTTGTTTTTGCATATCCATAGTAACAGCCCCATCCCCAAATTATTCAGCATACATATTAAGTAGGATTTAATATTTATATTCAATATTTTAATGTAGAATATATCTTTAAGTGAATACAACCATAGTGTGTAATCCACATTGCACTGAGATGAAGTCATACTGTCACCTTAGCAACTCAGTCACATCCTCCAAAATCAGTCCTCTCCTGTCCCAAGAACCAGGGCAACCCTTGAGTTTTTAACAAGCCTTTTTATATTTTTTATTTACTTATTTATTTTTTTTTTGGAGCTGAGGACTGAACCCAGGGCCTTGCTCAGTCAACAGCTTTCAGAAGCTAGAAGAAAAGGGTTTTTTTAACAAGCCTTTTTATATTTTTTATTTACTTATTTATTTTTTTTTTTTGGAGCTGAGGACTGAACCCAGGGCCTTGTGCTTGCTAGGCAAGCGCTCTACCACTGAGCTAAATCCCCAACCCCTATTTATTTATTTTATTTTATGTGTATGAGTGTTTTAGAAGTATGTAAGTGCAGCTCTGTTGTGCAATTCCCGCAGAAGTCAGAAGAGGGCGTCAGATTCCCTGGAACTAGAGTTATAGACCTATTTGCCAGGTGGGTGCTAGGAACCAAACCCTGGTCCTCTGCAACAGCAGCCAGTGCTCTTAACCACCGATCCATCTCTCCAGCCCTGATTTATTTTTTAACTATAGGTGGAAATGGCTTGTATTCTTCTGCATGTTGCTGTTTACAGCTTGTTTTTGAAGTTCACTCATGTCCTTGCATGTGTGTAGTTGTTACCACTGAGTACTAGTTCACTGTGGGAACATAATGGGTTTACCTGCCCTTTTGGGTAAGATTTGTGCAAATCTTGGGTAGATACCTGACAGTGAAATTGCTACATCACCGGCAGGTATGGTTTGTTTTTCTTTCCTTCCAAAATGGCTTCACTAGCAGTGTTGCTTCACATCCCAGAAGTGGTTTTCTGTTTACTGAGTCTGCTTAGGGCTCACTGAGCTTGTAAATTTGTGCCTTTCATAAAATTTAGGAAATTTCTGGATGGTATTCTTTCAGTTATGCTCCATTCCCCTTCCTGTATTTCAAGTTGCACATAAATTAAAGATCTTTTTAAATTTTTTATTTATAGAATGTGTGTCTATGTGTATATTTCAATGTGTGCGGGTGCCCATGGATACCAGAAGAGGACATCAGATCCCCTAGAACTGGAGTGACACGCAGTTGTGAGCTGCCAGACATGGATGCTGGGAACTGAACTCAGGTCCTCTGGAAGAACTGTAAGCTAAGCCATCTCTCTAACCTCTAAAAGATCTTGATAGTAGACTAAGACCTGGAAACACTTTCAACTTAAAATTATGTTTTTCTCTATTAATTAGTTTTCAGGTTCACCAACTATTCTGTTACAATTTTCTCTTAAGTCTGTGTAGTTTCTCTTCTCAGACTTTGCATCTTTTGACTATAATACCCCCACCCCCTTTTTAAGGCAGGGTCTCTTTAAAGTTGACTGGCCTGGAACTTGCTGTGAAGACCAGGCTGGCCTCCATCTCACAGAGATTTGCCTTCCTCTGCCTCCCAAATGCTGGGATTAAAGCCTTTTTAAAAAATAGTTTAATACAATTTCTTTTTTAAATAGTTGTGTTTTTCCTCTGACAGGATTTCCTACTGGTTCATTTATTATATGTTTATTTTCCTTCATATCTTCAATCATAGCCTTTGAAGTCTTTATGTACTAAGTCCAGCATCTGGATCTTTTCTGTGTTGATTGCTTTTTCTCTGCGTGTATACCAGGTAGTTTCCGATTTTATATAGAACTTGGGCAGTACCTTTTCTTTTTCTTGTTAAAAACATTTATTTTTATTTTATGTGTATGAGTGTTTTGCCTACATGGATATAAATGCACCTGTGAGTGCAGTCACCTCAGAGGCCAGAAAAGGGCTCCAGACACTCTAGAGCTGGAATATGGATGACTGTTAGCTGCCAAGCCCATGGGCAGTACATTTTAGAGATTGGATCCTGTTACCTTCCTTTAAATAGTACTTCATTTAATCAGTTAACATGGCTAGAACGAAGCTCTGACTCCTTGCCCCTGCAATGCATAGCAACAGAATCTCTCCAGTTCTTAGCCAGGCTGACTCAACTTGCCCTTGACAAAGTTTCTCATGGAACTTTTGAGTCTTTTCTCTCTAAGATCACCCTCACCTTCTGTCTGCTTTGGTCACTTCAGATGTGTTCCTATCTTATCTGAAAAGCTAGTAAAATGTGGGTTAAATCACTAAAGCTGTACATTTTTATTCACTCATAGCTGCTTTGTTTGACAGGATGTGGTTGCCTTCATTCCAAAAGCAATGAAAAATCAGGAAACGCACCCAGAAACAACTCCCTCTCTGTCTCCTGACTCTGTTTTTTATGTCTATCAATACTTTAATTATGATAAGGTGTGTTTCTTTTTCCAGTTTACAATCATCTGTAGAGAACTGGTATAGAATGAGCTAGTCCTCGGTCACAGAAGACTCATCTACTAATATTGTTGCATGTTTATTTTACAAAATGAGTTGTGTATTTTTAAAATGCAACCTGTAGTTGAGTGACAAGTCATAACAAATGACCATGACTTTGATGTTGCTCCTAGGCAACCTTGTTTTTGTAAGCACCCCACCTTGATTAAGACTGCTTGGTTTTACATATTTCTTGCCTTCTATTTAAACCTAAATCTCTTTATCAGGACCTCAAAGATGGACAAGCAGGGGGAGGGGGTCACTGAATCTCTTTCTTGTTAGGGCTGCCAGGGCCAAGCTTTCATGCTAAAAACTACAGTTATACATACCTGGGAAATTCCATGCTCACATGTAGTTATATGAGTAGCACCCAGGTGAATGTTGGGAGACGGGTGTGGAATTTTGGAATTTTGGGGTATCAAGAGACAAGCAGCTGTGAGTCTGGTGGGTGGAGCCCTGGGGAAAAGCAGCTCACAGCCCTACCCCTGAACACATGGCTTACCTGGGCAAAAGGAGAGGAATCAAACCAGGATTGAGTCTGGTCTGTCACAGCCACTATTTTTTGGTGAGCCATGGTTTCTTTATAGGTGAATGCAAGTGGGGAAGGGGCTGTCTCCCCAGGACTACCCAAAGTCGAGCACAGGACTCTTGGTTCTTCCTGAACATGAACAAGCCCAGGCGTTCATAGGTAACTACAGCTGTCTGAAGTTCTGCCTTTGGAAGAATTTACACCAGTTACTCCCTACCACAGCAGGAATCAGAATCATATCCATTCGGCCTGATTCTTGGCCTGTGCTTCCGCAGGAGATGGGGTTGGGGCACCTTACACAGAGGCAAGGGCCTCTGCTCTGCTAAGAGTCAAAGTAACGGGATGCTACAATTTCTGGGTTTTATTTTGGCAGCCTATCAAAAACATCAAAGTTAGAAGAGCCCCTGGATCCTGGTGTATTCAGGCTCACTCACACACACCCCCACACCCATATTTCAAATGTCACTGAGATGTTTGGAACAGGTCAGCTAACACCTTCCTGTGCGTCCACTGTCACCTAGTGGCCAGACGATGAAGTGCATGTTGGGAAAAATAGCTTCAGTTATTTCCTCAACTCAGCTAACACAGCTGACTCCTTCATGTCATTAAACAAATACGTATTTCTCCTGTGCTGCTGTTGGGACAGAAATCATAATATTTCTCTGGAGCACAGTTTAGCAACTCTATGAAAATTTAAAATGCATGAGACCAAGACAAACTGTTTCTAGAAATATATCCAAGGTAGGCTGGATATTTTTCCGAAAATGATGACAACTGCATCTTGCCCTACATTTCCTTCCAGAATATTCTCCCTATGAAGAGGTAGACTGTTTCAATCCTCTCGAAGCCATGGCTTTTGGCACTGTCCCTCTACGTGGCTGACTGGCTGACTTCTGAGGAAGAGCTTATAGGCAACAGTCTGTCTGCCTGGTTCTGTGTTCAAATGCTGCTGCTGAGCCACAACAGCCACGCTGTGAGGAAGCCGGGCCATAGCCAGTCATCTCTTGCCAGCTGTCTCAGCTGCCAGCCAGCATGGGAGACCTGAGTGAGCATGGCTTCAGACCCCTGAGATGCCAGCCTGTGGGTAGCCTACTTATATCAAAGGATATAGCCCGTAATCCTCCCAGATCTGGAAAAAAAAAAAACCTGCACATTTACAGGCAAAATAAATGTGACCTTCTAGTTCGATTGTGGAATTAGGTATAAAGCATTACCCAAGATAGGTATGTACCTCTAATATTTTTGCACGTACACAAAATGACATATGCACCACTACATTGTATAAAATAACCCAGCTGTAAACAATCTACTGTTCTGGGGCTAGAACACTGATCATAGTTTGCACACCATTGGATACTCTGTGATCATCAAGAGAATGAAAACATTTTCTTATTTTCATGTTGCATATTCATTCTTCCTGGTACTGTGCTCCATGTGGGATAGTGCGATGAACGTATGGCCCCCAAACTTCCCTCCCATCAGCCCCTCCCCACTCCCAGTAGTAACTTTGATCCCCTAGAGAGTTTCTCTTCTACTTTCATATCAAATGCGCCAGTATGGAGCATGTGCCTGCTCCTGAGTATTTTATTACAGCCACAGAAACAAGACACCAGGTCAACGTTATTCCTGGGTATGTCTGGGAAGCTATGTCATCCGAACCAGTGGGCTCAGTAGGCAGAGGGCCCTTCCCCATGCAAAGGGGCATCATCCCTCCTGCCAAGACCTGAGTAGAAAAGGGGGAAAGTGCCCCTTTTCCTTTGTGACAGCCGGCCTTCACTGGGCTGTGCATCTCATCATCTCCTGTCCTCGGACTCGAAATATACCTTGTGCTTTCCTGGGTCTTGAGATTGCCCAGAGTGGGACTGCTCAGTCTGCACCAAAGTACGAACCAATTGCTCATAATGTGTGTGTGTGTGTGTGTATGTGTATGTGCCTGATTGAACCTTCTTCTACAGAGAGACAGACAGACAAACAGACACACAAAAACACACTGCTTCATTGGTTCACCTCCAAAGGGCTTTAGGAGGATTCTGACAGTGAGCGGGAGCTGTGTCTTTCAACAGCGTGTTGCCATTCCACTGCAGCGAAGAGGCCATCTACATTTAAATGTTTGAAAAACTTCAGATCATGGCTAAAGGCACTAAAATGCAAGTGGGGAGATTTCCCAGGGATGGGCACACATGCTCCCCTAGGAAAGGCGACCATTTTCTAGCTTGACTCCTTTTCTTCTACAAATTTCTCTTTGAAAAAGCACTTTGATCTTTCTTCGTTCTAACAGCTTTTCTGTTATATGGACAACATAGGACTTTAAAATGACTTCTCCATGTTATTTCCAAATGTCGGACTACGTTGTGCTGCTTTGGGCCCTTTGTCCTTTCTTAGTCCTTCCTTGTCTACTTTTGCAGTGATTATTTAAAAACTTCTTACTTATCACTCACCAAATGAGAAACTTAAGTATTCATTGTAAATTAGTAATTTAAGAATTTAAGACATCGGAATTTATTCTTTTCAACAACTAAAGTGAATCAACACTATACTTTAGGGGTGCTAAAAGAGCTGTGAGCCAGGCTTCCCAAGTGAGGGTTGTGGGAGTGGTGGCATGGGCATGCTGATGGAACTGTTTCCTTTGTTCACGTGGGGAGAAGGACCGCAGTCACTAGTCCAGGCATCCTCTAGAACATCTTGTGTGGATGGAGGTTCAGAGTCAGAAGACCCTAGGAAGTGACCTCTCTTCTCTAGCAACAGTCCAAACAGAACTCAGAATCCTGGTTACCAGGTAACCACAGGCCAGTGGCAGCCTCAACTGCTTCACTTGTCTGGAGACTCTGGACATAACAGGATGTTCTCTTGCTGTTTCCGGCCTTCTCGAGGCTCAGGCCCCAGGCGAGCTCAGAATAGGGGCCTTGGCCACTTTTGGAGATGCTGGGTGCGCCCTGCGGTTCGGTGCCTCTGGCCATTTTGCCACAGGAACACACAGGTGACACTGGCCAGCCCATAGCAGGAAATCTTTCTAATCCTCCTGGTCCACGCAGTCCCTCCCTGGTGTGTGTTCTAGAGTGAAGACTGAGTATGTTTCTCTATGCCCACTTTTCATCTCAGTGTATGGAAATGAGTCATTGAGGAGTCTGTTAGATTTACCATATTTAAACCTTCCCTCCTATACCATTCCTCCTGAACAGGCATCAGACTTCACTGTCCATGACCTCTGCAACGTCAGGTCCGACATCCCAGGCTGTTTGGAGAAGTTGGTGAGCTACATGACAAGTGCTGTACAAACTGGGGACTTCCTGTTTGTCTGGACCTTCCTTGGCATCTTCCAAAGGTTCGGCACTACCTGGCAGGTGCTGGACCTGATAATGGAAAGGTGAGTGTCGGCGTCCAAGCCCAGGAGAACTTGAGCCTCCTCCTTGGGTTTTCAGTGGCTCTGCTCTTCTCTGAGGCTGTTTTCTCTCAAGTAGGCTGTTGTCAGGACCAAGGGAGAATTCACCCTCTCAGTGGTGGCCCTGGACCTGGCGCTTAAGTGACCTGACCAGGAAAGGGAAGGGTGGACTCTGGGTTGTGACTTTTGCCTCCTTTAGAAGCACTGTCAGGACCTGCCTTTTGTAACCTTTTGCTCAGTTTTTCTGCCACTTGTAAAGAAGTCTGTAGTCAGGACTATGGGCAGATCTCCCTGGCAGTGCTGGTTCTGGGGCTGAACCTTCAAATTGGCCTGACTGACATGGGGGGCATTTGCTTCCCCTTCAAAGCACTATGTCAAGCCCCGTCTTTCTGAGGCCTTTGGGCAGTTTTTCTCCCATTTGTGGAAAAGGTTCCAGACCCCTTCTGGGTTGTATGGGATAAATGTAGACAGACAAGGACACCCAGGCCTCACCAAGATGCCCTGTGTCAACTAAGAAACCAGGAAGGAACTGCTTGTGTTTACTCATTGCATGAAGGTCCTGAATCCTCTGCGACGGCAGGCTGATTTCCTGACCCTCAGCTTAGAGCTCAGAGACGAGCACAGACAAAACTCCTTGAACCCCAGCTACAGCTCCTATTTCTGTCCCAGATTCAGCCAGCCCTTCTAGGTCTTCTGGCAGGTTGGGGACACGTGGACTTGCCGCTGACATCCTTCTCTAATGATACAGGTATGCATCCTTCGAGCCAGACAGTGAGGAGGACGAGCAAACAAAGAAGTGAGTAGTGGGCTTGGGGTGAAGAGCTTTGGGTATAGAGGGAGGTAAGCTCAAATCTGCAGACTGGGAAATTTGAGGGTGAGGTTTTGGGAAAGCCAAGTGCCTTGCACACTCTTGAGATTTCCACAAGAGGGATGATACCTGGGACTTCGCCTGCAGGAGTGAACAACAATGTTTGTCCGGGCTCCTTGGTTCTTAGGAGTAAGGGTAAGATGGCAACTAAGAGCTGGGCCCTGTGATACTCCATCCTCACCATAGCCCAGCCCAGCTGGCCTGCCTGCTGGTGCCCTGGATAGAAAGTGTTGGGACCCCCGTACACATGGACCCCATATTTCTGTCTACCATGTCCTGCTGCTTTTGCCTTGTCTGCACGGGAACACTGCAGCACTGGCAAAGAGCAGCCAGGCTTCTAACTCTGCTCCATGCCAACCTGCCACAGCGCCATATGCTTCTTCCTGGGACTATGGATGGAAAAACTGCCAGGTGATTTTTCTGAGTCTCCAGACTTGGTCACTCTGAACCGGCTGATGAACTATGTGCAACTCAACATGCCTTCCTCAGCCTTGGCTGTCAAAATCCAAGAGCTCCTGTCATGTCTGGAGGACCAGGAGTCCAAGAAGGCAGCACCCAAAAAGGAGGAGGCTTCTGGTAGGTGCCTGAGAGGGTGGGAAGGAATTCTGAGTGGTTTCCAAGAGGGAGGTTCCAGAAGCTTGCCTTTGTCCTGAAACTGCATCTGGACCACAGTGAGCTAAGATTTCCTGTTGTGGGGACAGGGACTGGGGATTCTCTGGCAGGAAGAATACTTGTGTGCATATCAGAAGACCCTCATCTTGGGGACACTTATTCCATCCCAAATCTCCGTGCTTCTGACATTTAAGGTGCCTCCCCTGACACTGTGTCTCTTTCTGTCCTTAGATTCGGGACCTTCCATGGCAGCTGTTTCTGAGCTCCCAGCACAGTGTACATCAGGATGCCAGAGACTGTGTATCCTAGGTCAGCTTCTGCAGGACAGCCTCAGGTAGAGCTGGGACTCCGAGAGGATCCTGTGGAACCTACGTTCGTGGAACCATGTGTGTCAGTCAAGCCAACACAGATCCTCACTGTTTCATGTGTAGAGCAGGATCTGGCCACAGCCACCGATACACAGCCACCTCCAGGCATGGATTCAGATATTGTAGCTTCTAGGCAGGATCTGGCCACAGCCACCGATACACAGCCACCTCCAGATGCGGATTCAGATATTCTAGTTCCAAGGCAGCTGTTTCTCCCTGCTGTCTCACAAATAGGAGATCCATACCCTGTTTTCCCTTTGCCCAGGGTAGACATATAGTCGGGAAGTTTTAGAATCACGTGCTGATGTCCATCCAGCACCAGCTCCACAGCTGAGGTGTTTCCCATCTCCAGCAAAAATATCTCCGTTACGTTTTGTTGCTTTGTTTATTTGGTTTTATTCTTGTTAGTCTGTTTTGATTTTGATTGTTGGACTTTTAGATATTAAGATTATTAAGGTTTTATTGTTTGCTTGTTTTAACCTGCATGGTTTCATGGCATGATGTCTACCCCATGTGGTATAACTCTAGCATGTCTACCTGCTGACTGCAGTCTCAAGCCGAGCACTCGGGTCATCCTGGAGGCATGGATAAAAATGCTGCTGGTGCTACAGGAAATGGCCTAACAACACAGGTGGCAGGGAATGCAGACTACGTCTGTGTGAGCACGGGGCCCTGAGTTCCAGACACTCCACAACAGTCAGAGCTGTGGTCTCTGAGGTCAGGCAGACAGGGCATTGTGCACAGAGATTTGCATTTCTTCTTGAGCTCCTTGCCTGTCAATCTGGACAGCAGCCCCCACCTAGATAGGGTGAAATCAATTTAATTTCATGGTGCCTGTTATTCTCAGGAACTCTCTGCCCAAATCTGTGTCCCCAGAGTCCCTACTATACATTAGCAGGAAGAATTTGAGAAGTCAGACATATAATTCAGGAAGCATGAACACGTTTAAACACACGAATCCCAGAAAATATTGTGAGGCTTTTCTACAATTCTGGGGACAGTCAACAAATAAGGAATCCTGGCCCATGGAAGTTTCATACACTTGTCTGTGCGAATGGCTTGGTGATAATCTGAAAGCTCACCATTTCCAGGCAACTGTCCACAGTGAAAAGCCAGGGTCACCATCAGAACTGGATCGTTCTGGGATGCAGTCTAGCAGTTAGAGGACAGTGTGTGAATGCAGGGCCCTCTGGGGGTGCAGCGTAGCTCCTTTGGTGAAAGAAAGGTCCCTCCTTCACCACGGGTCACTTACACATCTGGCTTGGGAACAGGTTATAAAAATCTGGGTGCCCCAGGCACAGGGGTGCACTCGGGACTGTCCATGTCACAGCTGAAGGTCAGGTGCACATGACATCTAGTCTCAGAGCCAAGGCATCCGATGGCTATGATGCCTAGAGGCCCTGGGCTGCTGTAGCAGGTGAAAAATCCCAGATTCCATTTCAAGCATCTGTCTGTAATCCTAGCATAGGAGGGCAGAGACAACTGAATCCCCAGAACTCATTGATCTGCCAATCTTGCTAGTCACCAAGCACTGGGACCAGTGAATACTCTGTCTCAAAAACAGTAAGTGTGCCCTTCCCAAAAGGCTCAGGGATCATGTTGGAAGACAGCAGGAAGACTGTAAGAGCCAGAGACAGTGGGTGACTCCAGCGAAGAAGTGTGTTCTGGACACAACAGGGCAGTTGCACGCATGAACTCACGGCAGTTGTGACACCATGCACAAAACATTTGAACTTGAACCTCAAGCCAGACACAAATCTCAGCGTGGGTTGGGAGCTGGGCACAAAGCCCCACCCCTAGCTGGGAGCTATTGGCAGTTGGTAGCTGCTGGAGAGGGAGAGTCAGTTTTCATTAAGGGTGTGACCCCTGGTAGACTGACTGAGAGGGCCACTGTAGTTGATCTGGTGTGTGTGGGGGCTCTCCTTTAAGAAGGCTGATTGCTGCTCCCAGGGGCTTCCTACTCCCCTCCAGGGACTCTCTGCTTTGATACTTTGACTCCAAGTCACCACGGGGGAGCTAGACCTCTCTGGTTTTCTGCTTCAGTGATTGCCAGGTATAGCAATTCAAAAGTAAATTTTACTTCTGTGAGGCTCGCCCTTCCTGCCCCCTCCTCCTACCGTGCTTATAGCAAAAGGAGGCATATTTTCTCTAAACTCCAGTTTGGGGAACCAAAGAATTCACTGGGCTTCCATAGAGATCAGTGGTGAGGGGGTTACTTACGTTAAGTGTGGGCACCAGTGGGCCTCCCTCCTACATTGCAGCCAGGACCCTTGTGATCTCCTGGTGGTGGCCCAAGATGGCGAAGGCCACCCACTCTCTCTGGCTTCCCCTGTCCCTAGCCTTAGTCCCACCTCCATGTACCATTCAGGCCAGCTGGTTGGTTGGAAGGCCTGACTGACTCTCTCTGCCCCTCCACTCCTTCAGAGAATTCACTGGGCTTCCATAGAGATCAGTGGGTGAGGGGGTTACTCCTTCAGAGCATCCACCCAGTGGGCCTCCCTCCTACATTGCAGCCAGGACCCTTGTGATCTCCTGGTGGTGGCCCAAGATGGCGAAGGCCACCCACTCTCTCTGGCTTCCCCTGTCCCTAGCCTTAGTCCCTCCTCCAGGTACCATTCAGGCCAGCTGGTTGGTTGGAAGGCCTGACTGACTCTCTCTGCCCCTCCACTCCTTCAGAGCATCCATAGTCAACTTTGTGTGTGGCAACTGAAGCACGTGGGTGAAGCTAAACTTGAAAAGGAGCTGGCTGTCCACAGCCTGCCAGTCTAGCTTGCCAGGCGGAGGTCAAGTTCATAGAGCAGCAGGGCACCGTTCCCCACAGGTGGTGGCAGGGGAGCTAGGCCTCTGCCGGTGGGAGGCAGCTCTGAGCCACAGCTTCCCTGCTGTCTCTCCGTCTCTCACCCCCTCTCAGTCTCTTTCATCTCTCCCTCCATCTCCTCCCAGTTCCTTCTTCTGGGCGTGGGACTCCTGCTGTGTGAGTCTGTGGCTTTCTTCTGGGCATCCAAGTTTTTGTTCATCCCACAGAAGAAACATGCCAACCAACCCTCACCCACAAACCCCACAGCAGTGACCATGCTCTAGGTGATGGACTCCATACCCCAGAGGGTTTGGGGAACAAAATCAGACTCCATGGGTTTTAAGGAAACAAAAGAGGACAAGAATTTTGAGTTTTAGAAAGGTGGAGGTGGATCTCAGAGGAGGTTGGGGTGGTGGTAGAATATGTTCAAAGATATACCGCATTTAATTCTCCAAGAATCAATAAAAATATAATAAAAATTGGGCCAGGCGGGGTGGTGCACACCTTAAATCCCAGCACTCGGGAGGCAGAGGTGAACTCTGTGAGTTCAAGGCCAGCCTGGTCTTCATAGTGAGTTCCAGGTCAGCTGGGGCTACAGCGAGACCCTGTCTTAAAAAGCCCAATATATATATATATATATATAAAATAAAAATTGAAAAAAACTTTTAAAAATGTCAAGTGTAGAGTGATTGAGGAAGGCATCTTATATCGACCCCTGCTTCCACCCACATGAGCACACAAATGCACACACAAATATGCACACACATGCACACACAGATGCCCACACAGTCATACATACACATACACATATTCAAACATTCATACACAGATGAACACATGAGCACACATGCACACACACACACATTCATACACAAATACACAGATATGAACACATGCACATTCTATACACCCAAACAAAATAAAAAGAAACAAAAAAGACTAAGTACCCCATTGCCAATTTCAATCATACCAGGAGCATCTTTTATCAGCAAGTTGTGACACCAAAAGGAGGGTTGACGACAGATCAGTGGAACAGAAATGACAGCAGAAAAATAAATCTCTTTAGTCAGAAAATGATTCTGAGGTGGGGTGTTGAGACAGGGGCTCAGCAGGGGCTCAGCAGGGACTGGCTGTTCTGGAGTTCTCCCTGTAGCCCAGGTTGGCCTTCATCTCCAAATCCTTCTCCCTCAGCCCCCTAAGTGCTGGGATCACAGGTGTTGACCACGACTCTCAACAAAGACTGTTTTCCTGCTGGTAGAATGTTCCAGTGCACGCCTTGCCCTGCACAAGGATATGACCTCCTGGGTTATAACGCTGGGCAGAGGCTAGTGCTCTGCATGACAAGGGAGAACATAAGACCTGAGTGCAAGAAAGGGTCGTGAGGATAGGGTGAGACTCAGGACCAGGCTCCAGAGAACAATTTACAGTGGAAACTGAAATGTCCAATGGGAATTTCATTGAGCGTGTTGCTGAGATCGGACGAGGTTTTTCTCCTCTGTCTTCTTGCCAGGTCTTATGTAAAATCAACTCAACTTTGTGGAGCCACTGTGTAGAAATTTCCACTGAATCAAAACTTTGCTGCCAATAAAAGAAGGGGATTCCCACAAGTCTGGGAAAGCTGAAACAAGATGCATAGCACACTGGCCCCAAGGCTTATGTTATTTTACTCAGAGTTAAACTATGAAGTCTCATTCTCTTGATTTAGGGCTTCATGTAATGCCATGACCTTGGCA